>NC_042619.1:98701558-99011512 GCF_901001135.1 Rhinatrema bivittatum | reverse complement strand
TTGGGTCCTCTCCAGGGGGATGTAACTACGGGCCACCTACCTGCCGGGCCACTTGAACATGCTGGCAGGCTGCCTCAGTCGGTCCTTCCAGCCACACGAGTGGTCCCTAAACCCCGCGGTGGCAGCCAACCTATTCTGGCACTGGGGCACGCGGACATGGACCTGTTCGTCTCTCCCCACAATCACAAGGTGAGCATGTTCTGAACCCATAAAAGGACCATCCAGCCTGCGACACGTTCTCCCTTCACTGGGGACAAGGTCTCATGTACGCGTATCCTCCTATTCTGCTTCTCCTGACTGCTGAAGTTGCGAGAGGACGGGGGGGGGGGGGGGGGGGCCATGATCCTGGTGACACCCTCCTGGCCAAGGCAGGTATGGTTCCTCTGCTCCAGGACCTGACCGTGATCATGGTGACATCCTGGCCAAGGCAGGTGTGGTTTCCTCTGCTCCAGGACCTGTCCATGAGCACTGGGGATGGCTCCCAACCTCCTATCGCAGAACTAAGGCACCCTGTGCCACCCGAACCTCCGGGCCCTGACCCTCACGGCATGGATGTTGAGCACATGATCCTCCACCCCTTACAGCTCTCGGATGGTTTTTCCAGGGTCTTGATTAAATCCCAGCAGCCTTTCCACTCTGAGATCTTACAGCTCGAAGTGGAAGCATTTCTCCACCTGGTGTGGTGGCCACGGACCGGACCCTTTCTCCTGTCCACTTCCCCGCCTGCTGGATTATCTGTGGCACCTGTCTGAGTCTGGCCTCCAAACCAGCTTGATCAGAGTACACCTCAGCACCTACCACCAGAGAGTCGCCGGGGTGCCCATTTCAGTCCAGCCACTAGTCGGGATTTCATGTGGGTCCTGGTTCAACTGAAGCTCCCACTTCGCCCACCGGCAAACCCCTGGGATCTCAAAGTTGCCTGGTGAGGCTCATGCGGCATCCGTTCGAGCCTCTCAAATCCTGTGACCTGAAGTTCCTCGCCTGGAAAGTTATGTTCCTGGTGGCGATAACTTCCACTCTGTCAGTGAGATCCAGGCCCTGGTTACGTACTCTCCCTCCATGAAATTCTTCCATGATCGTGTGGTACTACACACACATCCAAAATTTCTGCTGAAGGTGGTGACTGCCTTCCACATCAACCAGTAAATTATCCTTCCCATGGGCTCATTCTCACCTAAGGGACAGTGCTCTTCACACCCTGGACTGCAAGCAGATGCTTGCTTTCTACTTGGACCGTACAGTATGTCCTAGAATGTCTACCCAGCTCTTTGTGTCCTTTGACACCAACAGACTGGGAACAGCAGTGGGGAAGCAGAGTCTATCCAACTGGCTAGCGGATTGCATTGCCTTCTGCTATGAGCAAGCAGGCCTCCATCTGGCCAGCAGGGTGAAGGCTCACTTTATACAGGCTATGGCGGTGTCAGTTGCCCATCTGTGTTCAGTCCCTGTTGCCGAAAAGAAGTGGGGTCAGTCTGGAGCTCTGAAATCACCTGCATGTGAGGACTACCATCCTGCTTGTCCTAGGAGAAAGCACAGTTGATTACCTATAACAGGTGTTCTCCTAGGACAGCAGGATGTTATTCCACAGGAATCCTGCCGCCTCCCCATGATGTTGGGTTCACCTTCAGTTTATGAAGCTATTATTTCTTGCTCGTATTTTTTGCTATGTTATGAGACTGAAGGGGGACCTCACGAGGATAGCAGCAGGCTGGGCCTGCTGTCTGCCAGTCAAAGTTTCTAGTGCCAGGCTCCATCTAATGTCACCCACATGTAAGGACCAACATCCTGCTGTCCTAGGAGAACACCTGTTACAGGTAAGCAACTGTGCTTTACAAGTGTGATATCCATATCTCATCAGTTCGTCTAGTCAGTTTGATTCCCTTGGGGCGGTATCAGACTCATCACACAGGATGAGGATAGACTCGGCCATTGTTGGCCTTCACGGCATGGATGTTGAATGCGCAATAGTTTCCTCCTTAATCTTTCCAAAGGAGGTGGAGGATGTACTGATTTCACCTAGGAAGTCTTCAACCAGAATCTCCTACAGTTTGAAATGTAGAAATTACTTACCTGATAATTTCATTTTCCTTAGTGTAGACAGATGGACTCAGGATCAATGGGTATAGTGTGCTCCTGATAGCAGTTGGAGACTGAGTCAGATTTCAATCTGACGTCAGCACTACACATACCCGTGCATGAGGCTCTGATCCTCAGTTTTCTCCTCGAAAAGCAATTATGGATATGTATGTTTGGATAATTTTGATTAATTTGGTTAACTTGATACTTGATTACTCGGATGGGTTGACGTGGTCTCTAGCTGGAGACCTCCAGGGCACTCAACCGAGAAGTGCCGATACCTGGTAATATGGGAATCTGAACTAGAGATAAGGGTTGGCTTACCCGGGCTTGTGTTGCACTCGGGGGGAGGTCCCCCCGAGGATTCTTGATTGTGAGGCAGCCATGGGCGGGGTGCTGAGTCCATCTGTCTACACTCCCCCTTGATCTAAATATCCCTCTTAGTCTCCACACGTCTTCCAGACCTGTTAGAACGGCTTACAAAGGCTCTCTTTACGCCCCCCCCCCAGCCAAGACTTCTTTAAGGAAACGCGCCCTATCTACAGCTGGCCCCCAACAATGGAATGCTCTTCCCCCAGATCTCTGACAAGAACCATGCCCGTTGACCTTAAAAAAAAAAAAAAAAAAAAAAAAAAAAAGCTCAAAACGTGGCTGTTCAGACAAGCATTTCCCTAATTGGATGAACATCTTCTCACTCACGATAGGACTAACTTGGCTATTCAAACAAGCTACTTTCCCTAAAGGACGAACTGTCTCTCTCCCTAATGGACGAAATTTCTCTCTCACATGACAGGACGGGACTCTTGCATTAACTCTGATCAGGGCATAACACCTGCTGGCAGGTTATGCCTCTTTACATCTTATATGTTCACAGAATAGTCTTCAACGACTGGTTAATTCCTCTACCCATTTCTTCCCCATTCCATCCTATCCTATCATTCCTCCCCCGTTTTGTTTCATTAAGTTCAATTCAATGTTTTTGTTCTATTTTGGATCATAAATTAGCAGCTTGTCTTTAAACTCATGTATTTATCTTCCTGGATCCCAGTTCTATGTAACCCCTGTTCTTTGTAATGCTTTTTATGCAATATCTGTTTCATTGTAAACCGATGCAATATTGTCATGAATTTCGGTATATAAAAGTTCAAAATAAAATAAATAAATACACTAAGGAAAATGAAATTATCAGGTAAGTAATTTCTACATTTCCTAGCATGAAGCAGATGGACTCAGGACCAATGGGATATACAAAAGCTACTCCTGAGCCGGGTGGGAGGCTGCCGTGGCCCATTTAGTACTGCCCTTGCTAATGCTGTATCCTCCTTGGCCTGAACGTCCAGGCGATAGAATCTCGAGAAGGTGTGGATGGAGGACCACGTTGCCGTCCGACAGATCTCTGCGGGTGACAGCATCTTGGTTTCTGCCCAAGACACTGCCTGGGCCCTTGTGGAATGGGCCTTAACTTGTAGAGGTGTTCCATCAATCTCCTCCCCCCCTTGTAGGGGGAAGGGTGCTCTTGTTCCATTTGGTGTCGAACCGGACTCCCAGGTACTCTAGGGATTGGGAGGGCTGCAGGTGGCTCTTGGATGTGTTGGTGACCACCTGAGGTTCTGCAGTAGTTCCTTGACTCTGGTGGTTGCTTGATGGCTTTCCTCTGGCGATTTCACTCTGATCAGCCAATCGTCCAGGTATGGATGCATGAGGGTTCCTTCTTTCCTCAGTGTCACCGCTACTACCACCATGATGTTGGTGAACGTTCGGGGAGCCATATCTAGCCCGAACGGTAGGGCCTGGAACTGGTAGTGATGGCCCAATATCGCAAAGTGTAGGAAACGCTGATGGATGTGATGGATCAGTATGTGGAGATAGGCTTCTGACGGATCCAGGGAGGTCAGGAATTCTCCCGGTTGTACTGCCTTTATGACTGAACGAAGGGTTTCCATGCAGAAGCAGGGTATTTTCAGGTAGCGTTTGACAATCTTGAGGTACAATATGGGCCGGAATGTACCCTTTCTTGGGCCCTATGAAGTAGATGGAATAGTGCCCAGAATTTTGTTGGTGCAGGGGCACCGGTGTTGTTGCCTTTAGGGCGAGTAGTTTTGGTAGTCTGGTTTCCACTGCCTTCCTCTTCAAGGGGTTGTGGCATAGAGAAATCACAGACTTGTCCAGGGGATGCTGTGGAAGTCCAGGTAGTATCCCTCTCGGCTGATGGAGAGGACCCAGTTGCCCAACGTTATTTCGACCTATCTTTGGTAGAATAGGGCAAGCCTGCCCCCTATGATCTCCTCTTCCTGTAGATGGGCCTGCTGATTCTCATTGCGTGTTGCGGCTGGGGCCTGGTCCTGAGCCAGCTCCTCTTTTGTTGTGTCTGTTCCGAAAGGACTGCCCCTTGCCGGTGGGGTGGGGGAGCTTGGTAAGTGTGTTTTGTATGGTCTATAACACTGGGATCCTCTGCCCTTGGGTGCCCGAGGAGAGTTGTGTTGGTTCCTCTTGTTCCTGTCCTCCGGTAGACGGAGTACTGGGGACTCACCCCATTTGTCGGCTAATTTGTCCAGGTCGCTTCCAAATAGGAGTGTTCCTCTAAAGGGCATTCTCGTGAGCCTAGTCTTAGAGGTTGCGTTGGCTGACCAGCTTCGGAGCCAGAGCTGTCTTCTGGCTGCCACTATGGACGAGAGGATCCTGGCTGAGGTGCGTACCAGGTCTGAGGTCACATCCGTGAGGAATGATATTGCCAGGTCTAATGCCTCGATTGGCGTAGTTGCATCCCTGGCCATAGCCAGGCAGGCGCGAGATACCACGGCGCAGCAATCTGTAATGTCATAGCTGATACATCGTAAGACTGCTTGAGGATGAATTCCTGCTGACTGTCATTGACATCCTTGAGTGAAGCTCCTCCCTCGACTGGTATAGTAGTGTGCTTTGTGGTGGAACAGACCAGGGCGACGACCTTGGGAAATCTCAGGAGTTCCTTCATCTCGGGGTCCAAGGGGTAGAGAGCTTCTAGGGCTCGACCTCCCTTAAAGGTGGCCTCTGGCACGTCCCATTCCAGGTCGATCAGTTGTTGTACGACCTGTAGTGTAGGGAAATGGCGTGAAGACTGGCAGAGCCCGGCCAGGAAGGGGCTTGCCTTGGTCTCTGCTGTGTTGCATGTGTCTGGGATGGCCAATGCCTTCAGACTCGTGGCTACGAGATCTGATAATTTGTCTTTTGGGAAGAAGCGCATCATGGTGCGATACGGTTCCGTTCCTGGAGGGAGTTCCCCCTCTTCCAGGGGTTCTGATTCCTCCTCCGAATCATCTGTGACCTCTAGAGGGAGGTATTTGGCCCGGGGAGGCTCATCTGGTGGAGGGGCCTGGGAGGTTCTGGACCACTGGCGGGGGTTGTGGTTGTGCTGCTGGTGGCCCTGTCTGTGCGTGGATGTAGGATTGCAGCTCAGCGAAGAATCCCGCCCAGGTGAAGTTGCCTGGGACCGCATTGGGTCCGACTGCACTCCCCGAGGGCCCCCACTGTGGAGGAGCCGAGTTGGGAATAGAGAGGTCCGGGGTAGTCTCGCTGGTGGATCCAGAGTCCTCTACAGGCTGAGGGGGACCTTTTCCCGGCTCCTCCCAAGCTTCTTCGCATAGCAGGCACAGGGCGGAGGTCACCTCAGGCTGTGCCACTCTCAGGTGGCATGCTGGGCAGAGGATTGGACCTTTAGCTGTCTTGGTCGGCGGTGCCATGATTTACGCGTGTATCCTGTACAGGTGCGCATTCCGGGAGGCCTGGTTATGCGTTCCGGGTGCGCCTACGTTGTGCGCGTAGGAACAGATGTGCGCGTGGCTGTGCGCACGGGCCTAGTTGTGCGCCCGGTCCCGATGTGTGCGTCGCTGTGCGCATGGTGTAGATGCGTGCGCCGCTATGCGCACAAGTACTTTGCTCTGCACACAGCTCTGTTGTGCGGATGATGCGGCGACTGGGGGGGGGGAAGGTGTCAGCGACCACGCATCAAGACGGCGCCCCCCCCAGGGGGTCTCCATGTGGGGGGGCGCCCAGGGGTCTAGCGTGGATGGGGCTGCTCAACCCGAATGTACAGTTGCTGGAGGGACGATCTGTGCGGCTGTCCGAGCCACGCAGACCGGAGACTTGGAAAAGGTTTTCTACCTTACCTTGTCTCGGCACTTCCCGGTCCTCTGCCGGGCAGTCACCGGCTGCGGGAGGAGAGGGAATTACCTGCACCGCCGTGCTCATTTCTGCACCTGCTGCCTCTCAGCCGCTCCCTTTTCAGGGGGCTAAGTCCAAGCTGGGTCGGCTACCAGACTGAGGCTGCCTCTCAGCTGCTCCCTTTCCCGGGGGCTAAGTCCATGCCGGGACCGAGGCTTACTGCTGAGGGATCTCGGAAATCACCTCAGGAAATCTTGACTGGGGGAGGGACCCTTAGGTATCACCGCAGGAGAATGGGGCTCGTTTTGGAGGTAAGTTTTTCTTTGTTTCTTCTTTAAATTTGGAGTTTGGTTTTCTAATGCTGTGCAAGCGTGTGTGAAGTCCCAAACTACTATGGAGATGGAAAAAACGGAGGATCAGAGCCTCATGCATGGGTATATGTAGTACTGACATCAAGATTGAAATCTGACTCAGTCTCCACCTGCTATCAGGAGTACACTATACCCTTTGGTCCTGAGCCCATCTGCTACATGCTAGGAATAGGTTCTTGATGTGGGGTGGGACTAACCAGTTGGATCCCTTCTCTTGTGGCCCAATGGGTGTCCTTCCATATCTGTTCTTCCTCGAGCCTCAACAACTCTTTAGTCAAGGTTCATCTTAGTGTCAGCACAGCTCTGAGCTCTGTCCATCATTTAGTATCTAAGTTCATGAAAGGACTCTGGTATTCTCCAGTCGCTTGGGACCTCAATGTGATTCTTGCCCAACTCAGACACCTCCCTTTGAGACTCTCAATTCATTGAACTTAGTTTCTCACTTGAATTTTTTTTTTTTTTAATTCTTTATTTATTCATTTTTATAATACAATGTATCATAAAGTGTAAAGGAAACATGTTACTTTACATTAGCATGAAATCATATCACAACGATAATTCAATACCCAAAAATTAAATTTCTAATGTAGTAACCAAATCTCATTTTATATATGGTTGAGGGGGACAACTTTCAAGGAGTACATTAGGAAATAATAACTCATAAATTTAATAGGACTTAACCTGAAGTGGGGGCTGTTTCTCCTTTATTCCCCTGAAAATACAGTACTCCCTGAGGGGGTATGAGAATCTAAATATAGCCTTAGCTGTTCTGGGGAAAAAAAAATGAAAGTATTTGCTTCTTTTTTTATAATGCATTTGCACGGATATCTAAGCAGGAAAGTAGCCCCTAAGGAAATCACATCCTGCCTCAAACTCAAGAAGCCTTTCCGTCGTTCCTGGGTTATCTTAGAAATATCCGGAAACATTCGAACCTTCTTGCCATGAAACAGTGTATTTAAATTCTTGAAATATGCAATCATTAACCTACTAACATCTTGTTCCATTATTAAGGAAACTAATAAAGTCGAAAAATCTATAATCTCAATGGCTGAAGATTCAAGAAAATCTGTGAGATTCTGCAAGTCCGTGGGGGGTACTGCCTGTTGATTTGAACGGTTCTGTAATATGAAATATGCTTTGTTTATTGAAGGAAATTGATTTTCAGGTAATAAGAGAACCTCGGCAAAATATCTTTTTAAAGTAGAAATAGGCATTTCCCCCATGACTCTAGGAAAATTAATAAGTCTTAAATTTAGACGACGATTCCAGTTTTCCAACAGTTCTAGTCTTCTAGAGAGGGCCGCTCTGTCTTGGATGGTAGCCATGTTAAATTCTTTAATTTTTGAAATTTCAGTGTCTACTTTTCCCACCGCCGTCTGAAGCTGTGTCAAGGTATTATCCTGAACCAGAATTTTAGTATTAATTTGAGAAGCAAAAGTATCCAATTTAGCATTACAGTCTCGTACCGCCAGTGTTAACCCCGCAGAGAGTTCCCATAAATTTTCAAGGGTAACGACCGTTGGCCTTACCAGAGAGGTTCAGGTGTCCCAGTTGTTGTGAGGGTCGGTTCGGAGATTGCAGGTGGTATTGCAGATTCAGCTTGGGCTGAAATCTCTCCCCTCGCTGAATTTTCTCCACTTCCTGATTCTTCGAAGCTCTCTGTCGCTTCTCCCAGCACTCCTTCAGCTGTGACCTCATCGGTCCGCGTCGGTTGCTGAGCGTCCGGGGTCGAAGTTCCTCTGGCTGCCGGTGGACGTATGTCGGGGGGGCTGAGGGAAACCTCGGTCCCAGGTGAAATCGCCTCTCCTCCCGGCGTTTTCACAGCGGGATTCGCCACCTCGATGTGTACAGCTCCCTGGGCGAGGAAGGACGTTATTAGAGCTTGCTCTGTAAGCTGGGTAGGTATAGAGGGAAAAACCCTCACCTTACCCTTTCTTTTCGGAGGCATTGTTAGGAAATTGAATACGAGTTAGAGCAGCTCTCTTCCATACACCCGATCAGGACGCCATCTTGCCCCCTTCTCACTTGAATTTTACAGTTGCAATGAAGAAAAAATGAAAAGAATTTTTATCAGTAAACCTCAATGCCTGTTTTGGGACATTGGTCTGAAGCAAATTGGACAAATAATTAAGTGCAGTGGACTTCAGACTTACAAACCATCATGAGAACCTTAAATTGAATTTTATATTCAATTGCCAACCACTGGCATTCCTTTACAATAGGGGATATATGATCCCAACATTGACACCTAGTTATTAATCGAGCTGTGCAATTCTGTAAAGCTCGCAATTGACAGGAAGCCCAATAAACAATGAGTTACAATAGTCCAATGTACTAAGAACAAATGTGTGGACAATAGATCTAAAATCTGTTGGATTCAAAATATATTTCAAATGCCTTAAGACATAGTTTATAATAAACAACTTTCAAAATATTTTGAAAATGCTGTTGAAAAGGTAATCTGTTATCAAATATAATACCCAGATTATGAATTGAATCCTTAAAAGGAACAGTCGCAGCCAATAAAGTAAAGGAATTCAATTTATGCAAAACCACCAAGTCCATTTGCCTAGAAAAACAAATCAATTATGTCTTCTGAAGATTCAGGACTAAGTGAATCCCATCAAGCGTTCCCATGGGGAGAAAAGCTCATCCTCATCATAGCCCTAAAAGTCACATCAGTCTCAAAGGGTTCAAGCATCCAATTTGCCTCTGGAATGCAGGAAGATGTGGCTTCTAAGTCTGTGCTGGCATTGGTAATTTTTGAGGAGTCACTGGACAGTAATTTCCAGGAAGCCCTGGAGTGCAGAAGCAGAGCATTGGTGTACAGACATGGACATCAAAATTGGTGCAGGGTCTGCTGTTGGGTAGGTAGTTGGGAAGCCTGCCTATGCACCAGTGGGAATGGACATTGGCTGCCCATGTACCAGTTCATCTTTTCAAGCACAATTATTTATTTAGCTCCTCCAGTCTATAGATGTTTGGGCTTGCTCTCCAAAGGCATCTAAGATCCATGCTGGAGCATTTTGCGTTATAAAAGGAGAGTCCAGGAATAGTTTGTGGATTCCTCTGGGGAATACTGCAGGTAGTTACCTGTCTATAGGAGGAAACTCAGATTGTTGATAAGGAGGCAGATAAATCTAGGTCCATGTTTTGAGAAGCAGCAACCTATCACATCAGTCAAATCCACCTTCAAGAAGGCAATGAGGTTTAGGACTTACTCTAATATCCTTGGTGCTTTTGAAAGGAAGGTGTATCAGGGTGGTTATACTCGGTGCTTGCATAGCCTCCTATTAACCCTTCAGATACTAGTACATGTGAGATCTGATACAAACCAACTAGTTGTTGGCGTAACTCCTTCAAAGCGCCATGTCTCTCTAAAGTCCCTAGTGGATGAGGTGCTGAAATGTAGAAAATGCTTGATCTTTTCAACCTTTGATGTTTTGAATACCATGTAATGAAGAGAATCCCTTTGGCAAAAGGATTGAGGAAACCAAGGCTTGGTGAAAGGCTACAGCTCATTCCATTGTAGTCCCAGACCCACATTCCACAGCAGGTGACTAGCAAGTGGGATGCTGAAGAGGGAGGCAATGCTTCCCACTGTCCCCTCACCTCCATCAACAGCAAGGTCCTTGTTCTCACCCTGGGCAGCAGAGATCCCAAAAGCCACAGCCTGGGAATAAAATGGGTTTTAGACACTTTTTGGTAAAGCTTTTTTTCATATTATTGGAAGGTAAATGTGTCCCATTAGTTATATTTGATTGGGTGATTAATTCTGGGTTTGTTTTCTCAGTGGTTACCATCCCCCTGAGGAAGCAGATGGTTGTGAAACAAGGGCTGCTTGTTGGGGCTAAAACACAGTGACAATATGCAGTTAATAAAAAGGAGGGTTGTCTAGAAGTAATGAAACCTATATGGGGAAGTCTGCCAGATGAAGATACATTGGAATAAGTTTGCATCATTACTTAGCCATGTTGTAATATGAAAATGCAGGCGAAAGCTGGATATAGAGTTGTAAGTGGTTAATACCAGAGGGTGTTCATATACATGACTTTGTATAGGGTTAAAGAGAAAAATATGAATATATAGACCTTTGGGTTCTGTGGCTTACTATTTCCTTGTATTTGGTTTGATGTTTTTAGAGTATGAATGTGTGAGTGCGTGCATTTTAGGACACATTTCCAAATTTGTTAAAAATCTGGGATAATGAAATTGTGTACTTTTCTCTTATTTGTGTGATTAGTCTATACGGTGCCATCTGACTCCTGTCATTTCAGCACACAAGAGAAACTGTCAGTCTTACTCTCTGCCCCAATCTCCCTTCTGCTGCCAAAAAAAAAAAAGCCTTGCTCCCTCCGGCAATCAAACTATGAAAATTAATACACTCTCCTGAACCTATTTTACCCCATCCACAGACCTAAAATTTCTAAATTGTGAAGGAATGATCCTCAGGTGCTCCTTCTCCACCTACTGCTACATAAAATTGATGCTGGATGGGCCCTGTAGCTGGCACCAGTTTGTTGTACAGGAAAACAGGCACTGCTGTGACACCAACCAGAAAACCCTGCACAAAAAGACACTTGGAAACCCATACAGTACTATTGTAGTGCATCTTAGGTGTGGATTTGGCTCTTGGACAATTAAAAATATAGTAAAAATCCCATACTAAAACAGTACTAACTGCAAGTACTCAAACAGGAACAACCCTATCTATGAAAAGGCAAATATTATACCAGGTACTAACCCGTCCAATTAAGAAAGCAGAACTAACCAGTCTGCTCTAAATTCTTACATACTAGAAAAATAGCTCACCTGCTTACACATGCAGAACACAGACACAACCTGACCAAATAGAGAATAAAGAGCCCATAACATATAAATAGAAATGTGGAGACAGAAACTGAACTGGAAACTCCAATAAGCTAGACTCTGTATATTATGAATGGAAAAACAGAAACAGCATCAAGCCTCATAAATCAATTAACATCAAGAAATATAAATCATAATAAGCCATACTAATAAAAAGAATATTGCCAAAAAAGATGACAAATAGAATAGCATCAAATAATTTAAGAACCCATATAAAAAGTTTTTAAAATTTCCAAATGGCAAGAAAATATTTCAAAATAGACACATCAAACACCTAATAATTAAAACAAGAAGGGAAAAATACATCACTTCCCATACCTGAAAACTTTTGATTTCCAGTCACCTTAACTTTGTGGTGGATTAGTTGGGTTGGTAAAAAATTTTCAAACCCCCCCCCCCCCTCCTAAAGGCAGGCTCCCATTCACACCCAACCACCCTCACATCTCGGGCAGGCTCCCATTCACAACCAACCAACTAACCTACCCACCCCTCCCATCCCAGGCAGGCTTTCATTCACATACAGACACCTCCCTCCATCCCCCTCAGGCAGGTTCCTATTCATACACACATACACCCTCCAGACAAGTTCCCATTCATAGATACAGACATACCCCCCCCCCCCCCCCCCCCCCCCCAAGCAGGTTTCCATTCAAACACAAACATTCATCCCCTCAAGCAGGTTCCCTTTCACAACTAAAACACCCATCCCCCCCCCCCCCCCCCCCCCCACCAGGCAGGCTTCATTCACACTCAACTGCTATGCACGCAGGGTCCACAGGTCGCTCTTGTGCCGCTGCTGCCACCCAATGCCTCGTTCCTTGGGAGAGAGCAGGATTTGTTACCTTGCAGAGCTGTAAGTATCCTTCCTGCAGCTCCTCCACAGGTGGAGGTCAGCCTGTGGTACTCAATAGTGCTAACACTTCCTTGTACACTTCTTGTTCAATGGTATTGTTAATGTTATAACCCCTTGTTCCTTGTAAACCGACATGATAGGATACGTATCATGAATGTGGGTATAGAAAAGAGTTAAATAAATAAATATATGCTCATCTCATGAGATGACGATACAGGAGGTAGTAGTACCACAGGGTCGGCCAGCAGATGAGGCAGAATCACAGCCTGTTTTCTTCTGTTGCTGCCGCCAGTGTCTGCATGAGCCTCCGTATTCTTTCGCTGCCGGTGGGATGGGATACACCAGCGGCTGCATAGGCCTTTCGTTGATCCCCCTTCCATCGCAGCCGCCGCCCCATGCAATTGCACGATTTGCACACCCGGTTGCGCTGGGCCTGTTCATTGGGAAGAAAATTGCTATTTTCCCTGACGTGGTCAGGGAAATACAATCCAAAAGGAAATTGTTTCTTGTTTGAAACCTAGAGTTTTGCCTCCTAGGGTTCAGTTTTTGCTAAAATTCCCATGCAAATTCCATATTCTATTTCAGGGAGCAAAGTTTATTTTCTTTGATCCCTTGCAGTTGAATAACTTTTTACAGAATAGGGAGGTTCCTGCTTTCACTACTTCTGGATATGAGAGATGTATGTATCATTTCTTTGACTTGCTTTATATTGTTCTTTCTTATGCTCTCATTCTCCCTCTAAGTAGTGGACTAATTTATATCAATCATGTATATATATCATATGTTTCCTTTTACATTTTTTTGTGGATTTATAATGTAATGATTGATATGTATTATCTTAAATATAATAAAGAGATAATAAAAAAAAAAGCAAAACCATCCCAATGGTGCAACTCCTAGACTTGTCAAGGTTGTTGATCCTTATGGCTTCAACTGTATGTGTTACTCCTAAGGCATGTTTTCACAATCAGAGTCCAATGGCTCATAAGATCACAGTGGATTCCAGCCACTCAGCACCTCTGGGACAGCAGCTGCATCATCTGGCCTTTGAGGGACTCTCTCATGAGGCTGATTGCATTCCAAACTCCCCTGATACAAATTATCCTGACTACAGATGTGTCTAAGCTGGGTTGGGGAGCTCATTTAGAGGGGTTTCATATCCAAGTTCTCTGATCTGCTCAAGAGGTATGATCCTGAAGGTTTTCAGGATTGGATTGGCCAATGACTTTGTCCTAATCTAAACAGAAATTTGGGTAGCTGTGTTCTACATTGACAAGCAGGAAAGAATGGGTTCATACTTCCTGTGACAGAAAACTGTCCAAATATGGTACTGGGCTGTCTCCCATTGAATGGTTTTCACACCCATGTTTCTGGCACATGGGGAATTGATCCTGGTAGGCAGACAGGTCTTGGAGACCCTTATATAGTCCCTGGATAGGGGAGTAGCAGACCAGACACTGCACAGATGTGATTATTTCTATGAACAGAAAAGTCCCTGAATTTTTCTTCCAAGAGAAACACATAGCAGCTCACCTTGGCTGCCTTGCCCTAGATTGGAGTCAGGATCTTTGTAAATATATCCTTCAGTTCTTCTGGTTGCAAGTCCTTATGGAGAAACAAGGGGACTATGATCCTCATAGCTCCTGATTGGCTGCGACTGAGTTGGTTCTCCCTCTTCCAGAAGATACCCATCCATCAGGTTGGAAATCCCTGACGCTGATCACTTAGATTCTGGGGCTACTATGCCACTCTGACATGGGGTATCTGGCTCTTATAGCCTGGAAGTTGAAAGAGTAGCCATGCAACCCCTGAATCTGTCTCATATTCTGGTTTCCAAAAAGGATTTTGTAAGGACATTTTATGGTTTGGGGTGGAGAGTTTTTCTTGTTTACTCTATATCCTTTTTTCTGTTTCACACAAAAACTGCTTGCATAGCTTATAGATCTACATATCTTGAGTTGGCTTGAGAACCAACTCAGGGTTCACCTGTGTGCACCTCACACTTATCACCACTATGTAGAGGGTAAATCCATTTCCATACTGCATTTAGTTGTCTGTTTTATACAGGACTTGATTCAGCTGAAGCCTCTATCTTAGATCAAGTCTTCTGCTGAGTTGTGAGTCCTCAACTTAGTACTCAGTGGATGCTCTTTTTGAGCTTCTAGATTCTTGTGAGCAGAAGTACCTGATCTTGGAGGCCATTGTTTGGGGGTGATCCAATAGGAACACAGAGTTTGTGTGCTCTAGGCCCTAGTGACTTATCCACCTTATACAAAGTTTATCATAATATCATGGTTTACACCCACATCCTATGGTTGTCAGAGTTACAAATACAAATTGATGTTGCAGTTTAGATGCCAGGAACCTGTAGTCTTTCTGGAGCAGACTGCTTTTGTTTCATTTCACAACAATAAGCCTAGAATTGCTGTATTCACGTGTTCTGCTTCCATTTGGCTGGCAGATTGGTGTCTCCTTGTTACACCCAGGCAGGCCTGGATCTCGTGGAACATGTTAAGGCTTACAATGTTAGAGCCCTGGTGGTGTTGGTAGCCCATCTAAGACTTGCTTCTATGCAAAGCTGTGATACAGTGCTGGCCCGTGTAGAACCCAAATCTATCCACTTTGGTTCCAGTCTGCCACCCAACTCCCCCCATCCCTGAAAATATTAGAATGGTCTGGTATTATAAGCGGTCTTGCTGGTTGACACTGTTGTGGGGATTGGGTTTTCCCTTTTTTTTTTTTGCGCATGTGACAGCTTGTAACTTTGGATTCCCCCATGTGTAAGAACTGCCCTGCTGCTTGTCCTTGCAGAAAATGGAATTAGTTACCTGTAATGGGTCCTCCTAAAACACTCCTGCTTCCCCCTGCAGTTGGTTTTTCCAAGACTTAGCTTGATTGTGGGCTGTGGGGCCCTGCATGGGATGCAGAGGAGTGGACAGGGCTGCACATATCCAGTAGGGCATGCTTAAAACTTCTAGAACAGTGCTTCCGAAACTATCCTGGGGACCCCACAACCAGCTGGGATATCCATAGTGAAAATGCATGAGATAGATTTGCATATACTGAACTCCATGATATGCAGATTTATCTCATGCATATTCATTGTGGGTATCCTGGAAAACAGACTGGCTGTGGGGTCCCCAGGACAGACTTGGGAAAGTCTGTATTAGAAGCTTTCATGTCAAAGTTAAGGGATTGGTGTCATCTATGTGTGAAGGCTGATATCCTGCTGTCCTTGGAGAACCCCTGATACAGGAAATTAACTCCACTTTGGCTGTAGACAGCAGGATCAATAAGCCATACTTAATCCCTGCCCACCGCTGTGGAAGAGATTGAGGGGCTCATGAGGTAGCTTGCGCTTGCAAAATCTGGTGCATGCTCAGTATGTTGTTTATAGGACTTTGAGTCCATGCTGTTTAATAAATTAACCCACATCTTATGGCCAATCTGATGAACGCTGTTTACAGGTAAGCAAACTTGCTATATTCAAGAAATTGGAGGTTTAGTTGTAAGTATGAAAGTACTTAAATGATGCTCTGTAGGGATGTGAATCGTGTCCTCGATTGTCTTAACGATCGATTTCGGCTGGGAGGGGGAGGGAATCGTATTGTTGCCGTTTGGGGGGGTAAAATATCGTGAAAAATCGTTAAAAATCGTTAAAAATCGAAAAATCGAAAAACCGGCACATTAAAACCCCCTAAAACCCACCCCCGACCCTTTAAATTAAATCCCCCACCCTCCCGAACCCCCCCCCAATAACTTAAATAACCTGCGGGTCCAGCGGCGGTCCGGAACGGCAGCGGTCCGGAACGGGCTCCTGCTCCTGAATCTTGTCGTCTTCAGCCGGCGCCATTTTCCAAAATGGCGCCGAAAAATGGCGGCGGCCATAGACGAAAAAGATTGGACGGCAGGAGGTCCTTCCGGACCCCCGCTGGACTTTTGGCAAGTCTCGTGGGGGTCAGGAGGCCCCCCACAAGCTGGCCAAAAGTTCCTGGAGGTCCAGCGGGGGTCAGGGAGCGATTTCCCGCCGCGAATCGTTTTCGTACGGAAAATGGCGCCGGCAGGAGATCGACTGCAGGAGGTCGTTCAGCGAGGCGCCGGAACCCTCGCTGAACGACCTCCTGCAGTCGATCTCCTGCCGGCGCCATTTTCCGTACGAAAACGATTCGCGGCGGGAAATCGCTCCCTGACCCCCGCTGGACCTCCAGGAACTTTTGGCCAGCTTGTGGGGGGCCTCCTGACCCCCACGAGACTTGCCAAAAGTCCAGCGGGGGTCCGGAAGGACCTCCTGCCGTCCAATCTTTTTCGTCTATGGCCGCCGCCATTTTTCGGCGCCATTTTGGAAAATGGCGCCGGCTGAAGACGACAAGATTCAGGAGCAGGAGCCCGTTCCGGACCGCTGCCGTTCCGGACCGCCGCTGGACCCGCAGGTTATTTAAGTTATTGGGGGGGGGATTTAATTTAAAGGGTCGGGGGTGGGTTTTAGGGGGTTTTAGTGTGCCGGCTCACGATTCTAACGATTTATAACGATAAATCGTTAGAATCTGTATTGTATTGTGTTCCATAACGGTTTAAGACGATATTAAAATTATCGGACGATAATTTTAATCGTCCTAAAACGATTCACATCCATAATGCTCTGTGCTTAGTAAACCTGCTAAGTTTTTAGGAGAACATTTCTTCAGTAGCTAACAAAGGGGGCACTGTGGTGTGAAAGACGTATTTTTGACTGGCTTACAATTAGTTTGTTCCATCTTGGCTAACAGGAAATCTTACTCATGTGTGCAGTTGTCAGCAATCCTGATTCACACTGTCATACTGCCTATAGTCAAAGCAGCCAGGTAAATGAAATTTAGGACTTATCTGAGCAACCTAGGGAGAAAGGGTTAGGAAATTTTAAAAAGTGTCAAAAGTAGGCAACATCCTAACAAAGAGGTACAGTCAATATTTAAAACGTGATCAACTTATCCTCAGTTTGTACAATGAAATATGGTTTGAAGCAACTGTGATGTTACCCTGAGCAGAACAGAGAAATCCACAATAAGAATATTTAACTTCCAAAAGAGAAAACAAAATCCCTCAGCACTTGTGAATGAAGGCTTATGAGGAGACACCCCTTTCTGAAGCTGGTTTCAACTGAACCTGGAGCTAGAAAGAGGAGGGGAGGCTGCTTCATGGGGGGGGAGAGATACTAAATCAGCAAAGCTGATTCAAAAGAAATAGATGCCTCCACCAAAATACAATGGCTGCCTGCATGCAATATGGAATTTGTTTCAATATACTATCTAAAAACTGGAAACTGTGCTCAAATGAGAGAGACAAAGTTAAACTGAAAAGGCAAGCTTAAAAAATGAGTGAAGATCAGCCTCTAAAGAAATCAAAGCACAGCTACATAGCACATTTGGGTGTAGAAAGCCTGCAAGAGAGTCAGGGCAGTTACATGATCAGGATCTAAGGTACCACAAAGGAAGGAATTCTGGCTACAGAAAAGCTGAATGAATTCCTTGAATCTGTCCTTACTATTGAAGTTGGGGATTACCTAATTAACAATCATACTTTTTAGGGGATAAAGCAGAGGTCCTCGCTCTGCGGTAACAGGAAAATCTGGAACAAATTGAAAAATGTAGGCTGTAGCAAATCAACAGGCCTAGACCGCATGTGCCAAATAATTCAGAATAAAATTACACATGAAACTGGCCCCACAGTAGCTAACATATTGTTGGAAGAATATGCAATTTAAATGCTTGTCTTAATGTAAAATAGAGACTCCAGTAGTGAAGACAACAGACCAGTTTATTGGTAGCATCTATAATAAATAATAGATCCATTGGTTATGTAGGGTATATATTGTATATGATAGGATTTCCTCTTACAGAAGCCATATTGGTCTTTTCCCAACATATCTCACTTATCTATCAGAGTTCTCTGAGTGTGCCAAAATACCTGTCAATGAGAGGGATTCAGTTGATTAAGTTGTCATGGGATAAAAACTCTCTCATTAGGGTGACCTTATATAGTCCCAAGTCAAATGGGAAAGGCTCATCTAGTTATGGTTTTACCCCATAACATGCATGGACAGCAGGGTTATATCTCCATGAACACTATGGGTCATGGAGATATAACCTAATACTGGGTCAGCCTGTCCCCTTTGGAAAGGAGTGGTATGATATCCCTGTCTCTCGTGGTTAAAAGACAGGCATCAAAAGGCTTAGGACTAAATGGTCAGTTTAAAAAGTGAAGTCTCACAGAGATCTGTGCTGAAACTGCTCTCTTAACAATTTGGTTAAGAGAATAAACAATGAAAAGGCAGTTTTAAGATAATACAAAATGGAGCCTATGACTTTTATTGCTACCATAATAACGATCCAGCCTAGAGGAAATCATCATGTACTGATATTTGGATAATAGCCTCACTAGTTTTAGTAGCGATTGGATTATTACAGAGCTTGAGCATAAAACATTGGAGGCAGTCCTGGTGTTGGTTTAAGTATGAAACTATTAACAAAAAAAAAAGGCAAGATGACAAATATTGACTTGCTTAGGAGAAATATCTGCAGATGATCAAAGATCTTTGACTAATAACTGGGATATATCCTTAGAGTATGATGAGCCAATTGGTCTTTATCTGCCTTTGTCTTCAGCTACTATATATCAGTTTCAGAAAAAACATAAGTAGGTACTTTGCTGGTGATAAAGGAATTTCTGGAGTGGCTCAACAGGAGAGGTGGTAGTGTGGCAGAGTTTGAACATGCTAGAGCCAAATAGACAGGGTGGTAGCAGGAACAGAGTTGAGTTTGGGCACAAGACATGGGGGCAGTAGTTGGTTTAGGTTTGGGAATTTATATGCTCATCTACCTGAACTGATAGCGAACCAGAGAAAAAGAAGAGTGGGCCATTTGCGCCTTATCTGCCATCTGCTATGTTTCATGTTACAACTTTGGTTGGCAATTACCAGGCCACAAGAACCTGTGGCCTGGTTTTGGCCTCTGTTGGAAACAGGATGCTGGGCTTGATGGACCCTTGGTCTGACCCAGCATAGCAATTTCTTATGTTCTTATAAAGAAAGTTGGGGAAAAGTGAACAGAACTGCATTGATGTCATAGTTAAAGACCTCACAAGGTGTTATTCAAGCATCCAGAATATGGCAATTTCATTTCTGTTTAGGAGCTATTGCATTTTTGTTCTTATAATAATTTTCCATAAAAGGGTCTATACCAAAAGCAGACATATCTGGCTTTTGACAGGTAATTCGATCGTTGACAATTTCAAAATACTTGAGTTTATGAAAAGTGCTTGGACCTCCATGGTTGGGTGGTTTATTTAAATTCTTATATCTCTCATGCTGCCACCTACAAAAGAAAACACAAAACTGGTCATTTTATCTTCAGAAATAGTTGAACGAGCAATTTCTTAAATATCATGAGTTGTAGAAGTTGTATATGACTTGATTATTTATTTTATAATGCTTATATCCTGCTATTTCCTACATTAGTGTTCAGAGCTATCCAGTTAAAGAAAAATGTATTTTTCTTTAACTGGTAATGTGCCTGCCTCCCCTACCCACATATCCTAGGGAAGAGATGGCTGGGGAAGAGGATATCTGAGGTAAGGTACTGTGCATCCTCTTGGCATTGTCCTTCCCATTTATTCTTCCAAGTTTCCATTGCCTCCCTAGCTAGAGGCAACATGTATATGTGGATGCTGAAAACTGAGAAAGTATTCAGCTTCTCCAAGGGGTTAAAAGAATCTTGGCCAAAAGGTGCATTGTAGAACACAAGTTTTCAAACTGAGAAACAGGTGCTGTGTTTAGTAGAGTTAATCCTGTCAAGCAGGCCCTAAGAGTGATGCTGGAGGTGAGGGGAAACTAATTAGTAAGAGATGGGAAAGAATTGTATGACTGAATTCATCAGAAGTGGCACAGAGCTGGAGAAATAGGAGAATGGAAGGTGGAGGGGATGGAAAAGATAGATAGGGTAAAAGAAGGTGATGGTGAGCAATAGAGGTATGATAGTTTGGTAAGATAGTGGGGACCTGGAAAGGTGGGAAATGAAGTGTGAGAGATGACAGGTAAAGGATGGAGAGAAGTAAGAAGAAAGCAAAAGTTAAAGGGAAGATGGATTGGCAAAATGAAAGGAAAAGGGTGAATTTGACAGAGGGGAAGGCAGAAGACTGAGCTGGAGATGATGTGACAGTGTGACATCCCCAAGAGCGGGAGAAAGGCAACACATCTGACCTCTGAGATAGGACAGGAAAGGCAAATATTGATGTGAACATCACTGGCCCCATGCTCTCACCTCTACCTAGGAATGAGAAAGCTACAGTCTATCCTAAACTCAGGTCAAGTATGGATGTGTGGACCTATTTTATAGAGTATAACCAGAAGTTCTCCACAGAACTAATGGAGCCACCTTTCTGGAATATGCAAGCACTCAGGTGTGCATGACTATTTGGATCTGGAAATAAATACTGAATTCCACCACCTCCTGGCCTCCTCTGACAAGCAATAATGATATGTATTACAAACCATGATCTTTTGAGGATTTTAACAAACTGGATAAGGCCTGTACTGTTTAACTTTTTCTCCTTCCCTCAAGATAAACAGCCATTTTCATTTTGTGCTGTGGATTTGGATTCACATTTTTCTAGACCTAAAATTATAAACTGAACTTACCAAACTATTGAGTGTATTTCCTCTTCTACTTAATTATTTTTATTTATATATATATATATATATATATATATATATATATATATATATATAGTGCCATATGCCAGCTCCACAAACTATAACTTAGTCCCCTTAAGCATAAACCTACCTTTCATAGCCCTCAAATATCAGGGCTATGAAAGGTAGGTTTCTACTCTTCACTTTTTTCTTTTTACATTTTCAATTCTCACTTCCATTCAATCTCTACCTTTATAATGTTATTCTTTGTGGCTCCTTTGGGCCTCCAGCTCAGTCAGAACCAGAACAGGAATCTGGGAGTATGGGGTTTCCCATTTCATATCCCCTCTCAACTTACTTCAGTCCAGTGACCCTATTTTCCCTCCTTGACCTGCGCAGGACTAGACATTTAGGGGTAGATTTTTAAAGAAGCGCTCATGGGGTACATTGGTGTGCACTACCCGGCGCGCACAAACGTACACCCGATTTTATAACATGTGCGCACATCCGGGGTCAGTGAGCGCAAGGGGTGCACCATGCACGCGCCGAGCCCTAGGGGAGCCCCGATGGCTTTCCCCGTTCCCTCCGAGGCCGCTCCGAAATCAGAGCGGCCTCGGAGGGAACCTTTCTTCCGCTCCCCCCCACTTTCCCCTATCTAACCCATCCCCCAGCCCTACCTAAATCCCCCCTACCTTGTTTCACTTTTTACGCCTGCCTGTGGCAGGTGTATCTTGCGCGCACCGGCCAACTGCCGGCATGCCATCCCCCGGCATAGCCTCTGTGCCGGAGGCCTCTGTCCTGCCCCCGGACCGGCGCCACACCCCTGCCCCCTTCCTGCCCCTTTTCCAAAGCCCCGGGACATACGCGCGTCCTGGGGCTTGCGTGCGCCGCCGAGCCTATGAAAAATAGGCTCAGCGCGCGCGCAGGAGCAGGTTTTCGGAGTTACGTGTGTAACCCTTTGAAAATCTACCCCTGAGCTTGGTCCACCTTAAATCCTACAGAGAAAGAGAGAGCGCGCTCTGTGGGTGGGACCCTGCTGGGTGGGGAGTAAGAGTTTAAGCCCAGCTGGGTTCAGGAGGCCCAGCATCTCCAGGAGCTGCAAGTTTGTGTAGTGAGTACACTGCAAAGGTAGGCAGTCTACTAGTATGTTATTTGCTGACTTTATGTTAATAAAAATTGAAACTGCATAAGAAAAGGCTGGAGTCCGCATGCTTCCTGCTCCAGCCCACAAGATTTTGCTCAGCCATCCTCACACAGTCATTGCAGTGACAGTCCTTGTTTGGGGGCAAAGCGCTTGGACTCTTTCCAAAACCTTGCAATCCTGGGTCCTATATTTGGGCACTTGGTGTCGCCAGTAGGACTCCTTTCCCCCAACAGCTGTGCCTCCGCAACATCCCCAGCTAACTTGGGGATCCAAACTCCTGACCTGGGCGTCCACACCATATCAGCTTTATGGTAGTGCACAGCATTGTCACAAGTGCCTTGTGGGACTTTAAGGTACTTTCATGTCATGGGGGACAACATTTCTAAAAACGGCTGTGATACCTTCTTCCCAACGCCTGCCCTTCATCAGGCTTACCTTCTACCTAAAACACGAGCATACCGCTGCTTCCTGATTTCTTCTTTGATGTCTGAATCGGTGACAATGATTTCCGGTACTCTCGGACTACAGTTCATTTCCACCTGAAAACAACAATTGCACGTGAGAAGGTGTTGCACTGCTAAACAGAGTGGCAAAGATAGAGGTGTTTGCTATGCTTTTGGTTGCAGTGGTGTTTATTTTTTCAAAACAACTGAATGTAGTCTGCTTTGAAATGTCTGAAAGGCAGAATCTAAAAAATTAATAAATAATAAAAAATAACACCTGTTTTTCTCTCTCATCCATTTAATGTATGTTTTATTGTACCTTGCAAGGAGCATCTATTTAGGGCTTGTGGGTTATAAATATTTTAAATTAATAAATCTTGCAAAGCACAGGTATCTATCCCTAGCAGCAAAGCCTATGTAATTCAAACACCAATATAATTTGTGCTTCCATACTTTCTGCCTTCAGAGCTGCTAGACACAGTGCCAGGCATCACTGGAATGCCGCTTTATTAAATGAAAAAGTATATTTGTGCGCATACAGAATACAGAGAACAGAAGTGTAAAAACAGCATGGTAGGTTGAAACTCCTGCTACAGCACTTACTGTTCGACCTTTGTCCAGTTCTTTAACCTCCATGTGGACAAACCTTAACTGGCAAGAACCTGGGAAAGGAAATGTGTAACCATGGGATTGACCTTATCCGTGTGTCAGACGTCTGGATAATAATATTGCATTCACCTGCTCCACAGGGAAACTCACCCACAAAGGTGGTGGTAGCAACCAAGGCTGTGCAAATTCTTGCCTAAAGCCCAGTACTGAGGTAGTGACTTTGCTGGTCTTTACCTGAGGCCCATTCATGAGGCAATAATGGCACTGGGCTGTGGGCATCCCCTTTTTCTGAGTTAGATAAAGCAACTGCACCAGGATGGGGAAATCCATTCTCAGAATTCCATTGAGAATATAATGGTGCAGGCTGAGGAACCCTTTCTGTAGTCTCTTGGTGAGGAGGTAGGGATGAGGTAATAGTACAAGGCTGAGGAATCCCTTTCACTAAAGTCCCTAGTGAGAAGATAATAGTGCAAGCCACTGGGACTATATTCGCTCAGGTTTATCACTTTCATTGAGGTTAAGAATGGAAAAGTCTGTAAATATACAGATAATGTTATATAAAATTAATAAACTTCTTCAAGGTTTATCCATTAGAGTACAATTTGAAGACCCTATCCTTCTGAAAAGGCCTGTGAAGGAAATGCTTGATTGGATGAAGTAAGAACAGTTAAATATTTGGGCAACTGCAGCTTGTAGCTGACATTTCAGACAGCCCTTGTGTTATCTCCTAGTCCATAAATGTAGAGCAGAAAAAGTCAATATTATTTGCCTGATATTTCAGAAATGAAACATCAGTATATACTGAATTAACAATGAATGATGACTCATACACTCAAAACACATACACACCTCTCTCTCTCTCTCTCTCTCTCTCTCTCTATATATATATATATATATACACATACACACACACATATTTAGATATATTTATATAATGTTAACAGGTTTGGTCAGTGTCCAAAATGTTTCATGTTCCTGGTGGGTTCAATAATAAGGTGTTAACTCCGTGGGCTATCTTCAGTTCCTGGCTCAGACTTTGCACTTGAAAAATACTGAAAGTACAAACAATAACTTCCAGGTCTCTAGCTAAGATCAATGAAGATCATCTGCTGAGAAGCGATGGAAATCTCTGCCAAGAAACAAAAAGGGTATCTTTGTTCATAGACTTGCCAACCTAGTGAGAAGGGGGGATAGTGATAAAAGCTCACAGGCAGGGTGATAAAAGCTCTATAATGAGGCAGGGTGAGGCAGCCTCTTCAGGCATCAAAATTTTAAAGCTTCAAAACGTCCCTCCCAAATGCTCCCCTGATGGCCTCCTCACCTTGCCACCAAACACATATTTAACGACATGTCCATGGTGGAGTTCTCAGCCCCCTAGGCCAGAAGAAGAGCTCTGCGATGGCACAGCAAAATGACGTGCCTGTTATTCTATTCATTCATCAGCTGTTTTGAAAATTTTTTTTTATTAGCATGTTTTTAATGATTGCTTTATTCTCCTTGATTTTATTATTTTGAGGAATGGTATTTGTTTTTCCATTGTTGCACTCCATACAATCTGGCCTGTTGTGGTTTTCAGTTCAGTTTTTGTCTTCATTTTTCTGTTCATACTTTATGATCTCTTTATTCTGTATTTGATGAGGGTCTATCTTTTGCATGAGGTGGGATATTCTACTAGTGCGGAAGAGGTATATTGGTGTTTAGGGCCTGGTGTAATATTTGTAGTTTTGGCTTTTCATAGATACAGGGCTTTACTGTTTGAGTGCTTGCAGTTAGTACTTTTTTAGTATGGATGGTTTACTATATTGTAATTATAATTAAGTTTACTCTGGACTTTCTGAGGGCAATGCCCACACCCAAGATGCATTATAATAGGTCTAATACCATATGCATTCCAAGTGAGGGTTTTTTTGTTTGTTTTTTGTTGTTGCAGGGTTGTGATATTTTTACCTCAGAAGACTATAGTTTCAATGTACTTTTTCATGTAAAATTGGTTATTATAAATAATTTTTAATTTTGTGTGGTGAGGGCAGGTGGGGGTGGGCACAAGGCTGTAAAATTCACTTAGGCTGCCTAATACCCTTGCACTGGCCTGAAGACAGTGCCCCCCCCCCCCCCCCCATTTCACCCATCTCCCACTTCTCCAGGGGAAAACGCTGGGAAAAGGTGTGAGGCAGGTCTAAGGGGTCCTGAGAGTGTGGCTGGGTTGTTAGCTTTCTGTAAACATTATCGGTGACACTCTGTTACTCCTCTGGGAACTCTCACCCCTTCTTTCTCCCTTCCAAAGTATTTGAAATCACCAAAAGGGCTTGTACTGTGCAAGGGGGAAGTGGAGGAGGGAGCTCCATCTCATCCCTCACCTCAAGCAGCAAATTGCCTTGAGTCACCCCTGCTCACAGATAAACAGGACACATAAAAACTGTAATAAAGTCATGGGCATGGGAAGGGGTACGGAGTCCTCTATAGGAAAATTGGTTCTTACCTGCTAGTTTTCATTCCTGTGGTACCACAGATCAGTCCAGACTTCTGGGTTTTGCCTCCCTTCCAGTAGATGGAAACAGAGAAAGTTTTACAGGTATCACCAGTGTGCCACCTGCATCTCCTCAGTACTAATCAGTACCCAAACATTCAACCAATTAACTCTACTGTATCCCCCAAAACGAGCAGAGGACAAAGAAATTTGCTAGTAAATTTATAACCTTTTGCAAAAGGACTAATGAGAAACTTGTGCCATTCTTCAGAATTAAGTAGAATTATTAAAGTAGACAGATCGAACGGACTCTCTAAACCCCTCTCCACTACCGGGCAGGACTCTGGACTGATCTGTGGTACTACAGGAACAAAAATTAGCAGGTAGAAACCAATTTTCCTTTCCCTGTATATACCCAGATCAGTCCAGAATCCTGGGATGCACCAAAGCTTCCCTAACTGTGGTGGGACCTATGAGAGTCCTGCTCGAAGAACACTTTCACCAAAATTGCCGATGTCTGGGGCCTGTTTGGCAAATGTATGAAAAGACTTCCAAGTAGCTGCCCTACAAATCTCTTGTGGTGAAACTATTTTGCATTCTGCCCAGGAGGCCACCTGGGTAGAATGAGCCCTTAATCCCTCTTGCATGGGAGGACCACAACAGATATATGTGGAACCAACAGCTTCTTTCAACCAACACGCTATTGTGGTCTTTGATGCCTTCTGACCCTTTTTTGCACCACTCCATAGCTCAAAAAGGTGATCTGACAGCCTGAAACTGTTAGTGACCTCTAGATACTGCAACAAAGCCTTTCTGACATCCAAACGTCTTAATTCCTTGGCATGAGGCGTATCAATCTCTAGATTTGGAAAAGCTGGAAGCTTCACTGCCTGACTTAAGTGGAACACTGAAACTACTTTCGGCAGAAAAGACAGAACTGTCCTCAGGGAAACTCCATAGTCTGAAATCCGCAAAAAGGGTTCCCTGCATGACAGGGCTTGAAGTTCAGACACCCTCCTAGCTGAACAAATGGCCACCAAGAAAACCACCTTCAGAATCAGATCTTTCAAGGTGGCTCTCTTAAGAGGCTCAAACAGAGCTTCGCACAGGCCCTTGATGACCAAGTTAAGGCTCCAGGAAGGACACACCTTATGAACAGATGGGTGCAAATGCTTCACACCATGGAGGAAATGTACCAATCCAGATGCACAGCCAGACATTCTCCATGCACCTTGCCCCACAAGCAGCCCAAGGCCTACACCTGCACTCTGAGGGAATTAAAGGACAAACCTTTTGATAGACCTCTCTGCGCCACTGAAACTTGCCGAGGATTAACCCCCTGATCCATACACCAAGACTCGAAGACTTTCCAAACCCGGACATATGCCAAGGAAGTAAAGGTCTTTCGAGCTTGCTGCAGAGTAGAAATAACATCCTCTGGATATCTTTTCTTCCTTAATTACCTCCTTTCAAAAGCCAAGCCACTAGACAAAAGCAATCCGCTTGATCTGAAAATATAGGGCCCTGCCATAGAAGATTCTGTAGATGGTCCAGCCTCAGGGGGCCATCCACTGCTAGATTGACCAGATCCGCAAACCAAGGCCTTCGTGGCCACTCCGGAATCATTACAATCACCTCCCTGGGTGGACCTCTATTTTTCTAAGGACCTTGCCCACCAGAGGCCATGGAGGAAACACATAAATCAGAACATTGTGCGGCCAAGACAGCACTAGGGCATCGACCCTCTTCTGCTCCATGTTCCTTCTGCGACTGAAGAAACACGGTGCCTTGGCATTCCTTGGGGATGCCATCTGGTCCATATGAGGCATACATCATCTGTGAGAAATGAGGGACATTGCTTCCTCCAAAAGCTCCCATTCTCCTGGATCCATTTGTTGTTGGCTGAGAAAATCCGCTTGCACTTTGTCGGACCTCGCTATGTGCAAAGCAACTATCAAGGCCAGATGCTGCTCTGCCCAGGACATCAGCATCTCCGGTTCCAAAGCAACCTCTCAATTCTTGGTACCTCCCTGGTGGTTGATGTAAGCCACAGTCGTCGCATTGTCTGACAGAACTCTGACTGCATGGTTCTGCAACAGGGGAAGAAACTTCTCCAGAGCCAGTTGCACCGCCTTCGTCTCTAGGCAATTGATGGACCAGGTAGCTTCCTCCGGCAACCATTGACCCTGCACCAACTGGGATTTAGACACAGGCCCCCAACCAGCAAGACTGGCGTCGGTAGTCACTACCATCCATTGATACACCTCAAGGTCCACCCCGCGGCACAAGTTGTCCCGAGCAAGCCACCGCAAAAGACTGGACCTGGTGAACTCTGTAAGCAGTAATGGAAGATGAAACTGCTCTGAAATAGGATTCCACTGGGATAGCAATGCTTTCTGTAGAGGTCTCATATGAGAAAACAGCCACGTGACCAGCTCCAAGGTCAAGGCCATGGAACTGAGGACCTGCAAGTAATCCCAGACCCTGGGCACGCGGGTCTCCAACGCTTGTAGCTTGAGAATTCGCTCCTCCATGAGAAAGACCTTGCCCACAAGGGTATCAAATCACGTGCCCAAGAAATTCAGAACCTGTGAAGGCGAAAGGTGGATCTTGGACAGGTTCACAATCCAATCCAAGGATCTCAAGCTGTGTAATACCACTTCCACCGCCTTTCTGCAAAGCCCTCCAACTTCACTCGAATGAGCCAATCGTCCAGATATGGATGCACCAGTAACCCAGCCTTTCTGAGGGCTGCCGCTACCACCACCATTACCTTGGTAAAAGTCCTCTGAGCAGTGGCTAGACCAAACGGGAGAGCACAAAACTGAAAATGCTTCCGGAGGATCATGAACCTGAGGTATCTCTGATGATCCCAGCGAATCCCAATGTGCAAATATGCCTCTGTAAGATGCAGGAAAGCCAAACTCTCCACTTCACACCACCGTTATGACAGACCTGACAGTCTCCATCCTGAAACGGGGGACCTTGAAGGCCGCGTTTACCTTCTTCAAGTCTAGGATTGGATGAAATGTCCCTTCCTTCTTCAGCACCACAAAATAAATGGAGTACCTTCCCATCCTCCTCTCCTCCTGGGGGATGGTAACGATGGCCCTCAGAATTCTTAGCCTTTAGATGGTCTGTTGAATGATAAGTTTCTTTGCTGGAGAAGCACGAGGGGATACCATGAATAGGCTTCTTAGCAGCCAAGCAAATTCTAAAGTGTAGCCTTGTTCTATCACGCTTAGAACCCACTGGTCTGATGTGATCTTGACCCACTCCTCATAAAAAAGAGTTAACCGACCCCCGATGGCTGGGACTAAGGAGTGGGCCAGCCTTGCTTCATTGTGCAGATTTGGCTCTGCTAGGCCCTTGGCCAGAGCCTTCTTGGATCGCTCTGCATCCACGAAAGGACTGGGACCAGGACTGAAATCTCTCCGAGGCCTGCCTCTGGCCTGCGCACAGAGCCCTGCGCTGATGGAAATACCATTGGCCTCAAAAGTAAGAGCGAACCTGCATAAAACCTTTTGACCCTTTAGGCTTGTCTTCCAGTAGCTTGTGCACCTTATTATCTCCGAGCTGCTTTATCAACTACTCCAAATCCTCTTCATAAAGGAGTTTGACCTTAAAAGGAAGTGCTCCAAGCTGAGTCTTTGATGATATGTCCACTGACCAGTTCTGTAACCACAAGAATCTTCTAGCTGATACCACAGAGACCATTGTCCTAGAAGAGGTGCGAATAAGATCATATAAGGTGTCAGCATCATAAGCTACCGTTGCTTCTAAGTACTCCACTTGTTCTGATTCCTGGGGTGAGAGATCCCTGGCACGCTGTAGCTGTTGCACCCATGTCAGGCTTGCCCCAAGCATAACACTGCTGCACACTGAAGCACGGATGCCCAGAACAGAGACTTAAAAAATATTTTTGAGGTACACCTCAAGCTTCCTGTCCTGCAGATCCTTCAGAGCTGCCACCTCAGCTACTGAAATGGTGATTCTTTTGGTGACTGCCAACACAGAAAGCATCCACCTTCAGCACTTTCAAGAGCTCCAGGGTCTCCTCAAGCAAGGGATAAAGCTTATCCATAGCTCTGGTAACCTTAAGACCAGTCTCCGAAGTGTCCCACTCCCTGACCATCAACTGCTTAATCATTCTATGGAAAGGAAAAGTCCTGGCTGGGCCTCTCAAACCAGCTATGGTCCTGGCTCGGCTCCTCCTGTGGGATCGCTATTCCCAGCTCTGCCAGGACATGCAGGATCAGAGAACCCAGCTCCTCTCTCTGAAACAGGCGAATGACCTTCAGATCATCCCCTTCCATAGGGGGAATCTTCCCTGACTTCTCCTCCTGATCCGGGCCACTGTTGGGAGGAGGGTCACTGAAAGGAACATCCCCCGAAGGAAGCCCCTGGTTGGACTCTTCAGAGGAAAGGTTATCTGCAGCCATCTGCGCCACTGGACCTCTGAATATACGAATCCTTTAGCCCCCGGCATCTCTGACAACCTGGGCAACTTTGTGGGTGGGCCCCCAGGAGCCCTGCTCTCCCAGGAGCCCTGCCCCTGGGAGAGCAAATCCTCTTGCCTCTACTGGCCATATAAGCCTCATGCAATAAAAGAATAAAATCTGGGGAAAATTGAGTAGGACCTCACAAATTCCCTCCCAGGGGATCAGGGTCCACCTTGGATGCCCCTCTAAGGCCTCCTGGGCCTCCTCTGGGCTTGAATCCGCCAGCGACAGAGCTGGCAGGAGATCCCCGTCCCCTGCCACTCTCTCTTCAGCAGCCGCAAAAGTTTTCAAGATGGCCACCATTCCCACGCTTAATGAGCATGGGTCATCCGTGCCCTGCTGAGCAGCCGGTGAGCTACCAGGGTCACGCTGCTTGGAGGATGCCACCAGAGATCCCTGTGACGAGCCCTCCCCACCGGAGAGGCAATGGGAACATCAGCCATGTTTAGAAAGCCACACACCTTGCTCTCCACATGCGGAGCAGCAGCTTACACGCGGCTGAGATCGAGCTACAGGCGCCGGCACTATCAAAAAGAGGATCAGGAACTGCAGGACCGAAGTGGCTTGTACTCTCTACCTCAGTCTGCTCCCAGTGACGGGGTGAGCGCCAAAAAGCACCGGCAACCGCTTCAGTGCTGCAAACTGCCTTGCCTGTTTCTCGCTTCTTTATTTGTTTAATTTTTTTTTTTTTAAACTTTACCAACAAGAAAGAAAGAAAGAAAGGGACTACTTTCCTGAAGAATGGTTGCAAAGGCTTCCCACAATCCTCGCTGAAGGAGAGGGAACTGGACCATCAGCTGTCACCCCTGGCATCTCAGAGAGCAAAATTGGGGTTTCCAATCCCTGCTCGTTCGCAACTTGCTACCAGGCCTGATGATCCCACCAGGACCTGACAACCTCTTTGGAGGAAATTCTCAACTTTTTTTTTTCTTTTTTTGCTCAGGTATGGAACTGCAGGTTTTGCACTACCTCCATCTACTGTAAACAGAGAAATACTGAGGAGATGCAGGCGGCACACCAGGTTAAGAGGTGATGCCTGTGAAGCTTTCTCTGTCTCCATCTACTGGAAGGGAGGCAAAACCCAGGAGTCTGGTCTGATCTGGGTGTGTACAGGGAACAGCAGTTGGATATACTGAAGCAGTAGTAAAATTGGATGGTATTTAAATACTGAATGGAAATTGGAAAACTGGGACTTGGGGACAGCAAGAGGACTAGTCAAGTGACAGTCCTCTGCAATTCCTAGGAAGGAGCAGACAGGAAACGAGAGAGGGAGGTAGAAAACCACTTGGAAGGTCATGTGTACAAGTAGTTGAAGTCTATCCAATAAATTCATTGGTCTAGGAGCCAGGTCATGGAAGAAGAGGACATTGATGTGATTGCAATAACTAAATTATGGTTCCATGATAATCACTTAGGACTTGGAAGCAGATACTCCAGGCTATTCTCTGGAGATGTGATGTCACTTGAAAATGACAGGGAAACAAAGGTCTGGTTACAGGACAGGTTGCAACACTGAAACGACTCTGGTGGCGTTAATGAAGGAGATCAGGTTGAAGGCAGAGTCGGGAAAAAGATGCTTTTTTGATTACTTTGGATATGAGCACTGCCTTTGACTCCATCAATCATGGCTTATGATTATGATGCTTGCAAGAACTGGGATTGGAGGGATATTTTTTTAAATGGTTTTATTCAAATGCAACTAAACATTCTTTATAAGTTAGTAGGAACAATGGCACATCGGCTTTCCATTCATTGTCATCTGGAGTCCCTCAGGGTTCCATTTTAGTGCTGATTTTATTTAATCTTTATCTTGCTCCTTTAGCTACTTTAATTCAGGATCTGGTTTTAGTGGATATTTTTATGTTGATGATATCCAGTTTGTGGCATTTATAGATTCAAAAATGGTTATTATTGGTCTACCCTTAATTCTTGTTTGGCTGCATTTGCAGGTTGGTTAAAAGAATATTTATTTTTTTATTTTTTTATTTGTTTGTTTTTATATACCGATATTCGATCGAGATATCACATCGGTTTACATGTAACTGAACAGAAATAAGGCAGAAGCTGCTTATTTTACATGGTAACATTGTAACTTAAAAAATAATTTAGGAAGATAAATTTACATATTAACTTTGAAAGGTTAATTTACATACAGGTCTATCCAGTACCGAGCGGTAGGAAGAGCTGCGTTAGTGCCCAGGGCACCCGCGGTTGCCGCACGCACAGTGCAGCTCACCTACCGCTCGATCCTGAACAGTAATTTTATGCAAATGAAAACCGCGTCTAAGAAGGGTCCGTGAAGCCTTAGGCCCGCGCAACCCATTTTACTGGATAGAGCGCCTATACAGTATCCTGGGTGCGCGGGCCTAACGCTTCACGCCACGCTGGTATCTGTCATTTCAAATGTCATTTGAAATGACAGATACCTCTCCCCTCCTCCCGAAGCAAAAAAAAGCGAAAAAAACGTAAAAACAAAAAGTAAGTCGCTTCGCCGCTTTCCCCCAGCCCCCGCTCACCTGCCCCGGCCGCGATCATGGGTGCCGGTCTCCGGGGCAGCTCCAGTCCTCTCCCCTCCTCCCGAAGCGCAAAAAAAAACGCGAAAAAAACTTAAAAGCAAAAAGTAAGTTGCTTCGCCGCTTCACTGTCAGTCTCTTCTTCCCTCCTCCCGGAGCAAGGCTGCTTTTCGCGCCCTGCTCCGGGAGGAGGGGAGAAGAGACTGACAGCGGCGAAGCAACTTACTTTTTGCAACCCCCGATCGGAGCTCTCCTGCCTCCCGCTGGCGACTTACTTTTTTTGCAGCCGTCCGGCCATCTGGAAGAAGGTATCGTGGCCTCCCGGGGAAAATGGATGCCAGCACGGGGGAAAGCGGCCCCTGTGCATGCAATTGGCTGCTCAAGACGTGACGTCACGACGTTTGGCGTCACGGCATGTGACGTCACGTCTTGAGCAGCCAATTGCATGCACAGGGGCCGCTTTCCCCCGTGCTGGCATCCATCTTCCCCGGGATGCAGGAGGAGGCAGGGGAGCCACGATACCTTCTTCCAGATGGCCGGACGGCTGCAAAAAAAGTGATTAGTCTTTAAGGTTTTGCTCAAAGGGGATCCACAGTATTTGACCTCTCATTAAAGCCCTTATGTGCCTGCACATTCGACAAAAAGCTCCCTCAACTTGAATGCAATACTGTTGAAAATCAGGAAAGAAACCAATTATCTTAAATTTCAAAAGTCTCTGAAATCTTGATGTTTTGCTCAAGCATATGATCTAAGAGCTTCATCCTGTGACCATAAGAGGTTGAGGATATTTTTAAGAGGTCAATATGTATTTAGCTTGTCTTTTCTGTTTTTATAATTATTTTTTTATTACTTTTAGAATATGTATGTATATTGGTTTTTTAATTGATTGTAATGTTTTAAGGATTTGTAAACCACTATGATTATATTGTCTTAGAATAGTGTTTAATCAAGTAAATATCAGTAATAATAATGTTTTCTTTTGATTGTTTTTGCATGCACTGAAATGATTTAGTAAGTGATAAAACAAAATGGAAATAAAAACAAAAACATGTTCTCTGCACATTCTTGCCAGATAGGACAGTATAGATAAAAAGGGAGAGGTGTAGCTTTATATGTTAAGGGCAAAATGATGCAAAGTGAGTTGCTGTGGATTATCTTGAAGAGACTTAAGGGGGGTCTAATATTTATCTAAGTATAATTTATAAGTTGCCATTGTGAGGTGAAGAGATAGATATAGACAGTATGGAAATGATCTACAGGATAGCATGCAAAGGTAAGGGGCTATTAATGGGGGACCTAAATCTTCCAAATGTAGATTGAAGAAGCTGCTGTATCAACTACCTTTTTTGTTACCTATCCACTTGTTAATTGTAAACCGACATGATGCGATATCTATTGTGAATGCCGGTATAGAAAAACTTTAAATAAATAAATAAATAAAAATAACTAAGAAGGATAGTAGAATTCTTACAAGAAGTTTGACCAGCAACCAGTTGAGGAGCCCTCTCGTATTGAAGCCATACTGGAGCAGGTATTGGCAAATGGAGACAATATCACTGAGATTATGGTAGTGGACAATCTTGTCCAGTGATTACTGCACTGTGTGGTTTAATATAAGCAATGGAGCAGAGCCAACTTATACTAGAACAAGGGTCCTACACTTCAGAAGTGCTGACTTTAACGAAATGAATAATTATGTTAAGGAAACCTTATCATGAGTAGGAGATTGAAGAAATACAGAGGAACTATGGAAAGCAATAAAAAGGAGTATTAAAGAGGCAACAAATCATTCTGTCAGGCATGTTAGCATGGGGAAGATAATGAAGAGGCTACTATGGTTCACTCAAATATCGGTGAAAAATTAAGCGCAAAAAAATAGCATTCATGAAATACAGCCACAGAAGGAGAATGACAGGTAGAATTACCAAGAGAAATAAAAGGAGTCAGGAAGGGCAATTAGGTAAAAGCTTAAACAGAAGTGTAGATTACCCAGTCAGTCAAAACAGGGGAGATAACTTTCTTTAGATACATATGAAAAGAGGAAGGCGAAAATGAAAATATTAATTAATGAGGAGGATGAGTTTAGCCACCTAATAAGTTAGGCGGCTAGAATTTAGCCAGAGAAGTTAGGGGTGTAACTGGGAGTTGAGTTAGCCGACTAAGGGGGTCATTTATCAAAGTGCTATATGGCTTTTTCGCATGCGTTAAGGCGTTTTTGCATGCGAAAAGCACCATTAACGCATGCGAAAACACCATAATGCATGGTGCGATGCAAATTAGGAAAAGGAGAGGAGTTTGGGGTGGGATTTCTGGCCATATCACACAGCTTTAATGTGGATTTTAACTACATCTTTTTCATTTGCGTTAAGCCGTGCGATATGGCTTTATCGCACTTTGTGATGTTTTTGCAAATAGCTTTTTCAGGGGAGAGAGAACCTAGCTATAAGGCCCTCATACTAGGTAGGTATTTATACCTCTATATGAGGCCCACCTAGCTACTCAAGGTGAGGTTTAGGTATTAGTGTAGGGGTTAGGGGCCACTTTGACATTCAGAGTGCGACGTACGAACAGAACAGTGCACTCTGGTGAAGATTTGATGACCTTCGGAGTGAGGAAACTCACCCAAAGAAGAGATTTGTGCAATGTTCTCTTAATCTAGCTGATGTTACCCAGGTAGAGAGTCCATCAAGTTAGGCTGAGAGAACATTGCACAAATCTCATCTTTGTGAAAAAGTTATCGCAATTTGTGCTAATATCTATGCGAAGCGCTAAGACAGCGCACTTTGTGAGAAACAGCCTATTACCACGCCCATTTTCCTATCACATGTGATATTTAGTGCATTTTGATAAATCCAGGCCTAACTTAACTAGCTAATTACACCATTCAAAGTTAGCTGGGTGACTTGCCAGCTAAGTCTGATTGGGCCATTGGGGTTCAAGTATAAAAAGAAAACCACTGGTTTAACCAGTGTACCAACCTTTGTACTGGATTTTTCCTCTGAAGTATCCTTTTGATCTGCATTGATGATCTGTAGAAGTGAAGAATCACCTTCCAGCACTGGATGGACAGGCATGCTCTCAGGATCTATTAGAATTTCAAAGGGAACCATGGGGTGTTTCCAGGAGGCAGGGGTAAAAATTTCCCAAGGTTCTCTCTGGCCAAATGTCCCTGGGAAGAGCAAAATATCAACAACAATACAAGAAGATTTTCTTGAATGGCAGACAATAAGCCAATATAAATTGGTGATGAAAACAGTGATAATTAGAAACACATTAAAGACAATCGTTTAACAGCAGATTCCTTACATAAATCACCAGAGTAACATCTTCTGACTAAAGGTATAAAGCTACAGTTCCCTTGAAGGTTATTCATCACAATCCACAAATTAATATTATAAAGTCAGTGTTTCTTCTTCACAGCAGAGCTGAGCTGGTGCTACCACTGCAACCCCAGAATTTTATCTGAAGAATGAATACCTCATTTAGTATCATAAGTAGATTTTTGGATTTAGGTGGTATAGCAAGTTGAGCAAATAAATAAATAAGATTTCAAATATGGCAACTCTGAGTGCCACAAGGTGGCCAAACATTGTATTTTAATAACAATGGTATAATAGTATAAATTATAAATCATGCACTTTATTAATCATTTTTCTAAATTATTTACCTATGAACTCTCCAATCATACTCCATAGACGGACTGTGCAATCAGTGGATGATGACAATAAGACATTATCTTCTTCCACCAGCTCCAATCTATCAAAATAGGAAGTACTGGTCAGATAACATTTGAGTTCATTATAAATTATTTCATGAAGGTAGGTATCTGGATCAGACAGTGGAACTGCCTACATGGCACTGTAAGGACAGAGCAGCACTGTCTGTAGAGTGGGAGCAGCCCAGAGAAGCAGAGAACTCTCCTGGGGACACAGAAAATCTAGATGAAACCCAGAGAGTTCCCAGGTATTCCATCTACCAAACTCTCCTTTTTATATTCCTCCTTATCTACATTCTCCTACTCTCCCCTAGTCTGGTTTCTACCCAGTCTGTTTTCTTCCTCGTGTTCCCTGCTCCAGTTCCCATGCCTTCCCACTTACTGATCCTTTTTTTCATTTGATTTATTCCTATCCACCTTTAAATCTCATCTTAAAATTGCTCTTTTCACAGAGACTTTTAGCCTGCACTGCATAAATGCCAACTGGCTCCATTTTTTCAGGATACATTAATCCAGTCCTGGTTTTATCACATTGCGTGCATGGGCTTTTAGTTCTTCTTTCCCTATTGATCACCCCATAAAAAGTGGCATACAAGTCCATGTATGCAGTGGGATACAACCAATACTGGAGCAGCCTGCCCTGAGAAAATGGAGCCAGCTGTCGTTCTCTCTCTGTCTACTTTTGATGGACTTTGTATGTGGAATGGATTTATACCACTGGTATCTATTCATGATATACACTGGAGAATAGAACTGCATAACTAAACAACACTAATAGCAGAAAGGAATGATGTGAACTGGTTAGTGCAAAGTTTAAGTTGTAATAGAAAAAAAACATGTCAAGTGGTTTACATATAAACATAAATAGCAAAACGTACATATAAAACTAATAAGATAATGCAATGCAAACAAAACAATTTATCTGAAATCAATCTGACTGTACTGATCTGCTGCCTTCCATGTATTCAGAATTCTAAATCAGATTCATAGGAACAATTTCCTGATGAGTGGAATAGCATAAGCAGTTGATATATTGTAGAACACCCTATCGATAGTCATGCTTATGCAATCCACATGCAGATGGCCCCAACATGATAGGCTGCTGACATGTACAGGTCATGTCTCCATTACTGACCACCTGGCATGGCCATGCTACTGCTTTGTTCACCAATTAAAACTGGGCCTGGTCAACAAAGCATAGTGCAAAGGGAAAGAAATTACCGTATTTTTCGCCCCATAAGATGCACCTGACCATAAGATGCATCTAGGATTCAGAGGGGGAAAATTTAAAAAAAAAAAAGTGTGCTAAACCGGCTCTGTCCCCGGGCGTCTGTGCATCTTATGGAGCAAATTAGGGGAGTGCATAACATTTTTTTTTCTCCCCATTTTGTTTTCGGGTCTGGGGAGGGCCATTTCGGTCCATTCCCCAGATCAGAAAACTTTTGTATTTCTATTTCTGTGGGGAAACCCCCCCCCCCCCCCCATCCCAACCCGTTAAATTAATTAACAACCCCCCACCCTCCTAACCCCCCCATGAGACCTGCCAAATTAATTAAATACAACCCCCCCCCAAGACCTGCCAAAAGTCCCTGGTGGTCCAGCAGGGGTCCAGGAGAGGTCCGGGAGCAATCTCCTGGACTTGGGCCGTCGGCTGCCAGTAATCAAAATGGCGCCGACGGCCCTTTGCCCTTACTATGTCACTGGGGTCGACCAATGGCAGCAGTAGCCCTGTGACATAGTAAGGGCAAAGGGCCGTCGGCGCCATTTTGATTACTGGCAGCCGACGGCCCAAGTCCAGGAGAACGCTTCTGGACCACTCCTGGACCACCAGGGACCACCAGGGACTTTTGGCAGGTCTTGGGGGGGGGGGGTCAGGAGGGTGGGGGGTTGTAGTAAATTAATTTGGCAGGTCTGGGGGGGGTCAGGAGGGGGGGTTGTTAGAGTTTTGGGGGTTTTTTTATATTCGCTCCATAAGACGCACAGACATTTCCCCCCCACTTTTGAGGGAAAAAAAGTGCGTCTTATGGAGCGAAAAATACGGTAATTAAAAGGCATGAAATAAATAAGACATTACTCACGATGTTACGATGTTAATATGTGCTCTCCAGTAATTCATAGCTATAGTAAGATACAAAAAGAAGAATTAAAGAGAAATATACAATGGCAAGAAATCATGAAGTCAACAAGTAAATTATAACGGTTATGTACCATAAGGAGTCGATATTCAATCGTTTAAAATGGTTAAACTATTGTAAAAAACAAATTTAACAAACTTATAAACAGACATAGTTTAATGGACAAAGCCAACTCGGATTTAGCCAAGGGATGACTTGCCTCACCAATCTGTTACAATTCTTTGAAGGCCTGATTAAACATTTGGATAAAGATGAGCCAGTTAATTTAGAGTTTGACAAAATACCTCATGACAGGTTTGAGGAAATTAAAGAGAGTCATGAGATAGGAGGCAGAAGTGCAGAGTCATGCATATGGGGAGTGGAAATCCAAAAGAATTGTATCTGATGGAAGGTGAAGGACTGATGTGCACGGAGCAGGAGAGAGACCTTGGGATGATAGTGTCTAACGATCTGAAGTCAGCGAAACAATGTGACAAGGCGATAGCTAAAGCCAGAAGAATGCTGGGCTGCATAGAGAGAGGAATATCTAGTAAGAGAAAGGAAGTGATGATTCCCTTTTACAGGGCCTTGGTGAGGCCCCACTTGGAGTACTGTGTTCAGTTCTGGAGACCGTATCTCCAAAGGGACAGAGACAGGATGGAGGCGGTCCAGAGAAGGGCAACCAAAAAGCTGGATGGTCTTCATAAAATGACTTATGAGGCGAGATTAAAGAACCTAAATATGTACACCCTGGAGGAGAGGAGGAGCAGAGGTGATATGATACAGACTTTCAGATACTTGAAAGGTTTTAATGATTCATGCTCAACAACAAACCTTTTACAATGGAAAAAAAATTAGTAGAACAGGGGTCACAATTTGAAGCTCCAGGGAGGAAGACTCAGAACCAATGTCAGGAAGTATTTCTTCACGGAGAGGGTGGTGGATGCCTGGAATGCCCTTCCGGAGGAAGTGGTGAAGACTAAAACTGTGAAAGATTTCAAAGTGGCATGGGATAAACACTGTAGATCCATAAAGGCTATAGGATGGGAATGAAGAGTAGAGCCATGGGGGTGACTTGCTGGAATGTTAACTACTACCTGGTGATTACTACCCTTACTCAAAAAATCCCTTGCACGGTTAATGCAACCCCAACATTGCTCTCTGCTTCAACAGCAAAGAGAAATGTGAAAAAGAGGATTTGCATTCAGATAACAACCAAAAAGGACTGAACTTCACAATCTGGGTACCCAAATAAGCTTGGGGGTAGCTTGCTTATTACGGCAGTTACTACCCTAAACCAATTAAGCCTGATACATCACTTTGAATGCATATACAGCAGCGGTTCTCAACCTGTGGGTCGCGACCCCGGCGGGGGTCGAACGACCAAAACACAGGGGTCGCCTAAAGCAGGGGTCCCCAACCACCGGTCCGCGGACCAGTACCGGGCCGTTGGGGTTTTTTGCCGGTCCGCGGCGCCGCGGCTGCTGCGGGGAGGCGGGGTGAAGCTGGAGACCTGCCTCCTCCAACCCCAAAAGGGAAGAGACATGGCCCAAAAAGCTAGCGCGTCGCAGTGAAGTATGTTGCTGGAGCCGCCCAGGCAGGAAGGAGGTGTATCAGCCACTGCAGGTGCTCCTCCTACTTCCTTCCTGCCCCGGAAGACAAATGTTGCCGGAACCGCACGGGCAGGAAGGAGGAGGCGCGTCAGCCGCGTGGGTAGAAGAGGCGCGTCAGCCGCGTGGGTAGAAGAGGCCCTTCAGCCACGTGCAGAAGAGGCGCTTCAGCCGCGTGCAGAAGAGGAGCAGCGGGGCCGGGAAGACTAGGGCCGCTGCTGTTAATCCACCCTAGGGTGGATTAACATCTTCAGATAAGTCGGGACTTTGAAATTACATTGAAGGAGGCATTGAAACTTTATAAATAATATTTAAAAAATTGGTTTTAAGGGATAAAAAAATTGTGTTGCAGTTTTCACTAGGGTTTGCACAGAAATTGAAAAAACCCATAGGTGGAGGAGGATTGGTTGATGATTATACTTGAAAATCTAACAGACCTTATGTTGGGCTGAGAAATTTATATATGAAACCCTTCCTCTACCTTTTCAAAAATTTTGTTGTTGAATTATAGGGTAACGTGCAAGTGTTTCATGACACATTGCAGTTCTCCTTTTAAACCAACATTTAAATGAAGACTCGATTGTGAGCAAAGAATCATTTTTGACACTTGGTAACAAATTAAAATTCACCGGGGGTTTGTTTATATATCAGATAATAAATAAGTATGCACTAAAATCCAACCCCATCCATAACCCCGCCCCCATATGACCAAAGCCCCGCCCTCGCCCCACCCTCGCAGGGCGAGGGCGGGGCGAGGGGTCACCGCAACATGAGAAACTGTATTTCGGGGTCACGGCATTAGAAAGGTTGAGAACCACTGATATACAGCGTTGCTCTCTGCTTCTACGGCAGGGAGAAATGTGGAAAAAAGGATTAGCATTCAGACAACAACCAACAAGGACTGAACTTCATAATCTGGGTAAACAAATAAGCATGGGGTTAGCTTGCTTATTACGGCAGTTACTACCCTAAACCAATTAAGCCTGATACATCACTTTGAATACATATACAGTGCTGCTCTCTGCTTCTACGGCAAGGGGAAAAGTGGAAAACAGGATTTACATTCAGGCAATAACCAACAAGGCATCGATCTGTGCAATCTGGGTAAACAAGCATCAGGGTAACTTGCTTGATGCGGCTGTTACAACCCTTAACCATAAGCCTTATGCTCACCTTTGATGCAACTCCAACATTACTCTCTCATCAATGACAGGAAATGGCAGGAAATTTGAATCAAACAGTTACCAACAAGAGCCCTGAAGTTGGTGGTTGGTGAAACCTATAAGTATGGGAAAATAAGTGTGGAAGCTTGCTGGGCAGACTAGATGGGCCGATTGGTCTTTTTCTGCCGTCATTTCTAGGTTTCTATGTAATGTTTTAATGTTAAACTGGTTAAAAGATAGAAAACAGAGAGTAGGGCTAAATAGTCAATTTTCAAAGTGGAGAAGGATGAATAGAGGAGTGTCCCAGGGATCTGTACTGGGACCACTGCTTTTTAACATATTTATAAATGAACTAGAGATGGGAACAACAAGCAAGGTGATCAGATTTTCAGATGATACAATTTTCAAAGTTGTTAAATCACAAGAGGACTGTTGTGATTCTGTTGTTATGCAGCCTCCCAAACACCAGAGGCCTTTGGGGAGCTGCTCTTACCCTCTTTCTACTCATAGTCACTGTATCCCATGACTCAGCAGGGTCCAGACTATTTAACCCTGCCTCTGGTTATGCTCAGGGCCTTGTCATTGAGGCTCCCTGCTTGGTCCAACATCTCTGAATGCTCTGTGGCTTCCCTAAACCTTTTTTTTCCCAAATTTGCTCTGTGGCTTTCCCAAGCCTCCTGCTTTTGCCTTGGTCAGTGGCCTCCCTAGGCCTTTTTGTCTGGTCAACTCCTTTGTCTTATCTGTCCTGGCCTACTCCGGTGTTCCAGTGTCCCAGCCTGCTTCATGTGCCACGCCTCCCTGTATCCAGTTTCAGACTCCAGTTCCATGCCTGCCCTTGGTTCCAGCCTTGCCTTGGCTCCAGACTCCAGTCCAAGCCCTTGTCTAAGTCCTGCCAGCCACCAGAACCCAAGGGCTCAACCTTGGTATAAGCCGAAGATTCCCTAGCTTAGTTATGTCTTGCCCTGTAGCCCTGGGCTGTTTCTGTGGGGAGTTCCCCATCCTAGCTGGATCCTCAACAACAAGAACTTTGTGAAATTGCAAGAAGATGGGCAAGTAAGCATGTAAATAGCAGATTACATTTAATATGGCAAGTGCAAAGTGATGTATATATTGAAAAGCAACCCAAATTATACCCACACAATGCAAGGTTTGACATTGGCAGTTACCACACAGGAAAAGGATCTAGGATCCATCATCAGGGATAATATGTTGAAATCCTCTGCTCAGTGGGCAGCAGCAGCCAAGAAAGCAAATATAATGCTAGGTATTATTAGGAAAGGAATGGAGAATAAAACAGAATATTATAATGCCTCTATCGCTCCATGGTGCGACTGCATCTTGAGTATTCTGTACAATTGTTATCATCTCAAAAAGGATATAGCTGAATTAGAAAAGATACTGAGAAGTGCAACCAAAATGATAAAGGGCTTTTTAGCTTGGAGAAGAGATGGCGGAGGGAAGATATGACAGAGGTCTAAAAAATAATCAGAGTGGAATGAGTAATTGTGAATCGGTTGTTTACTCTTTCAAAAAGTACAAAGCTAGGGGACACACAATGAAGTTACTATGTAATACATTTAAAACAAATAGAAGAAAATATTTTTTACTCTGCATATTTTACCACACGTGGTAAAATATGTTAGTATAGCTGGGTTAAAAAAGGTTTGGACAAATTCCTGGAAGAAAAATCCATAAACCATTCTTAAGGTGAAGTTGGGGATATCAACTACTTATCCCTAGGAATCTTTTGGGATTCTACCAGATACTTGGGACCTGGATTGGCCACTGTTGAAAACAGGATGCTGGGCTTGATGGACCTTTGGTCTGACCCAGTATGGCAAATTTTATGTTCTTATCATCAGTTTCTCTCATCTCCTTCCTTTGCATTCTGATTAAGGGTCTCTAATACACAGGGGGGCCTGGAAGATTGAACCCTTCAGTGTCTCAAACATAGGACCGTCCTTTAGGTAGGGTGAGCTGGACAGGCACCTAGGGTTCCGGGACACCAGAAGTGCCTCATTAATATGCTCCTGGGTCCAGGTTTGCTGCAAAGATTTTTTTGGGTTGATCCTTTTGTGTATGTATGTATACAGTTGTGCTCATACAAATTCTGCCAGGGGTAGAAAATGTAAGATGTCGCATTTAAAAAAAACCCCCCACGAATGATCAGACAAAACACATCTGTTATTTTTAATGTGTTTCAAATTAAACTATTATGCATCACAGAATAGCGCAATCATTAAATAAATCGGGGGGGGGAACGACTTAAACATATACTTCAGATTTTTGAAACTATGTACGTAAGCATACATGCACAAAGTTGCACGTCCTCCCAAGCAAGTGTAATTCTGTGCATGTATGTTGACACCAGTTACACGCCCGCCCGTGGATTTATCCACATCAAATCTGCTTTAAAAATTCTAGCTAAAATCTGCAGGTAAAAAGTACCTGCAGACTTTATGTGGGCTGTTTGAGAATAACCCTCCCTAGGTATTATGAGCCTTTGTTGTAGCTCTGCCGGAATGCCATTGTCAAGCAGGATTCCAGATGCTTAAAATTTCAATATCCATAGGCATTCTAAACTGTTTTAATTTTTATGATAAACCTACTTTTCGGTGGTCCTTGTTCTGGTCCCAGAAAGGCATAATCTTGGACATCATAGACATAGACATAGCCAGCATGGTCTGCTACATAGAGTAATGTGTCATCTGCACTGACAACAATGCTACTGATCTGGGATTCCACGCGAGACTACAAATAAATAATATTTCACAGCAGTAGCATACACAACTCAATTCAGACATCAGAAAACAGAACAGTAAGTTTTTACTAACGTAAAAGCCATTTGCTTTCCAGTAAACTGCAGGCATAAAGATAATTTTCAAAAATGCCTTTTGCAGATCAGTGCAAGGTTAATCTTACCCGCATAATTTTAGGTGAGTTTTAAAACACACACTTTGAAAAAAAGACCCCGTAAGCAGACCTTCCCATGTAACTCCTTAGTTGCCAGGATGCCCCTCCCTCCTGAACTCGGATCGTAAGATACAATTTCCCTTCCTTCATCTGCTGAGGGTGGGGAGGAGGACACTAGACTGCCAGTCTTCTTTCTGGAAGTGCAGGGTGAGAAGACATCACTGTCTCTGGTAGGGGACAAAGATTCTATCCTTGGATTGGGGTTTGGATCCAGTAGAAGGGTGGGCCGGGAGAGGGGTCTGGGTCCAGTCACAAAAGCTTATCTTTAGCTTGGGATTTGGAGTGGGAGGATAGGGAAGCAGAACCTGCTTGCATAGATCTGTGTCACCTTGAGGGATGGTACAAATCTATGCATGCGAACTATGCTTTTTGAAAAACAAGTGTATGCAAATAGTTTTCTCCCCCTCCCCCCCCCCCCCCCCACCACATTACAACCATGGGAACCCCCTTTTTTTTTTTTAGCAACTAAATATAAAACTTAATTGTGAAAGGAAGCTCAGTGTCTAACTCCACAGTTAGGTGTCTAGTTCCCTTTGAATCCTCAAAAGATTTATTGTAAAAAAAAAGTAATTACTTTTGTTGGTCCTGAATATATCCAGAGTAGATATTATCCACTTAGGGGTAGATTTTATAACATGCGTGTGCCATGTTAAAAGAGAGGTGGTAACTGCATGGATCAGCCTCCCAGGGCAGGTGCTAGAGTCAAGGACATTATCTGAATTCAAGAACGCATGGGACCAGCATAGGGGATCTCTGAGGGAGTGGCAGCGATTGTAGAGCTGAGTAATTGGTGTGGGTATGCAGGATGTATGCCATCACATTTCTATGTTAAAAATGCAGCCCAGAAGCTCTCCATATCTCATAATACCGCTCCTAACTCCAAAAAACCCTTTACGTTTTTAAGATGGACCCTGTTCTTAAGCAGGTACTACATTACCCGTTTTGCTACTATATGCATGACCTTTATTGTAACTTTACATGCATAGTTGATCTCTTGATGACATTAACACAGTGTCATCAGCTCAAACTAACAAAAAAAAAGCCAAAAAATGTTTGCCCATATTACAGTCATCTTATTGTCTAATTTAACCACAATCTAAACAGTTGATTAGCCCACTCCTTAGGAAATAATGTGCAAAACAGAAACTGAAAATGTGTAGAATACTGTTTATTGGTGAAAGTGCCTGGACAGATAAAAAGGTGATTATCCTAAAGCCAGAGAAAATGATGGGACAGAAAGGTGCAAAGGAAAGTCTGCATTCACTAAGATTACACAAGCAGACGCATTTTGAACTATTTGTAGTGGAAGAGCCGTAATGAGGTGTTTCAGTGCCCAGTATAGACCGGCATATTTGTGCCCCCTCCTCCCCCAAGTCCCACTCAAATCTTCCTCCACCCTTTCCACTGTGATCCCCAGTCCTCATTCTCTTTTTCCCTTCTCCCAAACCCAGATGATTGGAGTAGAGTGGCACCCTTCCTAGTTTGTTCATCCACTGCTGGCTCATACTTGCATTTCAGTCATTTTTCCACCCCCACCGGGCTTTGCATCCTAGTTGGCTGCCCTCTGACCCACCCCTAGCTCTGACGTAGTGGGCAGACAAAGGAGGCAGGGAAGAAGAACTGTATAAGTCTAACAAAGTCATAACCCAAGAGGGCCAAAAATCTTTTATACTGGTCTGAGTCCTTTAAGACGACAATTAAAATATGCTACAAACTTACCGGTCTAAAAGTTGCACGTAGTTGTCCTCCATTAAATAACCTCCAAAAGTTGATGGATCCTTGGAGAAAATGGCACAGGAAAATAACATTAGAAATAAAATGTCAGTATCCTAAATACTGATAAACTCCTTGAGATCTTTTTGGTAGACAAGGAAGTATAAATCACACCAAAAATAGTCAACAATATCCACTGCAAGCGAAATAAGACTATTCTAGAAAACACGTTGTCAAATAGATTCAATAAATTGGAAAATACAGAGAGTTTTTCTAAGAAACTTTTCTAAGAAACATTTTTTTAAATATGGACCTTCATGCCACCTCGCGGATACTGGAGCAAGAATTTTATCTTCCAGTCTTTTCATCGCTCGAGGTACACTTTAATCATTGGTCTGAAGAGCAAATTGAATTTTGAACTTTTTTTTTTTAATTTTTAAGCTTTTAAGTAAAAAGAGATACTTTAAAAATGTTTTAAAAAGTTCAAAATTCAATTTGCTCTTCGGACCAATGATTAAAGTGTACCTCAAGAGGTGAAAAGACTGGAAGACAAAATTCTTACTCCAGTATCCGCGAGGTGGTATGAAGGTCCATATTTCAATATGTTTTTCTTAGAAAAGTTTCTTAGAGACAAGGAAGTTTGCCAGGTGAAACTTAAGATAGGAAATCATTGCAAATTAAGGCCTAGATTAATCAAAATGTTATAATAATGCATGAATAACGCCTGCGGTATGAAAGAGGGGTGTATTTATGGTAATTTTAAAATTACCCACCTTGTGAGGTGCGGTAAAGTTTTCAAAGCTCGCAAAGTGCTGAGAGAGAGAGAGAGAGAGAGAGAGAGAATTTATAAAGCCTGCACAGTATTCAACTATTTATATCGCTATAGGAGGGCCATTTAGTAGCTCGAGGTGAGCTTTTGACTTCAATTGGCGTGAGGAAAGTCTCACAAAGTTGAAATTTCTACTATGTTCTCTCGCCCTAGCTTGATGGCACCCTGTTAAATAAAGAGTCCATCAAGCTACTATGCTATTCGTACATCTCACTCTGCATGTAATACTGGCCCCTAAACCCCAAACCTCCACCAACACCTCACCTGAAGTTATTAGCTGACCCTCCTATAGTCATATAAATAGTTGAATACCATGAAGGCCTCCCCAAAGGCTCTCTCGCGCTCTCTCTCTCCCTCCCCACCCCCAAGCCTAGAAATTGCCGAAATTAAATTTGCAAAATTTATCACAAAGGGGCAACCTGGCGCACACAAATGTACGACCAATTGTATAACATGCGCGCGCAGCCGCACGCATGTTTAAAATCAGGGGTTTGCACGCCGAGCCTGAGGGCTCGGCGTGCAAATTGTGCACACCGAGCCCTCAGGGAGCCCCGCTGGCTTTCCCCGTTCCCCCTGCTTCCCCTCCCTATCTCGCCCCCCAGCCCTAAAGAACCCCCCCCATACCTTTGTTTTGTAAGTAACGCCTGCCGGCCAACTGCCAGTGCGCAATCCCCCTGTGCCGGAGTCCTCAGCCACACCTCCCGGACCGCCCAGCCATGCCCCCAGACCGTCTGCCCTGCCCCACCTATTCAGAAAAGCCCCGGGACATACGCGCGTTGCCAGGTCTTTTGAAAATAGGCCCGGCACGCGTAACCTTTTGAAAATCTGTCGCAAATTGCGTTACGGCCGTTTCGGGCATATCGCACAGCATAACATCAGGAAAAAAGGTGTAGTTATTTCCGGCGTTAAAACTGTGCGATAGCATGCTTTATGCTATTGCACGGTGCGATATTGCCCCTCATTTTAATTAATCCCTCCCCAATCCCGCCCTTTCTAAAAATTTGCATTCGGGCTGTTCGATAATACGATTATCACATGCCGTATGGCATTAATGCATGTGTTAACGCGTTATCGCGTGCGTTAGCACCATAACACATTTTGCTGTATGACCCTATAAGATGTTTGACACAAGGTGAACTTTAATCTATTGCAATGCATCTTAATGCTGTTACTGATCTCAGGTTCCTACCATTAGGTCCATTGGAAATAAGAGAAGCGGCTGACTCAAATTTCAAAGCCCGGCTTTTAAGGAATGCAACCTTGCTAACACTGTTGTCGGCAACTGTGAGGAGAAAAACACAATTTTTCCTTATTTGCTTTCATCAAAATATAGAAATGCAGGAAATAATGTTTTTCAAACACAGAAATTTTAATAAAGAAACTAAAAAGTTATTCTAATTTGTTCCTTTTGTCATTTTTCTTTTGCAATTCTAGCACCGAGGAAGAGATCTGATGTAAGGGAGGATTGAGAACCAAAACAGGCTATGATTGATTGCAGTTAAATACTGAGCAGAAAGAGTCAGTAGGAGGAAACGAGGCATCCGGTGAGGCACTGGAGATAAAACAGGCAGCAAAGCAGTGATACAAAAGGAGAGTTTGAAAATGCTCCGATTTGTTTTGAATTTTCTGCCCACATACTTGCTTTTCTGAAGTTCAGCATTATTTTCCATTCCTCTACATAAGCATCCCAGCTACTCCAGCTCGTTGAAGCGGGACAAACGAAGTAATCTGCCCTTGCTGGAAGCACGACAATTGTTAGGTACTCACATTTTCCAGTGACCCATTTTGGGGTGTTAAGTCGGCAGTAGACATGACCGGACACAATGTTCCAAACAATAATTTCGCCATCATAACTTGAGGTGGCAAGAAAAGAAGGTGGACACTGGGCAACAGACAGAATGTCCTCCTTATGTCCTCGGCTCTGGAAAAAAGGAAAAGCAAGAACAAAAGTAAAGCACTAATTAGTCAAAAAGCTAAAAAAAAAAAAAAAGGATTATACATTGGGGGGGGGGGATTATTTTGGGCTGTATATGCATTTTTTTGTAAACTTTTTATTTATAAAACACACAATTAAGCAACAAACTTGAGATGAAATAACAGTTTATATATAAAGGTAAATAATACAATCTAAACAACATATTCAAAAATAGAAATGAATTATGTAAGATAGGCTACACTCCAACAAAGTCCACTAATGCTGACAGGAACACTTCCACAATCCATGGTAATTACTGAACAGAAAGCAAAACCAGCATAGCTATTCAATAAATAAGGAGAGACTGAAAACGCAGGATACCTGAAGGGAGTAGACACTGAGGGTAAGGCCCGCTCCGACTGAACTATCTTATCATTCAGAAAAAGTTAATTGTTGCCCTTGCTCAAAAAGAAAATAACCATAAGAAACATTTCAATACTTGACATATCATTTAGATAAAAATGTCAACACAAATAAGGCTCCTAATCAATTATTTTATTTATATTCTGCTTTTCGGGCACTTCAAAGCAGATTACATTCAGGGTAGGTAAATAGGAAGATTTACTAAGCCATGATATTTTATTGCCGGAGGCACAAATTATTGTGGGGGTGGTTCCTGCAATAGTTTGCTACTCCCCAAGAAAATATTGTAGCGTTCGCAATGCGTGATTTTTTTTTTTATTGTGGGATGAATGTGTGACAAAAACCCGTATGCCATAATGGGGTCTATTCGTGTGTTGGTGGCCCACCTCGGCTGGGGCTGCCATCATGTTAAAGGGCCCAAGGCCCTAAAATGACTCTCCACCCCCCCCCCCCCCACCCCCAAACCTTTGAAATCACGCCCAGGGATCTGTGCAGACCTCCCACAGAGGCAGCCACGACACCCAACAGGAAAACAAAGTGCTTAAACCATGCGGTAATGACCCAGCCCCTTCCCTAATCTCTCCCCTAGTATCAATAAAGTACCCCAATGACGTCAACCCTTCCATTCAAAAGATCTCCCCCAGCAGCCTCCACACCCTTCTCTTTCACTCCCACCCACTTTGATTCCAAATAGTTAACCACCTCTAGGGTCTAGTGTCCCCCGCCTTGCCATAAAAAAAAAACCCAACACCTGGTGATCTCAGGGGGGTACCCCTGACCCCCACTCCCCATCTCCATCCCCCTTAACTTTCTAAAAGATCGGTGGTGGATAGTAGTAGGGGCCCGGAGCGCCTTCTCACTCCAGGCCTGGTCGATATCATTTTTCAAAATGGCATTGACCCGGCCTTGCCCCTATCATGCAATGGGGCAAAGTCCAGGGACCAGACCTCCTCCTCCCGACATTTAAAAAAAAAAAAAAAAAGAGCCACAGTATCCATTTTCTGTCCTAATCCAGTGCCAAGGATACAATTAAAGTTACTGGACTGGCCAGTATTCCATCAGATTTTTCTGTGGATGCAATTCTGACGAAAATTGCCCTCATGTTTTTTTTTTTTTGTCTCCTCTGCGCATCATTTTAAACAGATCTTACCTGGGTAAAAGTAAGCAATTACATGGGTATAATCAGGGAGCTGCAAGTGTAACACAGGTGCCTTTACCCGTGTCACGAAGAGACAGGGATCGGGGGCAGGGGTTGAGACAATGCTTGGGGATTTCAAATTGATTGGTGATTTACGGTATGGATTCTTTACCTGCTGTAAAGCAAGTGCAAAGGTCCAAGGATACTGATGTACCCGCCCTGCCAAACTAATATCATTGACTTTGAGGAACTCATCCACAAGAAGTCTAAAAAGGTTTTCAGCTGGGAGTAAGACGGTGGGCTGGCAGGACCAACGTTGTTCTTACTAGGATTGCACCTTCAGTTGTTAAACAGTGATTTTCACTCTCTCCTGGTTTCACCAATCCGACACATACATTGCATTTGTAATGGCCCCTCTGGGCACATTACCAGTAGAGCCCTGGGTGCTCCTGCTAATTACAGTAAGTATAGGCTAGTGAAACAGGGAGGCACCTTTCTGTGCACCCCCCTTCCCTTTCAGGCTGCTGGAATTTATAAGCAGCTCTCTCCTGAGAGCTCTAGGGGCAGTGCAGTTGATTTTTGGAGTTAAAGGAGGAGTCTGGAGTTTTTCCCTTATTTTGGATTTTGTGGCCTTCTGTTTGGGCTCAGGTAAATCCTGCCTGGAGTCACACAGGCCGATACAGAAAAACGCGCGGGAGAGCCGGCGAGCGCCCGCTCTCCCGACGCGCGCACAGGCCACTCTCCTGGGCTTGTGATTCAGAAAGCCCAGGATTGTAAATTAAGGCCCGCGGTAAAAGGAGGCGCTAGGGACACTAGCGCCTCCTTTTTGACAGTAGCGGCGGCTGTCAGCGGGTTTGACAGCCGACGCTCAATTTTACCGGCCACGGGTTCGGAAAACAGACGCCGGCTAAATTGAGCATCCGTCTTCCAACCCGCAGGCCGTGGGCAGAGTTTTAATTTTTTTTTTTTTTTTAAATTTTGGGGCCTCCGACTTAATATCGCTATGATATTAAGTCGGAGGGTGTACAGAAAAGCAGTTTTTTCTGCTTTTCTGTACACTTCCCCGGCGCTGGCAGAAATTAACGCCAGCCTTTGGGCAGGCGTTACTTTCTGTATCGCGCAGGAATAACTAATAGGCCCATCAACATGCATTTGCACGTTGCAGGCGCTATTAGTTTCGGGGGGGGGGGGGGCCGCACGTTTTCGATGTGCTATTACCCCTTACTGTATAAGGGGTAAAAATAGCGCGCCAAAAACGTGCGGCCAACCCCCCCAAAACTAATAGCGCCCACAACATGCAAATGCATGTTGATGGGCCTATTAGTTATTCCTGCGCGATACAGAAAGTAAAATGTACAGCCAAGCCGCACATATTACTTTCAGAAATTAATGCCTGCCCAAGGGGTAAAAATAGCTCGTCGAAAACGCGCAGCCAAATGCGAACTAACAGTGCTGCTCCACTGGAGTGCACTTTACTGTATTGGCCCGTGAGTCAGGTTGGGGATCTGCCCTGCCTATCCATTCCCTGGTGGGCAGGGACTGGGTCCCAGGTAGGTTTTTTTGGTGATTTTCAGAGACTTAAGTTGTCAGAAGCCTGGTGAGATCCCTGGACACTGCCTGGAGGGAGGGGCACAGGGAGCCCCCTTTTTGGGATTCCCAGGTTAGGGAATCTGCACCCCGAGTGAGGACAGGGGACTGGCAGTGATCCGCTGCCAGCACCTTCTGGGGTTTGCTCAGTTTGGGGAAGAAGAATTTTGTTTGAGAAGATCAGGGAGGAGGTTTTGGGTGCCCCTGCCAAGGAACAGCTGGAGCTGCTTTGTTCCTGAGTGGATCTTTCCCATCAGGGGTTCTCCTGAGGGATAAAGAAAAAGAAGAACAATCAACAAACTATGAGTAAGAGCTACCTGAGACTACTGAGAAGCCCCATCTGGAGTCTTTACCCCTTGGGGAGAAAGGGGATTTGACTCTCTGTGCAGCAGGCTGTGCTCTTCCTAGTTTTGCCAGTAATGGAAGGGGTTGTTCCTGCCCAACCAAGAATTCCCTGCCCACCTGGGAACTCCACTTAGCCAAACCCTAGAGGGTGGATGCAAGCCCTTACCCTAGTAACTGAGACCCATGCACAGAGGGAAAAGAGACTGTAAGCATTAGCAAAGAGTAAATCTAGGCTGCTGAGGACTGTATTAAAATAATTTGTGCCATATTTCATCCGATTTCCCATCAGTAAAGACTTCTATTCTGGACACAAAAACTAAACTCTCCAGTGCTTGTATTGGCGCTCACTGTGCGCACGCACGGTGGAAGGAAGAAAGCCCCTCTCCCAGGGAAAAGCAAGTACCCCGAAAAATCACCCCTGTGACTCTGGGCCCTGAAAGGAGTGTCCTTTCCCCCAACCAGCAAATTATCCAGACCTTTGTGAAACCGACAGTGAAAAGAGCTAGCCAGAGTGGCTCCGTCCCCGGAGAGCCAAACTCTTTTATGGCCCCATCGGTGTTAAGACTGCACCCAGAGATGGGGTTACACATTACTGATATCTGGTGTATCATGCACCGGTTCAGGCTAACAGAGTATGTTCCTAGTCATGGGGCGGGTGATGTTCAATGGGTAGCTAGTCACTCACCAATCATGGAGTTAGGAGGCTAAAAAACTGCTACACACAGAGCGACATAACTGTAGCTCAAATAGAAAGTAAGTGTAAAGGGGGTGCCCCTTTTAGCCTTAGGAAAGTGTTCCTGCCCTTTCCTAGCATGAAGAATGTGGCTTCAGTTGGTCTGAGTGCCCTCAGGGTGACGGACCCTGCCTGTTAGTGATGTCAGATTAGTTTCAGTGGGATGAGGAGGAGCACCACTTCCCACTGGGAGGAGTAACATAGTGGTATACAAACCCCTGCTCCCAGCTGCCAGTGTTCTCCGTCTCCAGCAGATGGTGGATGTGCATCTCCCTATGGGGATTGCTTTGAGCTTTTTGAAACGAGAAATTTTGAAATGTAAATCTAAGTTGGTTTTTTTTTTTTTTGGTTTTTGTTATCCTTTAATATCTTTAATTGACTATTACTTGTAACTAGTTGTAAGACAAGTTCTTTGATTTATCTATAATTTCATACGAAGTTTGCCTTGTTATTTGTACCCACATGTTCGATGTAATTTCCAACTTTGGTTCTCTGTAAACCGACGCGATATGTACTAGTACATGAACGTCGGTATATAAAAGCCTTTAAATAAATAAATAAATAAATAAGTAGGGGGAATAGGATTAAGGATGTGGAGGATTGTTTTGGAGGTTTCTAAGCTCTGGAGTCCTTGGAGTATTTCAAGCCATCTCCCACAGAGGGGCTCCATAGGAAATGCCTCTCAAAGAGAGGGTCCTGAGAGGTGCGAATGGAGGAGAATTCCTGGTTGGAAGTGTCTGAGAGTCCAGAAGAAAGAGTTAGAAGGTCTTGCAGAGTTGGTGGACCAGCGTACAAGGAGGTACCATGGGAAAAGTTATCCTGCCTGGGAAAGTGCACCAGAAATCAGCCCAAGACTCTCAGAAGAGGGAGAAAAAGACAATGGAGAAACAGACTTTATCTTCCAAATAGGTTTTGGGAGGGCCCAGGGTGGAAAAGGGTACCTGTCATGAAGAGCTGACATGTTTGAGGGAGAACTGGCAAGACACTGTAATTTATGTTTCTGTTATTGTTGTGGATTTTGTTGCACTATTGGTGTACTATCCCAAGCGCACTGCTTTGGACTTGTATTTTGCCACCAGTTTTGAGTAAGGACTTTATTTTGAACACGCAACTTTTTGTGTGACTGTGTCCCCATAAGACAAAAACCCTATGGCCTTGAAAACTTTTATTTCCTTCTGTACACAAACCCCAGGATGGTCATGGGGCCTTCTGTGGTCTGTGGCCCTCCCCACGTGTCTCTGTGCCTAGGACCGAGATGGGAGCTGCATAAGGTCACCACATCGGGCCATAACAAGACACTCCTCCATTCATGCCGAGTCATCTTTGCAGCAGTCAGTAAGAGGTGATTTTCCTTGTTGTGCCTGCAGCTGGGCCTCCACTGTACTCCCCAACCTTGCTTCCAACTTGCTGATGGGGCCGGACACCTCCGATTCTCCTCCAACTGCTGATGTTGACATCCGTGGATTGCCCTCTCCTCTGCACAATCCAACCTGCTCAAGACTTGGTGAGAGCAGCGTCAGGAAATCTTCGTAAATCTGCATTCCGAACGATGCAAGGAGAAATGACCGCTTCCTAGGGTTGAGTTGAAAGACATTTCCAGCTCCACTGGGGAGAATACACTCCCTTCTCCAGCTAAGGGCCTCATTTTCCACCCGTATCGCACGCGATAAGGGACGTTTCGCACGCGAAATGTCCCTTATCGCATGTGATACCAAAATGGGGGTGGAGTCGGCCCCGGAAGAGGAGGAGTTGGGGCGTCACCGGGGCCGACTCTGCGAAGATGCCACAGACGACGAAAAGGGAAGGCCCTTTTCGCGTCCGAGTTCGCGCCCAATAGCTACACCTCCTATGGTGGCGCTACTGGGTACGAAACCGGCAGCGACTGCACCGCAACGGTGCGATCGCTGCCAGCTAGCGCAGGCCTGCCCCCCCCATTTTGGCCCCCCGCCCCTCATTCCCTAAAGTATCGCAGGCCTGCGATACTTTAGAAAATGAGGCCCTAAGAATCTAACTGGGGCCTACCACATGGACTACAAACTGTTTTATAGCACCAACTGGAACCAGAAAGAGTTTGGAGGGAAAGACCTTCACACTTCCTTTCCTTTTGGCCAATTGCTAGGTCACAGGAATTTAGCATAGGTAAAGGTGAGAAAAGAAACCAGGAGACCGCACAAGCACATAGGACTACTTCAGTTTTGATTGCTAGGGTATTCACAGCGTTTTGATTTCCTGACTTTATGCTTGACCTACAATGTTGCATTCAGAAGTGCCTTCTATTGCCATTCCATAAATGAATTACCCTTAGCACAAATTTCTATTTCCCCCAAATAAAGGCCAACAAACAAGTTGTAGGTGACTCCTTTTTACTGAATTAATTTAATGAATTTATGACTAGCTTTTAAGAGCGATGCACTCAGTGCAGAATGAATTGTAGGGATCACCTATAACTGGTTTGTTGACTTTTATTTCTACGTATCCAAGTGGACTAACAGAGCAATCACGTTACATCCTTTTCCATGAATACATTTTAATTTCCTTCCTATAACCTTAAAAGGTGATCCTTTGCTCTGTGTTTTCTTTTTTTTTTTGCAGATCTATTTCTTGTCTTATAATGAAACAGAAAACATAAATATACATTTTTTAAAAATCTGCCTACTATAGCATTTCCGGATATGCTCATGTAAGTAGAATAAGCCAGACTGTTAAATTTCCACTCCATGCTTATAAAATAATTTCTTGATTTCTTTTAACCACCAGGACCTGCAGTATTGGCAGTCAGTAGGACGTTACTGCAGCACTGCACAAGGCCTGTTAGTTTTCTTCACTTGTGTATCAAAATTCCAATCCCACACCACAATTTATAATAAAAAAAGGCAGAGCGAGTTCTGAATTACTGCCTGCTTACTGTATGTTTTTATGTCTCATGTTTGTTTATATGCTGCCATTTCTAGACAGCTTGAAGCGGTAGACAGAGCAATACTTAGTTATGTTCCATATGACTTTTTTTTCAAAAAAATATAAATATTCCCTCTTCATTGAACGGAATGAAGTACAAAAAGCGAACTTGGTTCTTACTAGATCATCTGGCCAGTGGGGCTGAGGTTTCTGAAAGTGATGAAAGTCATCCTCAGAATCCTGCAGGAAAATAAACAGAGACAAAAGCAACATTGACAAAACACTTATGTACTCAGCATTTCCAGATGGTGCTGTTTAAAAGCAGAAACTTTGTATTTTAATAGAGTAAATAATAAGAACTGATACAGTGTAAGTTCATTACTATGCTAAGAAGTTGTCCCAGTGACACACTGGCAGTGCCGCACACTGCCATGGTGCATGGACCTGGGCTTGACTTCTGGCTGAGGTTTTCTGCTCCCTGGGTTGGCCAGAGCTGGGGATACATTGAGGCAGTGTTCACAGATACTGGGTAGGGAGCAGGGTGTCATACTATTCGTGCAATGGCAACACCTAGTGGCCAGGTTTAAGGCCCATGACTGCAAGGTCCTGGAAGGAGCTCTGGCACATGTCCCTGGGCCCAGGACTCGTACTGAAATATCATGACTAAACTAAGTGGGGGAAGGGATGTTTAAATTCCAGGTAGTTGTAAACGGAGGCTCATGGCACCAGGATCCCAACCCTGGATCCGATTGAGCTGGAGGCCCAAAACAGCAGGAAGAAACCACCGAGGGAAAAGAAAATCTTTTGAAGTCCTCAAAACTTGTCTACTGATGGTATCATTTCCAATTTTTAGAATGTTTTGATTATATGACTATTTTATATTTTATTTATTTGGATTTGTTACATGCTTTTTTGAATATGATATTCACCCAAAGCGATTTACAGTACATTAGAAATGTCAGCATATGAGCAAGGTCATTTGCAGCTTTACAAATAGAGAATGGGTAGTAATTTAAAATTACAGTAAGTCACATTTCATCTTAGCAATAAAAAATGCATTATAGAGTTAATACATTAGTTAGACAACAACCGACTGAGCTCTTGTTCTGTGAATGTACAGATATGTGAAGTTCTTCAAAAAACATTTCTGCAGGAATGTACAATTGGTTCAACAAACCTTTCTGAAGAAATCTGAAGCTAAAAATCCAATTTGGATTATATTGAATTGGCAAATCCACTTTGTATTTTTAGAAAAATCCAAAACAAACATTTCAAATCTGTTTTTAATTTACTCCAAGTTCACAAGTAAAGGTCTGACAGACTTTTCCAGTGATCTGGGGAAAATACAAAAATTGCAGCAAATGCAAACCAAATTGATACCTGCCAAGTTTGAGCCTGATTTTGAATTGTTCACACATCACTACTAAGGTGTTCTCATTAGCATAATACACTGTAACTGTGCATTTTTAAAACTTAGCAAGGGCAAGCAAATGTGCAATGCATATATTATATTATTTCCTAAAATAAGTTTTGAGCACATGGTCATGATCATTGATTATCCTAAGGAGGCCTTAACGAATCCCAAGTTTTCAAAATTAAGACTATGATCACCTGGTACAGCTAGTAATTTTCTGGTCCATAGGAAAACAGTTCAGTAGGACTGAAAATATATTTAGCTAGGATTTCCAGATACTGAACAAAAAATAATCTATTTTTCTATAATGTTTGGTGTTCAATGAGGCCAACAGTATCCAACAGTATTAATATTAGTTCAGAATTGTCTAATCCTGACGCATTCTGAAAACCCGACTGTCTGTGGGGTTGCCAGGACAGGTTTAGGAAGCTCTGATGTACATCAACAATCTCTCCACATTACTAGAGAGATTCTCAGACCCAGGACTGAAAGTAAATACCTTGGAGAACAAATGCCTGACATATGCAGACTATTTGGTCATTTTATTCCATAACCCAGATGCAATATTTCCTGTAAACTGTATATGGTCATGTGCACACCAGTGCTGGTGCAAGGATGTTCAGCCGCCCTAGACGGTGATGTCACCCTACCACGTGATTTCTCTCTATCCGGCGATCTCTCCAATGTATGCATTGTGCCAAGTGATGCCTTCACATTGACCATGGCGGCCTGCCTGCTTCCAGTGCCCTAGGCTACCTAGTTCGCCTAATGCCTCCCACCGGCCCTGATGCACACGTCATGAAACAAGAGCATATAAAGAAACAACATGCACAAGAAAAGGAAAATAGAATGGTGTTTCAAAGAACTGCACACAAATATGTATACTACATTGCACATGAGAACCTTTTGTGCACACAATCCCCAAAACATTGGCGGAAACATTGCACAAAATGTCTGCAAAACAGCCTAAATCTGCTAGAGAACTATTTCAAATCTATCTCTCTACTCAGTCTCAGAGTCTATGCTCCCCCCTTCACCAAGTTCTCACTCTACTGTCCCCACTCTTCTCCCCAATCCCCAAGTCCATGCTCTACTGAATCCTGACCCAATCCCCAAATCTCAAAAGTCCCCACTTTTCATCCATCTAATCCCCCTGTCCCTCTCTCCCAGCCACCTTCCCACTCAATATCTGAGTCCCTGTTGACCCCCCCCCCCAATTCCTCAGGTCCTTGCTCTCCTGAGGCCCCAGTCTTCCACAATTCCTGAGTCTTCACAAACCCAAGTCCTGACCCAATCCCTGAACCCCACTCTCTCCAGCATGGGACATTGGATTACTGGAGGATTAATAGAGGAGGACAGGGGAGTGAGACTCCTTGAGCACCCTTACCACTTCATAGCCTGCAACCTGGCTTCTTTCTCCTGCACCTTTGTCTACAATTAGCTGCCAGTTTGCTGGTTTCTCACAATTCTACAGGAGGCAGCAAATTTTGCAGCCATTTCTTTAGTCACAGAATCATGTCTAGCGCTTATGTCACATGGTATGTCCCAGAACTGTGAACCCCTCTATTTTAAGCTGTAGTGGTAATGCCTCAAGAGGTGATGTGAGTGTTCTCTAGAGTAGGGTTGTCCAACCTTTTCACTTGAGGGGCCACGTCGCAATTTTTTCCCACTCAGGGGTGCCAGCTCGCAATTTTCAGAAAGATATCAACTACATTTTTATAAAAACAAACTTCAAATCAGAATGATTTATTAATTTACTTTTTTTGTCACTATATTGACTACTTTTTCAATACAGAGGTGAACAAACAGTTCAAACTATGGACCCCCTTCCTTCCATACAATTGGTACATATTTAGGAACTTAAGAAATACCATGCTGGGTCAGACCAAAGTCCATCGAGCTCAGCATCCTGTCTCCAGCAGCAGCCAGACCAAGTCACAAGTACCTGGCAGATCCCAAAAGCAAATCTATTTCCTGTTACTCCCAGGGATAGCAATAGCTTTTTTTTAGTCTACCTGGCTAATAACGTGTTAAGGATCTTTCCTCCACCGATTTGCCCAAACCTCTTTTAAACGCAGTTATACTAGTTACCTTGACTATGACCACTGGCAACAGGTTCCATAACCTGATTTTGTGTTGAATGAAAAAGCACTTTCTACCTGTGTTTTAAATCTGTTGATTGTTAATTTCTGCTGTGTCCCCTTATTTTAGTATTCTTTGAAAAGGTAAATAAATAGCCATCCATTATTTACCTGTTCCATTCACTCCTGATTTCATAAACTTCTATCCGTCTCTTTTCTAAGTGGAAGAAGCCTTAGCTCGCATAGCCTCTCGACTTAGGGGAAGCTGTTCCATCCCCTTCATCACTTTTGTCACCCTTCTCCGTATCTTTTCTACTTCCACCATGTCTGGGAATACCAGAACTGCACACAATGCTCTAGGTACAGCCGCACCATGGATCGATACAGAGGCAATATGATATTTTATGTTTTGTTCTCCATTCCTTTTTCGATCATTCCTGACATCTTATTTCCTTTTTTGACTGGCGCCGCCGCACACTGGGGTAGATTTTCAAACAAGGCGCGTTGGCGTACTTTTGTTTGCGCTCCAGGCGCAAACAAAAGTACGCGGGATTTTAGTAGATACGCGCGGAGCCGCGCGTATCTGCTAAAAACCTGGATCGGCGCGCGCAAGGCTATTGATTTTGTATAGGCTGCGCGCGCCGAGCCGCGCAGCCTACCCCTGTTCCCTCCAAGGCCGCTCCGGAATCGGAGCGGCCTTGGAGGGAATCCTCTAACGCGCCCCCCTCACCTTCCCCTCCCTTCCTCTACCTAACCCACCCGCCCGGCCCTGTCTACACCCCCCCCCTTACCTTTCTCCGGGGATTTACGCCTCCCGGAGGGAGAAGTAAATCCCCGCGCGCCAGCGGGCCTGTTGCGCGCCGGGACGCAACCTGGGGGCGGGTACGGAGGGCGCGGCCACGCCCCTGGACCGCCCCGGGCCATAGCCACGCCCCCGTACCCGCCCCCAAAACGCTGCCGACACGCCCCCTAAACACCGCGACGACCGGGCCCGCCCCTGACACGCCCCCCTCGGAGAACCCCGGGACTTACGCGAGTCCCGGGGCTCTGCGCGCGCCGGTGAGCCTATGTAAAATAGGCTCACCGGCGCGCAGGGCCCTGCTCGCCTAAATCCGCCCGGTTTTGGGCAGAAGATTTCAATGTATTGTCCACAAGGACTCCAAGGTCCTTTTCCTGCGTGGCGACTCCCACTGCAGAACCCAACATTGTGCACCTCTAATTGGGATTATTTTCCCCTATGTGCATCACTTTGCACTTTTTCCACATTAAATTTCATCTGCCATTCAGACGCCTGGTTTCCTAATCTCTCAAGGTCCTTCTGCAGTTCCTTGCTGTTTTAACAACTTTTCATAATTTCATGTCATCTACAAATCTGATCGCCTTGCTTACCATTCCGTTTTCCAGATCATTTATGAATGTTAAACTGCACAGGTCCCAGTACTGATCCCTGTGGTACTCCACTAGTGACCTTTCTTCATTTGGAAAACTGGCCATTTAGTTCTACTCTCTGTTTCCATCTTTTAGCCAGTTAACAATACACAATAGATCACTGCCTTCAATCCCATGAGTTTTTTTTAATTTCCTAAGGAGTCTCTCATAGGGAAATTTGTCAAATACTTTCTGAAAATCCAAATATATTTTATCTACATGTTTATTTCCACCTTCAAAAAAATCTAAAAGAATGGGTAAGGCAAAACTCCATTAAGCTATATCTATCTATATGGTCAGTGATATTGTTTTTAAGAAGAATAGCTTCTATCATTTTGCGCAGCACTAATATTAGGCTCACTGGTCTATAGCTTCCTGGATTGAACCTGGAGCCCTTTATACAAATCAGCATCATGTTGGCCACCCTCCAATTTCCAGGTGTTGTGGTGGATTTAAATGACAGGTTACAGATTACTAGTAACAGGTTTGTAATTTCATGTTTGAATTCTTTTAGGATTCTGGGGTGGATATCATCTAGTCCTTGTAATTTGTTACTCTTTAGTTTATCAAGTTGATCTATTATTTTCCATTATCACAGAGATTTGTTTTAGTTGCTCAGAATCATCACCATCAAAGCATGTTTCAGGTGTGGGTATGTTCCCAACATGAGGCAAAGAATTAATTCAGTTTTCCTGCGAATTCCTTGTTCTCCCTGAGCACTTCTTTTACCCCTTGGTTATCTAGCAGCCCGACTCCCTCACAGGCTTTCTGCTTCAAATGTACTTAAAAAGAGTTTATTATTGGTTACAGAGCTGGTGCAAGGATAGTAGGTGCCTTAGGTGACTTCTGCCTTGTGCCCGCCCCCTCTCCTCCGTTCGTGCTGTGCACCACCCCCTCTGGTCTCAGGTCCGACTCCTCCTACCTCAATCGTGCCGACCACTGTATGCTTCTTAGGGCTGCGAGCAGCTCTAAGAAACATACAAATCTCTACTCCTCTTTGCTGCGAGTGGCTCCGCTCGCAAGCACCATCTGGCTGCTCTTCAGCGCCCCCTAAAGGTACTGATTGGAAAAATATCAATCAATCTGGACTGCTATCGATCCCAAACTAAATAGGCAGGTGAAAGCTATGTGTAAACACACAAATCAAAAGAATTTATTCCACCAAATATTTTTAACAACTTGAGATTGCTCCAGTTTGCTGAAATTGTGATTTTTAAAAAAGGAGGAAAAGACCTTAGAATCTGGCAAGCAATATGTATTAGAGATGTGAATCGTGTCCTCGATCGTCTTAACGATCGATTTCAGCTGGGAGGGGGAGGGAATCGTATTGTTGCCGTTTGGGGGGGTAAAATATCGTGAAAAATCGTAAAATCGTGAGCCGGCACATTAAAACCCACCCCCGACCCTTTAAATTAAATCTCCCACCCTCCCGAACCCCCCCCCCCCAAATGACTTAAATAACCTGGGTGTCCAGCGGCGGTCCGGAACGGCAGCGGTCCGGAACGGGCTCCTGCTATTGAATCTTGTTGTCTTCAGCCGGCGCCTCGCTGAACGACCTCCTGCAGTCGATCTCCTGCCGGCGCCATTTTCCGTACGGAAAACGATTCGTGGCGGGAAATCGCTCCCTGACCCCCGCTGGACCTCCAGGAACTTTTGGCCAGCTTGGGGGGGGCCTCCTGACCCCCACAAGACTTGCCAAAAGTCCAGCGGGGGTCCGGAAGGACCTCCTGCCGTGGAATCGTGTTGGTCTATGGCCGCCGCCATTTTTCGGCGCCATTTTGGAAAATGGCACCGGCTGAAGACAACAAGATTCAATAGCAGGAGCCCGTTCCGGACCGCTGCCGTTCCGGACCGCCGCTGGACACCCAGGTTATTTAAGTCATTTGGGGGGGGTTCGGGAGGGTGGGGGATTTAATTTAAAGGGTCGGGGGTGGGTTTTAGGGGGTTTTAGTGTGCCGGCTCACGATTCTAATGATTTATAACGATAAATCGTTAGAATCTCTATTGTATTGTGTTCCATAACGGTTTAAGACGATATTAAAATTATCGGACGATAATTTTAATCGTCGAAAAACGATTCACATCCCTAATATGTATTACTTCCCTCAGATGTTTTTTCAAAGGTCAAAAAGCTCCCAAAGCCTCCCACTATTTTGTTCACGGCAAAAATATTTTTATGAATTTTTTTTTTTTTGTATAAAAATGTAGTCAGGCTGCTGTTTTTTCTTCACTGCCTACCTGCTTGTCTGTGGGCTGTTTGTGAGTTTGTTTCTCCTTGGATTGTTTCTTCGTTCCTTGTTGGGAGCCCGTGGGCTGTGCAGCTGATGGTGATTCCCCGGATTCCCTTCCGGTTTCTGACGTCAGAGGGAGGAGCCCATTCAGACGCCCATAAGACCGGCGTCTGAACAGCGCGCTCGCCGTTGGCGCGTCGCCAAAGCCTAAGGGGCATGCGGCTTTGCCAGGCTTCGCCGGAGCTCGTCGGAGCCCGTTGGTTTTGTTGTGTGAAGCTGGAGGAGCTTTGGATTTTTGGTAGCAGCAGCCAATGGAACCTGGCCAATTGACATTGTGTCTCCGAAGGATCTTACTTTTTAAGAAGTACAAATTTTTCTTATTTCATCGTGGTTCCCTTTCCTCTTTGTAATACCACATACTAAGAGGAAGGGGAAAACGGTTACCTCAACACCGGTTGTGGGTAACAATCAGCCACGGATTCAAGATCTGTTTGGTAGAACCATAGCCATAACACCAGGAGCAGAAGTCGCTGGAGTGATAGTCCAGGAGCAGGGACTTAACTCCTTGACTTACGAAACATCTTTAAGCCCTGGTGCTCCCTCAACACCGGAACCACCAACGAGAAGAGGGGGAGGAGAGTTATTACTTGAGGATCCCAACCTGAACTTGGTCTCTTTGTTATCTCCTGATAATCAGGTTTTAGAAGATCAAAGTCAGGAATATAGTACCGTATTGGACTCTAAGGCAAAAGGGATGGATGAAGGACAAAGGGGCGTAGTGGCGGGTATACCTGTAATAATACCTACTAAGTATACTTTGGAAGATATTGGGGCTATGATTTTCTCAATGCAAAAATCAATTAGTGAATTAACTAAATTGGTTCAAGAAGGTTTGAGTAATAATAAAATATTACAAACAAGAGTGGAAAAGCTAGAAGGATCAGTTAAAAATCTAGATTCCAAAACTAGTGAGATGGAAAAAGTCCAATTAAATCTAATAAAATCAGAAAAAATGCATTTAAGCAAATTGGAGCAATTGGAAAATCAAATTAGGAGAGTCAACTTAAGAATTCTACATTTTCCTAGGACTCATTTATTGTCTCCTAGAGAACTATTTAGAAGTTATTTAGTAAACGTTTTGAAATATACCGATACAACATTACCTATAATTTCAAGGATATATTATATTACTCAAAGAGCTGCAAGAGGTGATTTACCTGAACAGCAGCAGGAGGATCAGAAAGATGATACTAATTTGTCAGAACTCCTTCAGAAATCATCTGATATGGAAATTAAAACTCGTGCCACTCTAATTGTTCAATTTGCAGAAGTTTCTCAACGGAATTTGATTCTTAGATTATATTTTAAATCTCAGAATCTTCTTTTTCATGGTTACCCAATTAGAATCTTTCCTGATGTCTCTCTTGATACACAATTAAGGAGAAAAGAGTTTTTGACAATGAGAGAAAAGGTTATACAAAGAGGAGCTAAATTCATATTACAATTTCCTTGTAAATGTGTTCTTTTATATCAGAACACGAGGTATGTGTTCAACTACCCAGAACAATTACGCACATACCTAGAGTCTTAATTTCATCCTAGGCCTTAGTTATTGGGAGGAATTGATAATTAATATGGTTTAGACACAATATTAGTTAAATGTAATTTGGTTATTCACTGCTCTTTCTATTAGCCAGGTTCTGCAATTACTAAATGTCAAATGAGCGGTTTTCACAGAATGTAAATGTAAATTAATCTTGGAAGCCATTTACCTAGTATTAGTGATTGTACAATCTGTGTAATATTTGTTTGAAAATGAAAAGTTTAATTAAAAAAAAAATGTAGTCAGATTTATCTTATATTATCTTCTTGGTTTTGAAATATTCATGCTGAACCACCACGCCAATGACGATGGCCAGAGTTTTGCATATACAGCTGCTTCAGGACGATAGTGCATATATGGCAGAATCTAAAAAGCAAAGACATTAATGTCTCTTACATTGCACCAGCAGTTATATAAAAAGCAGTGTATTACTTACAATGTGTAAAATTCAGCATCGCTTTTTTATCAGAGCTGCCCGCTCTCTAAACAAAATACCTTTACCAAAAAGCACCAGCACATGTGCACTGTATTTAAATATGACGTGATTTTTTTCACGCATGTGCACTTTCACGTCGTCTTTAATGCATGGAGCTTTAAAATCGATTAATATCTTCTTGTCACATTTTACGCAATAATATGAGCAAAAAATCATTTTTATTTATTGCATCACCTGGGCTCATGAACACCATAATCTGTCAAGTTTAATAAAATACTCTTTTTCCGCCCCCAAATTAACATTACACAAATGAAGTCCATTCTATGGTGTTATTAAGTCCAAATGGTTCAACAGAATTTAATCAAAAAATCTACCTTTGCTCAAATTGAGTTAACATCCTGTCCCGATCTCCACCTCCGATTTGCTTCTTTATTTGATCTATTACAAAGCATTTTAGATTCTGAAAATCATGTTTACATGCTAGACAATGGGCAGCAACAATGGGTACTTCTGTTCTCAATCTTTTACGACAGCTCTTGTGCTCACATATTCGAATTCTAAGATTCAGTTTAGTTTTCCCAATATACAAAAATGGGCATGGACTTTCTGTGGCATAAACCACATAGTCTGATGCACATGTCGTAAATTGTTTAATTGCTGAACAAATGGATTTACAAACTACGTGATCTGTGATATGCACACACAAATAGAGCAGCTTCCACACCTATAGTGTCTTTGGAGGATAGCTCCAGATAAAGTACTTGCTCGAGCCAGATCAAATGTTGTAAGATGTGCGGGACTCACATGTTCCTTTAAATTTTTCAACCTAGTATAAGAATCCCATATCTTCTTGTCTCAAAAACATTCATGCAAATTCAACATGGATTGATGTTTCCTCATGATTTTTACAATCTCAGGCATTGATTTAGAATAGCGTGAAATGAAAGTCATTGTGACATCTCTTGAATGTTCTCGATTGTTTTTATTAAGAAGATGATCTCTATAATGCTCTTTTGTAAGCTCACCTGATATGTTTGTATGGATAACCCCTGTTCAACCAATTTTCTGTTAATGTATGCTAATAATATTTAAAAACTTTAATATTTGTACAATTGTGACGTATTGTTACAAACTGAGAAAAAGGAAGACTATTATTTAAATGTTCGGATGGAAACTGGAATATTCCAAAAAAGAGCTACAATCTGTTGGTTTTGTAAAGAAAGTTGTTTCAAGATTCCTTCCATCATTCTATCTAACAAGAACGTACAAAAAAGAAATACTTTCAAAGTTGTATTGTATGGAAAATTGTATATATTCTTCACAACTGTTAAGCCAACAATGAAATGATTCAAGACCAGATACAGTGCCCTCCCACAATAAAAATACATTGTCTAAAAATTGTTTCCACAGTTTAATGTTGTTTTTGAATTGAGATTACTCAATCCACTTATTTTAAAAATCCTCCATAAAAAGATTTGCTAGCGATAGTGCCATCGTGGCACCCATCGTAGTGACTGAAATTTGCTGATAGTAAATGCCCTCAAAATTGAAAACATTTTTTGTTAAAGCGAATCTAGCTAAACACACAATGAAACTAGTAGGCACCTGATGTTATCATGTCCTCTTACTTAAGTTGTCTCTAATCACTGATAACAGTGCATCTTGGGGTATGGACATGTAAAACGATTTAACATCCATTGTAACAAAATAGAAAGTACTGCAATCTTCATCAAGCAGCTGCAAAATATTCAAAAAATGGGTCTTGTCTCTGATGTAAGAACTCATCTCGCTTACAAAAGGAATGTATCCATATTTACCAATAGTCTTTCTAATACTGAATTGTTGGCTGATATAATTGGTCTGCCAGGTGAATTATAGAAATCCTTGTGAATTTTAGAAATGTATATATTGTTGGGACCCTTGGATGTTTATAATTTAAATAAACATGTTCTTTATTGGTCAGAAAAACGCAGTACAATGCACTCTTAGTGACATGCTCAATTTCCCTTTTCAACTGTTTAGTGGGGTCTGATTTCAAAAGTTTATATGTGCTTTGATCTTGAAGTTGACTCAACATGATTCACATAAGTAGCTCAATTTTGGATCACAAAGGAACTGCTCTTGTCTGCATTCTTAATGACTATTGTCTTATTTTTTAACCTTTCTAAAGCTTTCCACTCATTATGCTTCAGATTTTTTAATTTGTTGAAGTGTTTGATATAATCACGGTCTAAAATTTCTGTTGTGTTTCCCGCCACGGGCCAGGCCCATGAGTGCTTTTCTCACCCTGACGCTGCCACTTCCTCTTCTCAAGTTGGGATGCTGCCGACGCTGTGGCCTCTGCTGTCCATCTTTGCAGCCTGACGCTACAAACATGCCACTCTTGCCCGGCATCTCCTAGGCGCACGCATGCCTTTCCTTTCAATTTAAAGGGCCCACGTGGGAAAAACTCCATGGCTCTTCCCAATGACATCTTTGCCTAGTCATGCCTGCAGCTCTATTAAAAGGGTTTGTCTAACAGTCCCTCGTTGCCTTCACAATGGATCACTAGCACCATCAAGGTCTTCTGTTCTTCGTTCCATGTTCTTGTCTTCAGCGTCCTGAGTTCTGAGTCCAAGTCTTTGCCTTGTTCGTGAATTCAAGTCTTCATTCCTGCATTCCAGAGTGACCTTCTTTCCTCAACCTCCATCTGTCCTGACGTACAAGCTGTTTCCATGTGGCAGTCCGAAAGGACTATCAAATGGCAGTAGGGTTACCACAGAGACTAGCATTGTGTTGCTGGGTCTCTCTCCAGTGCATGCAGGTTCAGCGGAGGCTTGAATGTTCTGAGCCTCCGAGTGTTCCAAGTCTCCAAGTGCTTCTAAGCTTCAGCCTAGCCTGTGCCCAGATGTGCTCGCCAACCTATGGTGTGTATCTTTGGAGACTTGCCCTGGATTATACCGTAATTCAAGGGCTTAAGTTCTCCTGGTGACCAGGTCCTGAACCTGATTACAGCAGATTGCAAAGGCCTTGTATCTCTTGAGGCCCCAGTCTACAACAGATTGCGAAGACTATGAGCTTGGTAAACGTGTCCCTGCAACAGGCCTATGTTTCCTGGATTTTTTGTATCTTGTTCAGCCTTGAATTTCTCCAGGCCTTGTTTTGCTTCTGAATATTTTTTTTACACGACCCACAGGAGGCACCTGCATTTGTTTCTTAATTTTTTCCTTCGATCCATAGGAGGCACCTGCATCTACTCCTGAATTTGTTTTCTACAACCTGCAGGAGGTGCTTGCATTTGTCCCTGTTCTTTTTTTTATGATCTGCAGGAGGCACCTGCATCCAGGTTTGTTCAAGCTCTTCAGTCAATCCAAATATTCTGGTTCTCCCTGTTGCATGTGCCTGCCGCAGCAGGCCCGTGGCCAGACCCTCTTACCCTCTTCTGCCTTCTCCACCATCTGGCTTCACTTCCCTCATGGCCAGGGGCCGCTGCTTACGACCTCAGGCCAACCCCGGTGCTCTGTGGGGAGATGCCGCCGTCCTGCGCCACGTGCCTCCCTAGGCATGTGCGCACATCTCCTCTTCTTTAAAGGGGCCGTGGCGGGAATCTAACCCGCAGCCCTGGATGATGACGTCATTGGGTCCCGGTATATAAGGCTGGGCCCAGCCACAGTTAGTTGTCTTTGCAACAGGTCTCCATGCTCGTCGTGTACTTTATTGCTTCTCCTGGTGTTTCCTTCATGTTCCTGCTTCCTGCCTTGTTCGTGCTCCTGATCCTAGTTCCGGTGTTCTCCTTGTTCCCATGTTCCTGCGCTACTCTACTTGTTCTATGGATTGGCTCTTGGATTCAACCTCTGCTTTGCCTGACCACGCTACTGATCATCTCCTGACCCGACTTCTGCTTTGCCTGACCACGCTACTGATCGTCTCCTGGACCCGACCTCTGCTTTGCCTGACCACGCTACTGATCATCTCCTGGACCCAACCTCTGCTTTGCCTGACCACGCTACTCATCATCTCCTGGACCCAACCTCTGCTTTGCCTGACCATGCTACTGATTATCTCCTGGACTTGACCTTTGCCTTGCCTCACCGCTCTATCTTGCCTGCTGCCTGCCCTGACTCCAGCTTGTTCAACAGCACCTCTGCTGTACTCATTCTGAATTTAGCTTTTCAGCTTCGGCCTGTTCTTACTTGGGTGCTCCCTGTCTGCCTCTCGTTCCATTTGGCGCTCAGGTCTCTGGACTCCGCCTCATCCAGATAAGAATTGCTACTCTTACCACTGCTGGTCCCTGGCTGACCTCCTCCTAGTCCATCAGAAGACCTCAGACAGAGGCCCATCTAACTCCAGCCAGCCCCAGTACCCAAGGGCTCAACCTGCGGGGAATGAGGGCTGGTATTGGCAAAGCTCCAGCCGACCTCCGTCAGTCAGCCAGCTCCACCTACCAACTCCACCTCAGCTCAAGGGTCCACCTCCGGCGCAACTGGGCGCAACACTCCCTCTTTACCCTGTTTTGTTTAAGACCTGCAGGAGGCACTTACACCCAATTTTGTTCAAGTCCTTCAGCTGACCCAAGTCTTTTGGTTCTCTTCAACTATTCTGCCTCAGCTTTGTACATCCATGGCTCAAGCCATCAGCCTCAGTTCGGTTTCCAGTTGTTCTCCAAGTCTTCAGTATTGTTCCAAGCCTTCAGCTATGTCATCATTTAAGTCATCAGCTTGCTTCAACTGTTCATGCTCCAGTTTTATGCCTTGCATTATTCAAGCCATCAGTCTTGTCTCTGCCCAATTTCCAGCTAAGAAAGAAGGGAGCATTGCTGCTTTTGGATATTTCTAGCTTCTAATACTCCATCGGAAGAAACACCTGTACAAAAAGGGCCTAGAACAGAGATGCCTCATTAAGTGGAACACAGTAGGGTAACAACCAGTTTTCAAGATGCTGATGAACATTTGTCACTGCTGTCTTGAAGTTACTACTCACCAATGCCATCTCCTCAGAACTCTCCATGAGTCAGGGTGTCTAATGTGACCTGGTTGCGCTATACAAATCAGCATTCCAATTCCGCTATTTTGGCAGCTTCAATTGCCCTCTATTGACAACTCAATAGACTTAAATAATGGTATTTCTATTAAGTTCTGAAAACTGCCATGGACTTCTACCTCTGCTTAATACTCAAAATGCAACCTGTCTTTGACGATCTTGGGATCCCTTTTCTAACAGCCTTTACTTCAGAAGACTTTTCTAGGTCTCAGGACTCTTACTAATAGGCTATCCATAAGGAATGTCTAGCCTACATTTTACATGAGTCTCTCAGTGCAGTTATTTATCGATACCTCAGACAACTGCCTGCTAAGATATCATCTCTTACCACCAACTATGAAGCCATATTTTTTAACTTGTGCAAATAGTCCACCTCAAAGAAATTCAATTTAAATAAATTAGACCATCATACTAGGCATCATCAGAGTGAATGTTGTCAAACATTTCATCTATCTTCTGCCTTATAAATAATCATTGGTCTTTAAAACTGGTGAAATATCACATCCAATTGGCATTACTTGTTGTGAACTATACATCTTAAAGATAAGTCTCTTTATTCAGTGATTAAAGACAATATAATACATATTTTAATTGAAATATAAAAATAATTGAAACAAATTTTGGGACATTTTTAAAGACCAATGATACATAAACTTGTACAAATAGTCTGCCTCATCAAAGAAATTCAATTTAAATAAATTAGACCTTCATATTAGGCATCTTTTAAAAGAATCACAATTCAGCAAATGGGAGCATTCTCAAGTTGTTAAAAATATTTGGTGGAAGAACGGCTATAGACCCCAACACAGAACTTGCACATAGCAAAATATTTCACCTCGGTCACACTCAGACTCTCGCCAAATACAGAATAAATGACCATAAACTAGAAATCTGCAGACAAAAACTGAAATGAAAACCCCAAGAAGCCAGACTCTACATGCAATACAACACTGGAAAAATAGAAACAGAAATGCATTTCCTCCTGTACTGTGCAAAATACAAAGATATCAGCAGTGCACATTTACCAAGAGTAACAGAGAAAATCAAAAGAATGAGGAAAAAACCTCTGTATAATCAAGGGGGAAACAGGAAAAACAGCAGCTATAGTAGCAAAATATGTGGTATCCTGCCACAGACCAGAAATGTAATCTGACCATAGATAATCTCTTTTAACTTTACATGGGTGGAAGAGAAGAGAGGCAAAAGGGAGAGGATAAAATAGAAGGAAAAAAGGAAAGAAGTTGGAGGGGGGTTCAGAGATGGAAATATATTTAGTTAGAAAACTTAGGGCCTTATTTTCTAAGGCTATCGCACGCTTGTGCTACCAGCCCTGGAAGAGGAGGAGTTAGGGCATCACCGGGGCCAACTCTGCGAAGACAGTGCTGACAGCAAAAAGGTAAGGAGCCTTTTCACTGCCTATTTTGCGCCGAGTAACTACACCTTTTATGGTGTAGTTATTCGGCGCGTCGCCGGCAGCGATCGCACAGCGGTTGTACGATCGCTGCCGGCTAGCACAGGACCGCCCCCCCCCCCCCCCCCGTTAGTGCCAGGATTCACTAAGCCTTGCGGCATTAGTGAATCCTGGCCTTAGGCAGAGAAGGGTGAGTGCAGAACCCCTGTTGTATCATCTGCATTGGCTTCCAGTAAGGGAGCACATTAAGTTTAAGATCATGATGCTGGTTTTTTAGGCAGTAAAAGGAAGGGGAACTGGATTGTTGGGCCGAATGCTAAAAATGTATATTCCATCTAGGGAGCTTCAATCAGAAAATGAACATTTGTTACTTGTACCTACATGGCAGGAGGTGGGTAAAGTGAAGAATCATAGAAGAATGTTCTCGGTGTGTGGGGCAGAATTATGGAACTCTGCTCCTAAGGAGGTGCGAGAAGAGAGTGATTATTTGGTTTTTAGGAAAAGCGTGAAAACATGGCTTATTAAGTAAGGAAGAGTATGGTGGTAGAGGTTGCAGGATTTTGAGCATAAAAGGGGCAGGCTGAAGGATATTAGTTTGATTAATTGTGAGGGATTATGGAATTTAGAAGATGGGGGAAGATGTTAGGTTTTTATATTGGTTTTATGTATCTTGTTGTGAACCACCTTGATTGGCTTTTTAAGTTTAGTATGTGTGGTATATCTATCTATCTTCTTCTATCTATCTATATCTATATCTATATTATATATAAATAAAAATGTAAATGTTCGTTTGTTCAAAATCTTAAATCTCCGAAAGTTCTTCACCGATTGCTTTGAAATTTTGACAGTGTTGCATTTGAAAACGCGCGTGTTTTTATACACCTACATTATATAGATGTCACACCTGTGACAAGTAAAAGCATGCTTTTTTGGAAAAACAGCGCCATCTGTTGGACGTACAAGCAACACACGCTATCTACAATATAAATGGGCTCTGACCGACGGTCTGCAAATGTGCAGTAGAGAGCAGCTCTACCATGCATGTGCGGACCATTGAGCTCTGCGCTACGTGCTGGATGTCACAGAGGGGAGGAGGAAAGGGCAGACGAGTCGCCGCTCCGAGAAACGGCTCAGCCCGTTCCTCCCCCGCTGGGAAAGGGGGGAGGGAGTAGGGACTGCCGGACAGTTACACACAGGAGGAGGAAAGGGTAGAAGAGTCGCCGAGCCAGTCCATCCACCGCTGGGGAAGGGGGGGGGGGGGAAGGAGTTGGGACGGCCGGATCAGAGCAAATGCAGTAGAAACCGGCTGTGAAGAGATCACAAGCAGCTGCAGCCTGCAGCAGCCAAAGTGCAAAGAGCTGAACAGAGAACAGCTCGCCCTCCTCCCCCACCCCCTGAGTCCCGCAGATAAGGAGAAGCCAAGTAAATATCCCGCAACTGCGGGGGGGGAGGGGGAAGGCAGTGTTGTCAGCCCGCCCATGGGTCTCAGCCGCCACGGGAAGAGTTTACATGGGCATCGCTCCACCCCCACTCCCAGCAAAGCACCGTGATGAAAGTGAAAGTCAGACCCCTGCTCCCTCCTCCCTCTCAAGGCCCTGATCGGTTTTCTTAAAGGCACAGGTCTGCCAGAAAGAGCAAAGTAAGCTAGGCAACGTGTCCCATATCTGTTGCAGTGCCTGCCACCTGCCCTTTGCGATGGGGGGGGGGGGGGGGGGAACGGAGTGTTTTCCTCTCTCTCCCAGACACAACTGGTGTGGGAACTTTGCAAGCTATTGCAAATGCAGAGCAAAGACTTAGGTGGGGAGGGGACAAAAATCCCACCCGTTTTAACTGTGTAAGAGAGACGTGTGGTAATGTGCGCTGAAGGCGAGTGTGAGTGCCAGAGAGAGAGGGAGACTATGTGAGGGATTGTGTATGTGTGTGAGAGGGATTGGGCGTGCGTGTTGAGGGACAGAGGGAGAGTGTATGTGCAAGAGAGAGAGGAAGACTATGTAGGGGGCTGTATGAGAGAGAGATTCTCTACCCCCCTCAGCTCTCCACTTATAGGTTACAGTGGAAGGGGTTCAGTGTAGAGGAGAATGGGAGAGCAAAGGAGTTGGGGCCTGTAAGGACAGAGTGAAAGGGGTCTGAGCCTGTCCCTCCGTCACCGGGGAAGGAGGGAGGGAGTTGGGATGGCAGGACCATTATGCCTCATGAGATCCCCCTCGGCAACCGCTGCAGCTCCTACCACCGCCGCCGCCTCTGGCCCTTCGTGGTGCTGGGGGGGGGGGGGGGGAGCGGAGCAGAGCAAAGATGTAGGAGGAGAGGGAACAAAAATCTCGCCCGTTTTAACGGGCTTAACGGCTTGGACTAAATATTTTACGATTCCATTTCAATGTTTCCGATTGCATAGTTAAATTGAATTTTCATAGATTTCGATTTATTTTCATTTTGATTTAATTATTTCATGTGACATTGCGTTGGAATTGAGCTGTGTTGTTTACCAAACCGTTCATTTAGTGAGTATAGTTTATGTTTTTTCTTTTTCCATTCTTTTTCATTTCTAGAATTATGCGGTTTACATGGACAATTATTGCTTCTCACATGGACAATTATATGTTACGTGTTCTAGAGTCGGCAAACCAGACAATCTCTATATCTGCACAGACAATGGAACAACAAAAAAATATTGTATACCCACAAGCATTGTGAAATTAACCATATTTGAAACGTGCGCTTTCTCTTTTCTTTCTTTTCTATTTAACCAGACTGAGCCACAGCAACGCGTGGCCGGGTACAGCTAGTATATAATAAATTAAAATGAAAAATGAAATGAAATATTTAGGAGCTAGAAAAATGTTCTTCCTTAATGTCTTTTCCCTTTTCACTCTATTGTTGCAATTTTGTTTTTTCCTTATTATACGTCTTTCTTTTTTCCTTTATTTATATTGTTTGCTTTTAGGAATTTTAGACACCAGGTGCAAACTTTTAGGTGCCAAGGTGACCTGGTTTTCAGGATTTTTTCAACCCTGGAGGCAGTAGAGAGGTAGGAGAGAGGGAAGGAGTAAAGGGGGTTGGGGAGGAAATAGGGAATTGAAAGAAAGGTAGGAGAAAGGAAGGGGGTATTAGGAGGGAGGAGGGGGAGGTTAAGGAAGTAGAAGAGAAGGAGGGGTGTAGGGGAAGATAAGGAGAGGGCAAGTGTATGGCTAATCCTACCTGGCCACAACTTAGTAGGAATAAGAAGCTGGTATAGATACAAAACAAATGCAATCTTTATTTACAATTTCTACAAACTAGAATTACAATTGTCCGAACTTAACCAGCTACGTGGTGCTGAATATTGATCTCACAGTACCTCAAGCCTCTTTCTCTTTCTGATACTTGCTGGATTTGTCACCAGTATTCCCATTTTGCTGGCGATCAAAATTGCAATAAAGTCCAGCTTGTTAAGAAAATATTTCAGTTTTTGGAAATTAAATACTAATTCTGTTTGATTTAATTTAAGATTTATAGCCCACCTTTCAGAGGATTTTAAAGTAAAACAACTAGAATGATTGCCTGAAACCTCCTGCCTAACATCTGCATAACAAACTGAATTTAGGTGTAATCCAGCTTGCTTGACTCAATGAGTTATAAAGGGGGAATATCAACTTTTCATGTTTATTAAATAAATATCCTAGATTCATTTTACAAAGCAAGAATAAATCTTGCATGGAAAACAGCAAAGAGCCATATCAAAAACTGCAAGATAAAAATCAAAACAATAGAAATATGCCCAACATTATCATGATGCTACATAAACCATCCACGATATAAAGGGGCTCCCCAGTTATCCTCTGATTTACCTGATGTTTCTCATGCTCTGAAAAAGGTAGAAGCAGCTATTGTGTTTTCAACACTTATTGTAAAATTTGTCCTAGACCCACATAAGGATTGGGTTATGAAGTTATGTTTTTTCATTATAAGGAATCATTTTTTAATTCTAAAATTTGTATTGTTCTCGATGTGGCTAAGACCACATAACGGAAAAAGAAGCAAATTCTTTTAATGATGTTACAGCTGGGAGCCATATTTTTAGGAATTACCCAATGCCTTTTTTAGATCCAGGTCAGCACTGGGTGGAGACTCCTTAATAACCCCTTCTCCTATGCCACCCACCTTCTAAGATTCTTCCTTGTAACTTAGATACTTGGAAGTCAGGGTAAGGGCAATTTCTTGTTTTTCCACTGTTTGACTCTTTTTTTCCCCTTCAAATTATTTATTTATTTTTGTTTGATCCAATTATTTCAAATGCAAAAGTAAAAATAATGTACATTAAAATAATATTCAGACAATCCTTCATAGTTACTACAGAAATTTTGTTTGTACTTACAACATAAATATTTATTCTTCTGTCCCATCCAACAGCTATGATATACCTAGAAGGATATTAGACAAATACTTTAGCAAGGACCTAATTTGCTAATTTAGAGAGGTCCTTTAGCAAGGACCTAATTTGCAAATTTATTTTCACTCAGCTTTTTAAAATTGATATATTATGGGCTGGCCTAGGGCTTAACAGCAATGAATGGCCGACCAAGGTTTGATTCCCCGACCTGGCTTCAGCTAGGGATACTGAAGAGGTAGCGCTCTCAGCCCCTGGGGGTGGGGGAGGAGTTCCAGCCATTGCTCAGCCATGACATTTTCTGGCCAGACTCAGGGCCTCATTTTCCAAGCACTTTACCGCGTGCGATAAATTCGCAAATCGCGTTAACAGCTGTTAACGCGATTTAGTCATTTGGTAGTCAGGGGGCGGAGCATATGTAAAGCAGGAACCTGTGTATCGTGTGCGGCGAAACAGCCGCAGTGTTAGCGCGGCTGCTATCGCGGCTAATAACTACAACTCCAACCTCGCGTTATGGACTGCGTTACAGGCCTGAAAAGGATTACCGCCATCCACGATAGTCCCAGACAGCCTGTTTGAGAGAGAGAGAGAGAGAGAGAGAGAGAGAGAGAGAGAGAGAGAGAGAGAGAGAGAGAGAGAGAGAGAGAGAGAGAGAGAGAGAGAGAGAGAGACTTACTATAGTGCCTATGCCCTACATAGGTATTTTAACCCCTATAGGAGGGCCACCTACTAACTCGGGGTGGGGATTAGGTATGAGCGTCGGGGGTTGGGGGCCACTTTCGCATTCCACATGAGACCTACGGACTGAACAGTGGTCTCTAGTGCAGATTTGCTGGCCGTCGGAGTGAGGACGCTCACTCCAAGCGGAGATTTGGCCAACATTCTCTCCACCTAGCATGTTGTTGCCCAGGTAGAGTGTCCATCAAGCTAGGTAGAGAGAACGTTGCCCAAACCACTTCTTGGAGTGAGCGTCCTCACTCCGACAGCCAGCAAATCTGCACTAGAGACCACTGTTCTGTCCGTAGGTCTCATGTGGAATGCGAAAGTGGCCCCCAACCCCCGACGCTCATACCTAATCCCCATCCCGAGTTAGAAGGTGGCCCTCCTATAGGGGTTAAAATACCTATGTAGGGCATAGGCACTATAGTAAGTCTCAGTCTCTCTCTCTCTCTCTCTCCCTCCCTCCCTCCCTCCCTCCCCAGGAGCCTGAAACAGGCTGTCTGGGACTATCGAAATATCGTGCGCCGCGATAAAAGACTGAAAGAATCATCGTGCAGTGGGAAAACATTGCGTGCAGCACTAATGTTTTCGCGAATGGCGAAAACATCGCCGCACACGATGTTTCCCCACTGCACGAAAGAAGCCTCATTTGCATTGGTAACGCCCCCTAATGCGTTACCAATGCGATATTGGAAAATAAGGCCCTCAGAGTCCACGTGTGCCAGGGTCCAGAGAGAGCAGCAGTCTGTGGCTATTGGTCAAGAACAGTCACTGCAATGATTGGCTTAGGTGGGGGTTATAAAATTGGGGAAATATCCTGAATAACTACAAAAGGAAGGCTCAGGACACTGCAACTCCGCAGAGACCAGCTCTGAGTAAAGTGGCAGCTCAAAGGATCAGGAGGATACAACTAGGTGAAAAAAATAATAGCTGTTATAATGCACCAGGGTTATTCAGTCAATCTGGTAACTCAATTGACTTACACATCCACTCACTGACTTTTGGACAGTAGTGTTGCCATGCACGGGCAAGGACTATGCAACTTCCTTTCTGCTTTCTAATAACTTCACATGTCTTGCATGAGGTTTATATATAAAATGGTAGTTTTATTTACCTTGGGGCTCATATATGGATATTTAGCACCAGCAGTAACATTTTAACAATATTATCAACTGTATAAAACACAATGATGGTAACTTTAAATAAGCACACATGCACCCATATAAGCATGAATGTGAGCATGCTCCTACATACACATGCAGTTTATATTGTCCATGCAAGTACAGGTACTAAAAGAAAAGAGCACATTATTCCTATTCTGAAGGAGCTCCATTGGTTACCAATTGAACAGCGAGTACAGTTTAAAACCCTATGTATTCTCCATAAGGCGATACATGGGGAAAAGGTTGAATGGCTGAACGCCGCAATACGGTTTCACACACCGCAAATAGTTTTAAGATCCGCCAGCAAAGGCCTACTATCCATCCCTTCGATGGTATCAAAAAAAGGAACAGCAGTGAGAGACAGAGCCTTGTCTCGTGCCGGCCCAAAAATGTGGAACAATCTACCAGTCGATGTACGACTTGAAACAAATATAGCAATGTTCAGGAAAAAGGTCAAAAAACATGGCTTTCTCAACAGGTATTATTCAATGAAGGTGATAGTAGTCGAGAAACAGGAACCTAATTATGGAGACAAATGAGAAGAGATGATGAGTAAGGCAGATTGTTAAATGTTTGTAGTATGTGTTTCCTGTTTAGGACTTTTTTAAATTATAAATTGTAATGGAATTTAAATCTGTTAGCAATATTGTTTTATCGTTTTGTAATTCTTGCTTGTTTTATTTGTGATGTGAAATGATGTAAACCGATAGGACGGTTCCACCAAATACTGGTATAGAAATTTAAATAAATAAACAAACAAGTGCGTGCACACTATATAAAATACACCCAGTCATGTGCGAGTCTGCTCCTAATTTTAAGTGTTTATATGAGGAAATGTTATTCGTGTATTTTCCTTAGGGATAATCCGCTTTTACACGCCCAAGTCAGCACATTTTATAATTAGGGGTGCGTGAAATAAAAATAGCCAGTTTTACTAATTAGTCCACCAGTTTGCCCAGTCTATTTCTAGGTCATCAGCCTGAAGCCCCGCCCCCTCCCCCAGTTCACCCAGACCGCTCATGCAATCTGTTTTTGTCTCTAAAAAGTTTTATTCTGATTTACACCTGATAAATAGTGGAAGAAAATAAGTGCAGGTAACAGCCATATACACGCTGCATTCACAGGTTATAAAATTGCAATTTATGGGGCAGATTTTAAATACTTGCGCGAGCACGTACCTTTGTTTGCGCAGCAGGTGCGAACAAAAGTGCGCTGGATTTTATAAGATACGCGCGTAGCCGTGCTTATCTTATAAAATCCGGGGTCGGCACGCGCAAGGGGGTGCACATTTGTGCAACCTGCGCGCGCTGAGCCCAGCGCGCGCTACCTTTTCCCTCCGTCCTCCCCCGACCTTCCCCTACCTAACCCAACCCCCGGCCCTATCTAAACCCCCCCTTACCTTTGTCGGCAAAGTTACGCCTGCTTTCAGCAGGCGTAACTTTGCGCGCGTCGGCCGGCTGCCCCGCTCCATGGTCCGGTCCTGGGGGCTGTTCCGGAGGCCGCGGCCATGCCCCCGGAACGCCCCCGGGCCGAAACCACGCCCATGTCACCGCCCATGAAACGCCGCGCCCCGCCCCCTAAACGCTGCGTCATCCCGCCACGCCCCCAACACGCCCCCGCCACGCCCCGACAGGAAGCCCTGGGACTTACGCGCATCCCGGGGCTCTGCGCGCGCCGGCGGCCTATGCAAAATAGGTGCGCCGGCGCGCGCAGGGGTTTTAAAATCCGCCCCTATGTGCGTAAGTGTTGGACCCGACCCAGAACACTCCTGACCCGCCCCAATTCACCGTTTTTACACAAGCAAAGGTACTTGTGCTCGGTACTTGCACACGTATGCATGAGTTTTATAAAATAGCATTAGCACAAACAAACGTGATTTAAGGTGAATTTTAAAATCCTAGTGTGCACCAAATTTGGGAGATGCACACACGCCGGGGCTGTCTGTGCCAAGCGAATTTTAAAAGCTGCCAAGATACGCGCATATCTCCCACGGCACATACATCTCACTTGTTTCCAAAACCGGGTATGGTCTGGACGGAGTCTGGGCGAGCCATGGGCACTTTGGGCATGGCCAAGAGATGCGAGTGTAAATACTTACGCATCCCAGTGCACGCTGAGGTTCCCTGACCTGGATGACATGTAACTTATAAAATTAAAGGATCGAGTTTTTTCTGATGGGATTAAAGGATCTGGGGTAACTGGGGGCAGTGTAGGCTATTAGCTTTTAACTGGGAGAATTGGTGGACAAACTGGTAAATGGGTATGGCATCAGTAGATACTCTTTTAAAAATCCCCTGATTTACGCGGTAGAAGCGGAATTTGTGCACACAAACACGTGCCCACTTAAAATTGGGCGCACATATGAATGCGGCCAGGCTATTTTATAACATGCGCGTATATACACTTGCAAGTTATAAAATGGCTGTGTCCCTGGGCGTTAGGAATGTGCAGAGGACCGCATATGTTACATTCGGTATTCGTATTCGTATTCGTGAGGGGGCACATACATTGCATTCGGCAAGAGGGACCCCAATCCATTCATGCATTCCATTCTTATTCGTTTCCCGGCTAAAATTTAATTAATTACAACCCCCCACCCTCCTGACCCCCCCAAGACTTGCCAAAACTCCCTGGTGGTCCAGCGGGGGTCCGGGAGCCATCTACTGCAATCACGCCGTTGGCTGCCGGTATTCAAAATGGCGCCGATAGCCTTTGACCTTACTATGTCACAGGGGCTACCGGTGCCATTGGTCGGCCCCTGTCACATGGTAGGAGTAATGGACGGCCGGCACTATCTTGTGCTCCTACCATGTGACAGGGGCCGATCAATGGTCTTGTGACCTTTGCTCTGACTGAGCTGAAAGCAGTGTGTTCTGGGAGATTTGGTTCACCGCGTGAGGGACCCTCCTGCTCTCAGATAAGCCTGTGGTTCCTTTTACATCTGCCTCTCTCTTTCAGAACTCACAGAAAGCATTGCTTTTTCACTTGATTCAGCCAAAGTACCCAACAGTCTTCGGTGCAGCCAGAGCACAGTTCATAGACTCTGTGACAGTTATTCCTATTTCTACTTCATCTTCCAATAAGTTCTATGTTTTCCACTTTGTCTTTTCCAGTAAACATTTGGAATTAAAGAATCGAGCCTGTCTTTGCATGTGAAGCTAAATAAGAGTTGTTTTCATTGTCTAATTCTGACAATCAGAGCTTAATCTGTAGACAAAAAGGAAGTGGAACTTGGGGGGGGGGAGGGATGGGTGTGGCCTGAGTAAAGAGGCAGGACCAAGGCCCAGGTGTAAACTCTCCCACAAATACCGGACACATTCTTCACACACTTAACATGCTCGATGAACACTGGTAGGGAAAGGACAACTGGTGGTTGGGGATTGTAGAATCGTAAGGTAAGGAGAATAGAGAGAATGAGGCTCTTTCCCTCTAACCACCTCCTCCTCTCTGCCCTGATGATCCTGATCCTTCATCCCCAACTCCCCCATAAATTCCCCAGTGGTCCTAAAACCCCTAAATCTCTAACTCCCCTAGCCCTTGTAATCCTTGAGCCCCTTCTCTCCCTGAAAATCACCCTCTGGAGCAACTCTCTTCTTCTTTCTCCTTGGCGACTTAAGTACAGACCTCCTGTTCGAGCCAGAATCAGCTGGCTCACCTCTGCTTCCGAGGGTGGGGGCTTGGGAGCAGACTGGTGTGCACTCTCCGCTGGTCTCAGTCTCCATGGGGCCTGGAATTCAAAAGCATGGCCTGTTTCTTTGCCTCCTTGGGGATGGAGGGAAGAGAGCAATGCCACATGCTTCTCCTCGCTCACTCTCTTCTCTAACCTTCCCTCCACCACATCCAATCCTACCCCCTCCCCTTCTTCACTCTTTCTCCACCACCTCTGATCACTTCACTCACAGACTGCCTCCCACTCTGATCATCTCACTCACATCTCATAGTTCCTCCAGTCCCTTCATTCACACCCTGCAGCACCTTTGATTCCCCGACTCACTCTTTCCCCCTCTCCCCCCACATAACCCACAGCCTCTCTGATCCTTTCACTGACTTTTTTGCTCTCCCACATCCCATTACTCACTCTCCTTTCCCTTCCCCGATCCCTTCACTCACTCCCCGCCCTTCCCAGACATCTCCTCATTCACTCTCTTGGTTCTTTCAGCTTCATCAGTGTGGTCATCATCAGCAGAAGTGGCTTGGCCAGAGATGATGGCATAAGCAGGAAGCCAAAATACTCAGCAGTGGCAGAAGCAGTGGGGCTGACAGGCATTCACCCTATGGTTTTGTTTTGTTTTTTACCTTTACCTTGGCTGTTGTCCCTCATAATCTTCTAAATTGTGCTGGGAAATTGCACAAAAATCAAAGCCAATTTGGCTGCCCTTTTCTTAGAGTAAACACTTTCAACAGTCTCTGTTCTTCTCTACTTCTTCCAAGGGCTGTGGGGAGGGGGGGGGGGGGCGAGGGGCATAAATAATCAATGCCACCACTGGCTCTATTCTGTTTCCTCAGGGGAGCCAGAATTGATATACACTGCCAGCTCTGCTCTGCCTTCTTGGTAGGGTTGCCAACTTTTCCATAGAGCTGGGCTGGACACTTGAGGACTGGGGAGGTAGGGTGGGGGAATGGTGCCCCCTCATTTGCATAAATTTTAGATCCTGCCAGTGAACTGCCTAAACAGTGTATGTATGTATCTGAAGAACCACTGGGAGCTGAGGGCTGGGCTGTGCACCACCTCCTCTCCCTATGCTGTCCAATCACAGCATGGGAAAGGAGGCAGGGATACAGCACAGCTCTCCTCCAATAGAGGGAGAGAAAGGCAGGTCGGAGCCTAACTAAGATGCTGTGGGAGAAAAAGAAGGATCCACCTGCAAAACCGGACATTTAGCGTCCGGTCGGGACGTCTGTCTGAACACTGTACAGAATGCCTGAAAACCTGGCTGTCTGGTCCAGAACTGGACAGTTGGCAACCCTACTTCTTGAGTTCCATAAAAAAGGTGACAGAACCCAGTTTTGGGTTGTTCTGCCTGATAGTAAGCCCTCTGAATTAGCACAAGTTTGAGAGTTGTGAGTAGTAGTGCTATTCATCAAGGCCAGGCTTGAAGACATGACAATTAGTGCTACTGCTCGCAAGCTTCAAACTTGTGCTAATTCAGAACCGTTTGGTGTCTGTTCTTTGCTTTGCAGTGTCTGCTTCAGTCTCGCCTCCACCCCTCCCCCCTTCCCCTTCTGTTCCCTGTAAAACAGGAAGAGAGGTGGGGCAGGAAAACAAGAGGGGAGGGTCTGGATTAGGGAGCAGAGTGTCTGTTCTCTTTTCTGTGTGCTCCAGGCTCGCTTACTCTCCTTCTCTTCCATTTAGATTGCTTGGAGGGGAGAGGCTGGAGAACCACATTCCTGAAGCTCTGCCTCTTAAGCAGTGCTGGTGCAAGCATATTTGGCACTCTAGGCCACCTTTTGTCATTCACCCCCCCCCCCCCCCCCCCGGCCACCTCTGGTCATTCACCACCCCCCCCTTCCAACGTAAGCACCGGTGGCTGTGGCTACATCACAGCAGTCTCTTCTTTGATGGTATTAACTATGGCACAGCACCCATCTAGATATTTTATTTAGCAATTCTTGTATTTCACTTCCTCCATATTATGTTCAGCAGGATTTTGCCGCCCCCAAAATCTTGGCACTCTAGGCGACCGCCTAGTTTGCCTAATGGAAGCATTGGCCCTGCTCGTAAGCCTGAAGTGCCAGAACTGCATTTCTGGCTGTTCCTCAACAAACTAAACCCTGGTGTTATTTCACGTTGGTTGCGGCAGACAGAAAGCACTCACCTCCCTTCTCTTCTGGTTGCCCCATCAACAGGTGTGCAAGGCACCACATTCATGCAATGTACAATAGCCTGTATGGGACTTACTGGAGAGAATGTAAAACTGCACCGTAACCACGGAAGAGATGCAACAGCAACAATGCTGTTGTTTTTCCTGTGCAGTAGTTGACAAAAGCAGAACCTCACCGAGTTATTCCCTCATATACCATCTGGCTGAAAGGTACTCCCTAGTAAGTCCAATATCAGCTTTGAGCACTGGGAGGCAGGATGGTTTACTGTTGTCAATGGAATTAGGAATAATGGGACAGGCAAGCTGATGGTTATTTTATTCAAGTCAATTTAATACAACAATTTAAATAGCATTTGGTGGGAATCTGGTGACATCACAGACCAAATTGGCCACTTAAAAGTTGAGTCCCTGCTCATCCCAAGGAGAATCCAAAATAATCTGACACTAAATCTTTAAGAACTTTGAAAATATCATCCGATATATGAAGAACAAAAGGAATATGTAATAAATATAATAATGTAAGTACACCCACCAGCCTTACTTAAGCCTAAGCCCTGCACTGGTTCCTCACCTCAGCAACAGGTCTCCTGGTGTGCCTTGGTCCCAGTCCCTTGTTCTTGTCTTACTCCCTGCTTGTTCCCTGCCTTCTACCTTGCTGTAGTTCTTGTCTTGTTCCATACCCCTTCCTTGCCTTGTTTGTTCCTTGTCTTGTTACCCTTGGCTTGATTTCCTGGATTCTGACTCTGGCCTGGACTCAGATATTCCTTGATCACTGCTCGGACCTGAGCCCTTGCCTTGGACCCCACTCTGCTCTGTCTGCTACCTGCCCCCTTCTCTGGCCTGATACTCGTACCTGCTGTTTGCCGCCTGACTTGACCATTGGTCCGTTATCTGCAAATGCTGCATGTCTCGACCCTCACCCGGATTTGGATCCTCATTTTTGGATAGCCCTAGGGACCCACCTACAACCTGTTGGTTTCTAGAACCCAAGGGCTCAACCTGCGGGGGGAGGTGGCTGGTATAGGCAAAGCTATAGTCAGTCCCGCTCCAGGATTTTTCTGCCAGCTGTCGGTGTGGGCCTAGTGGGCCTGCTCACTAGGCATTGCCAATCATACCACATCACCAAGGGTGTTACACAGCAAAGTAGCTTTTCTATGTAATTTATTGATGTATATTTATTATTGTATTATTTTGTTATTTACTGTTTTGCTATTATGTTTTTGTTAGGAAGCGCTAGGAGAGCGGTTCCACTTTCCAGGGGATTGTGTGTTCTTGGACCACGGCTCGACCCCAGAGGAACTCCGAAGAGGTGCTGCGGCAGGCGAGGCATGCCCAAGCATGGGCTGGACAGGAGCAAGGCTGGACTGCAGACAAAGATGACTGAAGGCACTGACCCTCCACCGGACCTGCACGCTCCAGGAAGACCAACAATGCAATGGTGGTCTTTGAATGGTCCTCCGACCGTTCCAAGCCCTTTTGGACCTGCCGCTGGGTAATGGCAAGAAGTGGCAGGCCAGACAGAGGCCAGGGGCAAACAAAGGCCTTGGAACATGGAAGGCTCAGAAGAAGACTCAGGCGAAGACACTTGGACGAAGACTCAGGCGAAGACACTAGGACGAAGAATCAGGAGCAAGGTACTGAAGACTAGGATTCAGGAGCAAGGTACTGTAGATGAGAAGTCAGGAGCAAAGAGCTGGGTTGAGACTGTGATGCAGCGCACCCTACACAGCCCACCCGCGAGGCTAGTCGTGGGCCATGCTGGACTCGAAGCAGACTCCAGACGAGGTAATGGAGCGAGTGAGAGTAACATGTCCCAGGAACTGTAGAGGCCTGCACTGGGGCACGCCCTACACAGCCGCCTGGCTGGTCGCGGACCACGCTGGAGTGGCACAGGTTCAAGCAGAGACAAACATGAATGGAGCGGATGCAAGGAGCTCCGTAGACCAGGGACAAGGTTTCAAGTGGAAGTCTCCTGGAGGCTTGCGCTGCAGCTGTGAGGAAGGCCTAGTACCACGAGGCGCCCTACTCAGCCCGCCCGTGGGGCTGGTCACGGACCACGACATGGCACGCCAGGAAAGGTGGCGACGAGGAACCAGGGGTTCAGAACACCAGGATGGATCACGGACATCAGGAATGGAGGACGGACATCGGGGCTGGATCACGGATGTCAGGAATGGGTATCGGACATCTGGACTGGATCATGGACATCAGGACAAGACAAGGAGCTCCAACGAAGAACACAGGACCGTGAAGAAGCGATGGAACAGCGAGGACTCCTGGAGTGAAGGACAGGAACATCCAGGAGCGTCTAAACTCCTTGCGAAGGCAAAGCTGGACTGACACAGGGCCCCTTATATAGGGCTGAAGCTGGATTAGTTGATGACATCATCTTTGGGGCCACTGGACCTTTTCCCACTGCTGGCCCTTTAAATGTCGAGGAGAGGTGCGCGCCCGCGCCTAGGGGAATCCAGGAGAGAGCAGGGTCGTTGGTGGCATCCCTGCCATGTGGAAGGCCCGAAGAGGAGCAGGGCAGGCTGCAGAAGCGGCTCCAGCTGAGAAGAAAGAAGAAGGAACACAGGCAGGCTGCAGGCGCTGGCAGGGACGGCTTCCTTGCCGGCTGAAGACCCCAGCAGTGGCAAGGACGGCTCCTTTGCCATCTGAGGACCCCAGGAGCGGCTCCAGCCGCGTTGGAGAGAACAGGAGTGGCAGCGGCGGTCCCAGCTGTGTGGGAAGGCTTCCAGCAGCTCAGCCCTGCAGCGCAGGGCAGGAGGCAGCCGGGGAGGAGCCTGGAGTCGGCGGCACGACTGCCGCGAAGGAAGCAGCGACAGTGGCCCAACTGGCCGCGGCAGGTAGGAGGCCTGCCCGCGACAAGCACGGGAAGGTTCACAACAGTTTTGTTTTGCTATTTTATTGTAATTAATTATTTTATATGTATTTTGGGTTTGTGCACAACTTTGATACTTTTAAGGAATTGTGGTAATTTAAATTCATAAACTGAACTAAAGATCTGCTAATGGGCAACCAAAAGTTGACAGAGTACTAACATGTTACAACCAAAACTGCATTTTTAAAGAGCCACGCTGTAGTTTTATGTCCTCTTTTAATTGCCAAAAGAGAGGGAAAAGGCCACAAAAGCAGAGCTTTGGGGTGGCACAGGAGATCCAGGTTCAGATTCCCTGTCTGATGGAGCTGGCTGAGAGCTGATATGATCTGGCCTGAGAAGGAGGAAAAGATGGCGCTGAAGGTCACCTCAGAGGATGAGCCCTTCTAGCCCTTGGGCTGATGTGGGTTCCTGTTCCACCTGCAGCACTCTGACTGTGGTCAGGAGGGTGGGGCAGATCAGAAGGGGAAATTGTAATAGAGATCACATTCAAAAATAAAATAAGACAAAGCAGAAGCATCACAAAGTCCTAGTATTGCACAGCGCTTCATTATTTCCAAATGGCATGAAATGTCTTACTTGTTCTTGTTCACCTCTGCGTAGGTACAGTCACAAACTTCACTGCGATTATTTTCTTAGGGGGGAGGAGAAAAAAATAACAGTAAAGCCTTAGCTCGGTAATGTCTGCTTCATTAATGTATTTAAAATATATGAATTAGATGACATATATCCAATTACTTACCTCGTCTCAGAGTGTGCAAACAATGCCCATTGTTATAATTCCATATTTTTAAACAGCCATCTCTTCCTCCACTGACCAGCCTAAAGTGTGATTAAAATTGGACACATTACATTTAGGTAAACATCAAAAGATCAAATTTTTTTGACCTAGCGGTTTCCACCTGGTCCTTTGTACTTCCGGCTCATTTGGAACCAGGGTTGGGATCTGGCACCATGAGCTTTCATTGGCAACTACAAGCTGGGGAGGGGGGAGGTGTTCCCCCTATTTTACATCCCCAGAACATATCTAGTCTGATCACTGCAGTGATGGTCCTGGGCTAGGGGCTGTGTACCAGGGCTCCTTCTGGAATGCTGCCATCGTGGGCACCTGAATCCGGCCACTAGGCGTCACCCTTGAGCAATGACCATGACTCCCTCCTCTTCAGAGCTTGTGAATGCAGCCTCTGCAGCATCCCCGGCTCCAGCCAGCCTGGGGTGCCGAAGACCCTATTTAGGGACTGAACCAAAGACCCTCAAAAAAAGGCCAACTTTGAGCTTTAAATGCACACGTGTAGAGAACATGCATGTACCTTCTCCCACTCAGATCAAAGCTGAGGCAGGTTATGCCGGCATCTCCATGAGCATCACTGAACTCAGACACCTGCTTCCCTGTTTCAAAGTCCCAAACTTTGACCACCTTTCAATTAAAAAAAAAAAGAAAGAAAGAAAGAAAGAAAAATGTCAGGGCTGCAGGTATGTCAAAGAAGCTAGAAACAGTCTCAGAAAACGACCTTTCATGTGACTTCTCAGATGACCAGAGATGTGCAAACTTTGAAAAAAAAAAAAAAAAAGTTTGTACAATAATTCAATAAAACTGCAAAGCTTTTTGTGAGCTGGCTGAAGCAGATTGCTGAAATGTTTTTGATTTTGATGAAATCTGCATGGGATTTTCCTTCCATCCCCGGGGGAGAAACCTCACAAATCTCCTCGACAGATGTGGGGATATAAAGAAAAAAACCAATACCATCAAACTCGAACCAGGCTGAAATTCTCCCTGTCTAAAGGTGAGCTGGAATAATTTGCACGTCTGTGCTGATGACCGGCATGGCCAGGTGGATTCATGTTGCTCAGCCATATCATTATTTTTTCACCCAGCCGCAATCCCAGAGACATCGGCTGTAGATGTGATTCATTTACACTTACAGATCCCTCCGAGCAGCTGACCACCTGCCTGAACACTTTGTTGTACTTGCAGCACAGAATGGGCTCCTTGTGAGACATCTCTAGATGTGGTAGAAGCCGAGTCCTGTTTGCATAAAGAAATGCACACAACAAATATTTAAAATACAGATTACGATATATATATACATACACACACAGTATATATATGCACAATGTATTTATATACACAGTACTTGATGCATATATTAATGAATATTCAGTATGCATATAGGATACATATATAGGATACTTTAGACAGATCTCTGAATCACAAATTAGTAAATGATGTACATTCCCAAGAAACCAGAATCATATTGGAAAGGCCTATATAATCTGCTCTATGATCTGTCATCTAAACTCTTTATCCACATTCATACATTCTTAACATTTTATAATATTTCCACATCATTTCCTTGAAGGACATACATTAATTTCATAAGTACTTATTTCTTTGTCGTTAAGGAAAATGATCAGTCTTTTAAAGTATTTGCACAGTATCCAGGGGTACATATATTTGGGACATTCAAAATCAAAATCACAAGATATTAAAAAATAAATCGAGGAATGAAAGCATAAAACAGTGCATCAATAAACAAATCCACAGCCAGGCAGGCGCGGAAGGTGCAGCAGGGCTCTGACCGGAGCTGTAACTAAGCAGGGCAGTACCCAGGACAGGCCCCTCACCCTGATCGCTGCTCCTCTCTCCCTCCTCCTTCTCCTCCGTGATCCCCTGTCCCCTCTCTCCCCCTAATCCAGATGGTAGGAGGAGAGCATCACCCTTCCTGGCTTTTCATTCGCTGCTGGCGCACACTTGCATTTCTGACATTTTTCTGCCTCCCAAAGGGCTTTGCTCCTTGGGCAGTTACCCCTCACACCACTACCTCTAGATATGGCTTTGGCCTCAACAAATCAACCGAGGCAAAATAGGAAAAGCAAAGGAAAAAGGATTGATGGCAGGGAGAAGAGGAACAGGGGAGAGAAGCTAGAGGCAAGAGAGCAAAGAAGAGGGGAGTGAACAAAAGGGGAGTTAACGGAGAGATGGGAAAGATTACGCAAAAGGTCATGTACAGCATTGGAAAATTAACTCGTGGTTTACAAGTGAATTATAGGGAAACAAGATATTAGCAGGATTTGGAATATAGTGTAAAAATCATTCTTGTGCTTTAAAACATTACTAAATTACTTCCATGCAATTCATTCTAGCCATTGACCTCACAACCTTTTAGGGCTTTTCCCTTAATTTATTTATGGTGTTTAAATTATTTTTTAGCTTCTGGGTTAATTCTGTAGTTCTCAGCCTACTGCTCTAACCACTAGACTACTTCTTCATTCTGCATCAACATCATTACTTATTCATTTCTAGGGATGTGCAATCGTTTTTGCCGAATTGGAAAATTTCAAAGAAATAGTCCAATTCGGCATGGGTTGGAGGACCCGAATCCCGAGACGGATTTTCCCCGAACTTCGGGTTAGCGCGGGGGGGGGGAGAGGCACATTTATTAAAAAAAAAAAAAAACCAACCTACCCCAACCCTTCAAATTTAGTTAATTACAACCCCCCCCCCACCCTCCCGACCCCCCCAAAAAACTTGCCTAAAGTCCCTGGTGGTCCAGCGAAAAATCGCAACTGTCAGAAAAAATGCAGTAGCGATTTTTCGCTGAAGTTAACATGATGGATGCAGAGATTCCTGTTTAAAGTTAGAGCCTTGATACAGCCTGTCCGGCGAAACGCTCAGCTGACGTCGGCTATCTGATTGAACTTTGTTCCACCGCTTTTTTGAAATAAGTCCGGGATCTTTTTGAGTCGATACAAGACTTTGTTCAACCACTTCGGGTTGAACTTTTCCCAAAATTTTTTTTTAGATAAAATTACAATTATAAAAAAAAGAAGAAAAAAATTGTTTGAAGTCAATAAAAGTTTATAAGGTGGTTGGAGGTTTTTTTTAAGACCTGTATTTGGCACAACCTCTTTAAATACCATAATGTTCCGTTGAGGCTCTGAAGTCTTTTTTCCTCCTTATTTTGAAATCTTTGACATTATAATCATTTAAATTGAGCAAAAAATGTTAATGAGAAGTGTTCTCATTTTTCTTTTTGAATGGTTTGTTGAATCAAGCAAGAATAGACAGCAGCAGTAACGATGCTGGAGGCTGGTCTGGTTTCCAACTCGGTTTTACTGATCATTATTAAGATGGATGTAAAGTTCTTTACACTTCTCAGGTGTTAAAGTCCAATTGATTTACAGTTCAAATTCTGAATACATTTGTGACTCACAGCAAAGGTCTAATGGATAAAGCCGATTCCTTTAGTAATTTATATCCTTCTCTAGTCCAAACAGTTCATTTAGTTATAGTTGATTCTTCCTATTGTGACACGGTTAGAAGTTTGATCCAAATTACTTAACAAAATGCAAAGCCCCAGTTCTCATACCTCTCCTGTAGTCTTCCCTATTCTCCTTTCCCTTCCACCTGGTCAGTACCGGACTGGCACTATGTTACTTCTCTCCTACGCGGCCCTGCTTTCAATGGGTCTGGCAGGCCTCAGGCAGAGGCACTGCTCCAGAGCCAGGCAGGGAAGAGGGGGTCTAGATGGAGGATGGGCCAGGCACAACTCTCCCCCTGCAGCTGGGACAGTTTCTTCCAGCTGGGTCATCTTCAGCCAGGCCCTTAAGGCGTCAGGTGTTGGCTAATAAGGTTTCGTTTGGTGGTAAGAGCCTATACAGCCCTGCTCCTGATGGGTCTCGTCGGCTTGAGGCAGCGGCATTGCTCTGGAATTAGGCAGCAGGGAGGGGGGGGGGGCCCTAAATGAGAGCTGGGCTAGGCAAATCACCCCTGCAGCCAGAACACACTGTGCCACATGATTATCTTCAGCCTGCCTCTTAAATAGTCAGGAGCTGGCTGAGGAATGAGCTTGCATAAACCTGCTCCCAGTGGGTGCAGTGTGCTTGAAGTGGCATTGCTTCAAAGCCCGGGCAGGGGAGAGAGGGCCCTAGATGAAGGACCTGCTGGGTAACTCGCCCCTATAGCCGGGACAGTCTGTGTTACTCTCTTTCTTCTCTAATCATTTCTTCGATGTACCCAAATCCCACCAATCTGTCTGGCAGGAGGCCAGAACCCAGATCTGTACAGCTGTGGCCTGTGCTGCTACTATCCCAGGAGGTTAGTCTTGCATTGTGCTCTTTTTGCATATTTAATTATAATTGAATCAGATGGGAAGAAAAATTAGTTAAAGCAATGCAATTCATTAAAATAACGGACTGTGGCAGTGATTATTCATTATACCAAGGGAATTCTCTCCACTGACATACACTGAAGGCAATTTAAGAATTAATTATAATATAGTGTTCCACTGCAGTCACAGGTCTTACCTTAGCCTGAGCTGAAGAAGAGCAACTGAATCAGTGGTAACACACAGTGCTCTGATGCCAGGCACAAATTGGCAGGCAGTCAGCTCTCCCCTGATACCACTAGATTTTGGATAGATGGTAGACAAGCAACTGTGGTCTTGAATATCCCAGACCTGCTTAAGAAAATATGGAAAATGATAAATTACAGATACAATGAGCTTTCTGCACTGTTGAATACTAAGGGCCAGATTTAAGGACTGGGAAAAACGTCATACAACACTTTTTGTGCATCATTTTTTCACTAGTATTTGACTTGCACAAATAATGCCTCAAGCAAACCCCTGCTATTTTAAATCTGTGCAATTATAGCATTTTTTAGGAATTTTTTTTATGGCCAATTTCCTAATGCAAGCAATTTTAAGGAGAATCTACATGAAATGGTGTACTTATTAAAAGGGGGGATGTTTCTGGCACACTTTTTCTGGACCTTACATTTAAATGGAATGAAACCCTTTGGCGAGGAACTAATCAACCCAGATTGTTGTACTCTTTGCACAGTTTGAAAATATAGAGCGATTTGTCAGCTTCATAAGCAAATCAATTAATTTCTCACATAGTTTGTATGTTTTTCAATTTGGGAACACTTGTGAAGGAAAATTGACATGGATCTATTAATATTTAGTCATTAATAGCCAGGCCTGTGGAAGCACTAGGCGTACTAGGCAGTCGTCTAGAGAGCCACAGTTCTGCGGGTGAGGAAGCAACGGCCATCTTCTTCTTTCTTGTATGGGTGGGAAGAAGATGCTGTTGCCGGAAGGAACAGGCTGTTGCATGGTCCACGTGGTGGAAAGGAGGAGGTCCTAGAACAGCACTGGCTGCAGGGGGTGGGGGAGGAGGCCAAGAACCGCAGGAGGCAGAGCAACATCGTCCACGTGGGCCAAAATGAGGAGGTCCCGAAAAGAGTCAGTTGCAGGGGCTGAGAAGAGCAGGAATTGTAGCAGTGTTGGCCAAGTGGTCCAAAAGGAGAAGGCCACAGACCAGAGTTGTCCAAGAAGAGCAGGAAGTGGAAGACTATCCATGGTGCAGGCAAAAAAGGAGGCGCGTAGGCAGAGTAGAGTCAGCTGTGTAGTGGAAGAAATTATAAGTTAGAGACTTTCGGGGCCCTGCACCTGAAAGACTTCTCCTATTGGCCAGGTGCTAAAGAAGTAAGCTGTTGCTGCCCTTGTGTTTCTAAAGGCGGATTTAGTGAAGTAAGAGAGAGTGTGTGCATGTGACTGAGCATGTGTGAAAGAGAGTGTGCATGTGATTAAGCATATGTGAGAGGCCGTTAGGTCCAGCATGTGTAAAAGACAGAAAGCATGGTGTGTGTAATTAAGTATGTGAGATAGAGAGGTAGAAAGTATGTGAGTGTGTGTGTGTGTGTGTATGCATGCATGTATGTTTGTATGTGTGAGCATGTGAGTGTGTATGTGTAATTCAGCATGCGGGAGACAGGCAGAGTGTGTGTGTGTGTGAGGTACATTTTATTAAAAAGCGCGAGCGCGTAATTTTGTTCGCGCACCAGGCACAAACAAAAGTACGCCGGATTTTATAAGATAAGCACGTAGCCACGCGTATCTTATAAAATCCGGGGTCAGCGCGCGCAAGGGGGTGCACATTTGTGCACCTTGCGTGCACCGAGCCCTGCGCGCGCTGCCCATTCCCTCCGCCCTCCCCCCACCTTTCCCTACCTAACCCACCCCAACAGCCCTATCTACACCCCTCCACCTTTATTCCCAAAGTTACGCCTGCTCGAGGCAGGCGTAACTCGCGTGTGCGGGTTGGCTGCCGGCGCGCCAGGTTCCGGTCCGGGGGCTGGTCTAGAGGCCGTGGCCACGCCCCAGCACACCCCCAGGCTGGAACCACGCCTGCGGCCACGCCCTGGAATGCCCCCAGATAACGTGCCGCCGCGACACGCCCCCGACGCGCGTCCCGGGGCTTAGGCTCGGCGCGCGCGCGGGGGGGGGGGGTTTGGGGTAGGTTTTCGGGGGTTATGCGCGTAACCTTTTGAAAATCTACCCCTGTGTATTTGAGCATTTATTTATTTATTCTAAACATTTCTATTCTGCCTATATTAACAATGTCATGCTAGGCGGTTTATAGAAAACAATTTCATAAAACAGACAAATAAGCAAAAACAAAACAATAATTACATAAAAGCTTTCTGAAACAGTTTAAAATCAGAAAGCTCTTTAATCTCTACTGACAACTATTCCACAAGACTGCGCTCTCAATAGAGAAAATTCGTAATCTTGATCCTGAAAATGGACATCCCTAATGTAGAGAAAGGGAGAGTGTGTGTATGTGATTGAGCATGTGTAAAAGACAGTATGTATGTTTGTGTGTGATTGAGCATGTGGGAAAGAGGGAAAGTTTGTGTGTGTGATATTGAACATGTGGGAGAGAGAGTGTGTGTTTGTGTAATTGAGCATGTAGGAGAGAGGTAATATGTGTATGTGTGTTTGTGCGAGACTGAGCACGTCGGAGAGAGGGACAGTGTGTGTGTGTGTGTTTGAGCATGTGGGGGAGAGGGAGAGTGTGTGTACGTGATTAAGCATGCGAGAGAGAGGGAGAGTGTATGTACAATAATCCCTCTTTTCTCCCCAACTAATCTATGATAGTTGCAGGGCACCTTGAAATCAAAAGTTCCCAGGTTTGGAGATTGGGGGGATTTTCTTATCCTTAGTTTGTTTTTTTTTTAATTTAAATTTTATTAACTGGATATGCAAAGTATAACACTTAGCAATATGCTTACAATGTAGCAATGCAGCACCTTACTGTGGATTATTTAATGTGTCTGCTTTTTAAAAATAGTTTATTGGTATTTGGAAAATTTAGAAAAAATGTATCTGAGTTTTTATTTATTGGATGTTATTGTATTCATTAGCTGTTTTGAAATATTATTTTTATTAGTATGGTTTCACTATTATGACTGGCTTGTTGCAGTTTTAACAGTTCAGCTTTTCTCTGCATGTTTTTATTTATACTTCTGTAGGTGGTGAGGGTCTGTTTGTGTTCTGCATGCATGACCGCGGTGAGGTTTTCTACTAGCATGGGGCTTCTGTGCAGGGATCTAGAGCAGCTTGGCTTGTTCTGTTTTCCTAATAGCAGGTGTTTTGCTGTTTTAGGGACCGGTGTAATATTTGCCATGTTGCCTTTTCATAGGCAGGGTTGCTGACAGTTAGTGCTGTTTTGATATAGATTTATTATATTCTAATTGTAATTTTGTTTTCTTATGGTTTTCTGAGGGTCAAGTCCACACTCAACATGCATTACAATAGACTGTTACCATATGGGTTCCAAGTGTCTTCATACTTTTTGCAGGGCTTCTGTAGATAATATTTTTATCTTGGACATGGAACTTTGAAAGTCCTGTTCCATATAAAATCTGTTATAAATACATATATTTTAATTGCATGTGGGGCTGGGGGGAGAGTGCAAAGCTGTAAGGTTCACATAGGGCGCCTACACCGGCCCTGCTAATATCACTGGTGAAACTTTCTTACAAACTGGAATTTTACAAAGAGCATGGTAGTTTCAGACAACACTTGTAAGAAAAACATAAGGAAAGAAAAACCAAATGTTCTAGTTTATTTCTAAAACCTCAGGTAAGAATTATTTTAAAACTCTGCACAAACTGAAAAAAGATGCTTCCTAAAGTAGGGATGTGTAGCCATTTTTTTCAGTTTGGTTTGTGTCCTTCGTTTATGACCTGTTTTCCAGCTAAATTTCTTTTTCGTTTTTCCTTCAGATTTTTTGGGTTATTCATTTTGGAAAACAGCATGCATTATTTAAATGAGCGGATTAGCATGCAAATGCTAATCAGCTTATAAATACCCTAAACGATGCAAATCAAATAATGCGGCATGCCGAAAAAAATCGTAATCTGTGTTATTTGACCTGAAGTTATCTATAACTCTTGAATTGTAACCAGGGCCGGATTTAGGCACAGGCAACACAGGCACGTGCCTTGGGCACCAAATTCTGAAGGCAACCAAGAAACGGGACTCCCTCCACTGCTCTCTGATTTCCAGGGAAAAATTCCCGTACCCAGAGTCCTCTGCCTATGAGAGCCATAATTTTAAATCTCTCCCTGGTTGTAACTAACTTCCCAAGGAGCATTGGGATGTTAATGCGTGTCCCGATGTTCCTGAAGCCCTTTCTTAAAGGGCCCAACAGCCCCAGGTAAGCCTCCCTCCCTGGAAAGTACTCATAAACCCTGGTGGTCTCTATAGATCCCCTGTTCCCTTCCTTCCAATCCTGGAGGTGGCATGTTATAAAAATATTTAAAAAATAAATGGCACCAGGCCCTGCCTCCCAACCCCCTCCCCTTCATCACAAAAATCCAGCCTCTGGAGGCCAAGACCCCCCCCCCCCCCACTCCCCAGATCCTTCTTACTCACAAAATTAGCCCTGGTGGTCAAGCGGGGGCACAGTGCACCCCTAGGCTCTGGGCCCTCCGGCGACCATGTTTCGACATGGCACCACCCGGCCTTTGCCCCTATCACATGGTGGGGCAAAGGCCTTGCAATGCCAGGCCCACAGCCTAGGGGGTGCTCCAGGCCCCCACTGGACCATCAGGGCTAATTTTGTGAGAAGGGGGATGCAGAGGGTGGGGGTCCTGGCCTCAGGGAAAAAATACTGCAGCTGAGTGAATGGCACCGGAGACGATGGAGGGTGAAGTGACTTGCCCAAGGTCACAAGAAGCATCAAGTGGGAGAAGTGGGATTTGAACCCTATGTTGTCTTTGGTGTCTATCTTTGAGCATTTTATTGTCTATTTTTTGACATAAATTACATTTACAATAATTCAAGAATGCTTGGAAAGTGCATCTATTCCTACTTTCTGATTCTCTCTCAAAACGATTGTGAGCATACACGTTTTCTATATCTCCTGTGGGCAGTATGTGTTATTTTACAGTAGTAAATCACTCAAAACTGGGTCCCTCAACAGGATGCGTTATATTTAATACACTGGACGCTGTTTGCAAAATCTAGTAACAAACTGAAAATTGTTAGTGACTTCTCTATCTCTGTTGTTATAACAAAGCAAAAAAAAACCACAGGCACTCCAAAACCAAGTGCAGAAAATAATGTGTCTGGTCCACAGGTGCTCAGAACCATGCAGGCTGGCCCAGAAGCCTTCACAAGCAATAATCCAAATGCAACCAAGAAGGCAGCTCAGCAATGCAAAAAGGTGAAACTTATGACTATATATCAATTAATCCAGTGCTTTGTTTCCTAATGATGGTTCCGCAAGGGACTGAAACACTAAATAAACTAGGATGGGATGATGCCATATGTGGCTTAATAAACCTTTTCTTTTTGTATCACTGATGATTTCCCTGTCTCTAGCATTCAATAAATCACAATGATTTAAAGGTAAATTTCTTCAGTGTTTTCCATAGACTTTTTTTTTTATCTGCAAAATGGTTTTGGACTTTCTAATTATGGTTTGGCAAATACACAAGAAAATATGTATGCTGTGTTTGCAAAACTAGATCAAAGTGAAACTGGACAATTACTACACATATTGCCTTTCATATAGCTATAGTGCAAAAAATACAGGCAATACTGAGTAATATTAAAGTAAAAGAAAATTGGTGTGGAAAAATGTGTAAATTACATCCAGTGGGTACATGGGAGAACAAGTATTGGACAGAGTAATGGACTGGGAAACAGGAGACTTGAGTTCAAATCCTGCTTCTGCCTCTGACACTTTTTGTGATCCTGGGCAAGCTGCTAACTCCTGTTGCCTGTGGTACACATTTAGGGCCAGATTTTTGTTTCTACACTCGGGCGTAGATTTGTGCGCGCAACCCGGCGCGCACAAATCTACGCCTGAGTTTATAACATGCGCGCGCAGCCGCACGCATGCTATAAAATCCAGGGTCGGCGCACGCAAGGGGGTGCACACTTGTGCACCTTACGCGCGCCGAGCCCTAGGGGAGCCCCGATGGATTTCGCCGTTCCCTCCATGGCTGCTCCGAAATCGGAACGGTCTCGGAGGGAACTTTCCTTCCGCCCCCCCACCTTCCCCTCCCTTCCCCTATCTAACCCGCCCTCCAGCCCTACCTAAATCCACCCCCATCTTTATTTATTTTTTTTTTTATTTACGCCTGCCTCTGGACAGGCGTAGATTGCGCGTGCCGGTTAAGTGCCGGTGCACGATCCCCCGGTCCCGCCTCCGGCCGGCCAATCCCCGCCCCTTTTTTCAAGTCCCGGGACATATGCGCATCCCGGGGCTTGTGCGCGTCGCCGGGCCTATGCAAAATAGACTCGGCGTGCGCAGGAGGGGTTTAAAAGGGTTACGTGCATAACCCTTTTAAAATCTGCCCCTTAGAATATAAGCTCTTAGGGAAGAGCACCTGCATGTAACTTGTAAAGCACCATGTTTTAGGATCCTCTGTAAATAGTGAAATAACACAAAAGAGAGAGAAAAAGGACAAACAGACCTTAATTGTGTTGTCTGTAGAAACTGAAAATATTTTCTGTTCATCGGCAGATATATCCAGATGAAACACTGGAGCTGTATGACCTCTCAGCAAACCCGTTGGTTTTCTGAAAATGAAAAGGAAAGAAAAAAAAAATAGGAACAGGGGTTAATTGTTCAAACTCGGAAAACCTACTGTGTCCCTAAATTTTGTCTGATGTGCAAACATTAGCTGGGCTCTGAACTGGCACTTCTGGAAGGGGCGGCAGTCCTGGAAGTGAGGCAGAGAGTGCTTTATAACCGATGCAGGAAAATCCTGAATCACTCTCAGGAAAGGAGGATTTTCAGGTTGCCCACACTGGTGCAATGGCATGGGCTGTGCACTAGGGATGTGAATCGTTTACCTGACGATTGAAAATATTGTCCGATATTTTCAGTATCGTCAGATATCGAGAGGTCCCCGATAGCGATAGGAAACCCCACGATTAATTTAGTGGGTTTTCTTATCGTTATGGGGGGGGGGGGAAGAAAGGACACAACCTAAAAACAAAACCTGACCCTTTAAAATGAGTTTGTTAGTATCCCCCCACCCTCCGGACCCCCCCAAAATTTTTTTAAATATCTGGTGGTCCAGCGGGGGTCCCGGGAGCATTCTCCCGTGCTCGGGCTACGGCTGCCACTAATCAAAATGGCACCAATGGCCCTTTGCTCTTACCATGTGACAGGGGCTATCGGTGCCATTGGTCGGCCCCTGTCACATGGTAGGTGCAGTGGATGGCCCTCGCCATTTTTAAAGATGGCGCCGGCCGTCCATTGCTCCTACCATGTGACAGGGACCGGCCAATGGCACGGATACCCTGCCACATGCTAAGGGCAAAGGGTCATCGGCGCCATTTTGTTTACTGGCAGCCGACGGCCCGAGCGCGGGAGAATGCTCCCGGGACCCCCGCTGGACCACCAGGTATTTAAAATTTTGGGGGGGGGGGGGGCCGGAGGGTGGGAGGATACTAACAAACTCATTTTAAAGAGTCGGCTGTATTTTTTGGTTATTGGCTCGGGCACAGCTGATAAAAAAAACCCGATCAGACTGCAAGATAAAAATTTCACGATGTGAATCAGAACCGGAATCAGAACCGATACCAGTTCCGATTCACATCTCTACTGTGCACCACTTCTCAAAGCAGAACTGTAGCGTGCCTATGGCCAATATGGCTATGGCCATAGGCGCTGCTACCAAAAGGCGACAGAGAGCAGTGCGGCTGGCTGCCGGAAGGTCCTCAGCAAAAGAAAAGCAGCGCTACCCTGTCAAAATTGATGGTGTGGCTGGCACGACTTTAGTAAGTGGAAAAGCAGCGCCTCCTTTCAATGACTCCAAAAAGCAGAACAACACACTATCTGCAACTGAAGGAGGGCAATACTCAGACGGCTGATTAACGCAGGTACAATGCTTTCAAAATCGGCTGCCTAAATGCCAGAAAAATCAAGAGGAATTTTACAGTACATATGATCAAAAATAAAGGGGGACAAGGAAATCAAGAAACCATCTAAGAATTTTTAAAGAGGTTTCACGCAGTCAGTGGCACTCATAAGTAAGATAATGAGACAACTCCATGTCATACGCATTGAGCCAGTCCTGATTTTACCTCACTGCAAGAGGTAAAGTCAGGTCCGGCCAGCCTGTCTTTCCATTCACCTTTCCCATAATCCCTGTTTGAGTGACATGTGACAACTCATCAAAACTAACAAAGTAAAGTGCATGGTATCCCTATTGGACCTCTGAAACAGGAGCCACTTTCCGAAAGAGAAGTGGCTGCTTTATTTGGAAGAGACTGAATGAACCTTGGCTAAACTTGCCAGCTCTTTGTGAACGCCTTCAGTCTGATTGCCCATGGCAGCAGTGGGGTTTTACAGTTATGGGCAATAAGCTAGCAAACTGGGAAGATCCTTTGAGATTGAAAATAAAAGAATTGAATTTAAGGCAAGGCCTTAAGTGTAAAGGAGCAGGCCAGGTGGGGGAAAATAAAAAAGTCACTTGTTTTTCTTTTGGAAAAACACTTCAGTCAATGTTGGGAAACTCGAAGCTGTTGAAGGGGCCAGAACCACAAAATAGCTGGAAAGAACCATGATATGCATGTACTGTACCAAATGCAGACTGCAAAGTGTTCTTTAAAGGTCACAGCAATATTATCTTACCCTGGAACATAAGGATTCCACATTCGAATTATTCTGTCCACTCCTCCAGTCACTAGGAGACTGTTCTTTTTACAAAATGCAAACGTTTTCACTCCCTTGTAGACTTGAAATATAGTCTGATTTCCCTCAGGTCTCCTTTGTGGAGGTCCAGGTGTCAGCTGTCCTCTTCTTGCCTTTGGTTCTCTCCCACAGTCCTTTATGTCTCTCATCTCTTGCTCAACGTTGGTGGTCCCGACAGTGCACCCTGAGAGAGAAATGAATACACCAATGTCAAGATTCAATATTCCGTTGAGCGAAAATATACATAAGAACATAAGAAATTGCCATGCTGGCCAGCCATCAAGCCCAGCATCCCGTTTCCAACAGAGGCCAAATCAGGCCACAAGAACCTGGCAATTACCCAAACACCAAGAAGATCCCATGCTACTGATGCAATTAATAGCAGTGGCTATTCCCTAAGTAAACTTGATTAATAGCAGTTAATGGTCTTCTCCTCCAAGAACTTATTCAAACCTTTTTTGAACCCAGCTACACTAACTGCACAAACCACATCCTCTGGCAACAAATTCCAGAGCTTAATTGTAAGTTGAGTGAAAAATAATTTCTCCAATTAGTCTTAAATGTGCTAATTGCTAACTTCATGGAATGCTCCTTAGTCCTTCTAGTATCCGAAAGTGTAAATAACCGATTCACATCTACTCGTTCAAGACCTCTCATGATCTTAAAGACCTCTATCATATCCCCCCTCAGTTGTCTCTTCTCCAAGCTGAACAGCCCTAACCTCTTCAGCTTTTCCTCATAGGGGAGCTGTTCCCCTTTATCATTTTGGTTGCCCTTCTCCATCGCAACTATATCTTTTTTGAGATGCGGCGACCAGAATTGTTCACAGTATTCAAGATGCGGTCTCACCATGGAGCGATACAGAGGCATTATGACATTTTCCGTTTTATTTACTATTCCCTTCCTAATAATTCCTAACATTCTGTTTGCTTTTTTGACTGCTGCAGCACACTGAGCCGACGATTTTAAAGTATTATCCACTATGATGCCTAGATCTTTTTCCTGGGTATGTGTGTGTGAGAGAGAGAACATGTGGGAGAGAACATGTGTATATGAGAGTATGAGAGAGAGTGTGTCAGCATGTGGAAGAGATCGTGTGTGTGTGTGTATGTATGAGAGAGAGTATGTGAGCAAGAGAGAGCGAGCGTGTGTGTGAGAACAATTGAAAGAGAGACAACATGTGTGTGTTTGTATTTGTGTCTGTAGGTGAGAGACAGTGGAGAAAGTTTGTGCACCCCTCAAACCAGACCATCTCAGGTTGTCTGGAAATCAAAAGTTCCCAAATATAGAGAGTGGAAGATTTTTAAATCCTTTGTGGGGTGAGTTGGGTTTTGGGGGGTAGTTTAACATGCACAGTCATACGTACAAAAAGCACAGTTACCATCAGTGAAGATTTAATGTGATTTGGAGTGATTAAAGTTAAAAGAAAAGTAGATTTGCACCATGTTCTCTCTACCTAGCTTGATGCACTATCTACCTAGCTGCAATCAAGCTAGGTAGAGAGAACATGGTACAAATCTACTCTTCTTTCAACTTTCATCACTCCAAATCACAATAAATCTTCACTGATGTTAACTATATGACTGTGCATGTTAAACTGCTCCCCAAATCCCAACTCACCCCTCAAAATTCACCCTGAGTTGATAATGCTCCCTTTTACAGTGGTATAAAAAGTACACAAATCAGAGGACCTCCAAAGAGTCTCTCTCTCTCTTTCTCAGCACCTCCTGTCCCTCCCTCCTATCCATCTGGAAAAATGCAACAGCCAGGATCTTCCCCAGCCCCCACTTACCTGGTTCTGTGTAGGAGAAGAAAATGGAGAGGAGAGTAATAAGAGAACTGAAAGATATGAGAAAAACTAGGAAATGAGATGAGAATACTGTGTGCAATTCTGGTCACCGCATCTCAAAAAGGATATAGCTGCACTGGAGAAAGTGCAGAGAAGGGCAAAAAATGATAAGGAGCATGAAACAGCTGCCCTATGAGGAAAGGCTAAAGAAGTTAGGGTTGTTCAGTTTGGAGAAGAGAGGACTGAGTGGGGATATGATAGAAGTCTTAAAATCATGAAAGGACTTGAACAAGTTAATGTAAATTGGTTATTTACTCTCTTGGATAACAGAAGGACCAGGGGGCACTCCGTGAAGTTAGCAAGTAGCTCATTTAAAACAAATCAAAGAAAATTATTTTTCACTCAGCGCATAGTTAAGCTCTGGAATTCAATGCCAAAGGATGTGGTTACAGCAGTTAGTGTAACTGGGATTAAAAAAGGTTTGGATAAATTCCTAAGGGAAAAATCCATAAACTGCTATTACAGAAATTAATAAACAATAGTAGCTTTTGATGTATCTAATGTTTGGGCACTTGCCAGGTACTTGTGACTTGGATTGGCCACTGTTGGAAACAGGATACTGGGCTTGATGGATCCTTGCTCTGACCCAGTATGGCATTTCTTATGTTCCTATGAGAAGAGATGGCAATGAAGGGAAGAGAGTTGAGAGTTAGACGCTGAAAAGAGAAATGGGGAGGGAGGGAGGAGAGTACTGGGATCATACTCGGGACAGAGGGAGATGGAGAAAGAACACTAGATGAAGGTGAGGTGGGGGAGAGAGAGGGAGGACCTGGAATGGGGCAGAGGAAAAGGGAGAAGTTGAAGATGGTGGAGAAAGAGGACCCTGCATCTGGTTGGGGGGGGGGGGGGGGAGGATTCAGGGAGAGAATGTGGGGGAAGGGAATGAGAACTGAAAGAGAGAGCATAGGAGAAAGAGGAGGAGGAATGAAGAAAAGAGCATGCAGGAAAGGAGAAGAAAGCAGAAAGTGTTAAAGTATTCACTCAAAAAGACAAAGAAGGAAGACAGAGAACTGAAACAGAAAAGAAAAAGGGAGGAGGACACCAGAATGAATGAGGTGGCAGAGACGAAACAAACTGAAGATGAACATATAGAGATAAGAGGAAAGAAATGTATTCCGATTAGAAAATTATTTATTTTAATTTTATCAAGGGTTTCCTGCCTTTTCTTTCCTTTGCTAGGTAGGTAGTCTAAAGCAAGGGGCTCCCAGAGGTAGGGAAAGCGCTATCCTGCTGTCACCCGTGTAAATAAGGTTATTTTCTGGAAGCACGAGAGGTGGGAATGGGAAAGGAAGGGCAAGGTCTGCTCCTCGCTACACCACACACTGGAAATCTCCCTCTTAAAAACTGCTCTCCCCCCGTGGCAGCTCAGTCAAGTTTATCCGGTTGTATTTCAATAAATGTTCTGGACGTTAAGAAAGGAGCCTTTCTTTCCATCTGAATCTGAATTTAACTCTCTGTAGAGCTCTGCCGCAACCTACGCAGCGAGGACAGAACACTGGTCACAAATGTATTGAGTTAGCCTAATCAAACGATACCACTACTATTAACCTATTTATAGCGTTTTATTTCTACATATCCAAATGAACTAACATGGCAACCACACTCCTTGAAACCAGCAAGCTGAGCAGATATGGGTTGGAGGACACACAGAGCTGCCACTCTCACTCAGGGCATCTCATGGTTACTTTTGTCACCGAAGCAACACTTTAAGGGCCAATTCACTCGTCGCCATAGTCTTCCGCTTCAAGAGCCCATCTCCCACTCTCCCGTGCAAAAGCAGGAAACTCCCGCCCAGCACAAGAGACGGCAGGCAGACGGTATCAGCGCCAGGGCTGTGGCATCTCACTGCTGAGCCCAGCCGGTGAATGCACGCCACGACTCAGAGGAGGAAGCATCAGGAGTCTGCCATGCCGGCCCCGCTCTGAGCAACTTCCAGTCTCACAAAGAGCAGCACAAGATCTCAGAGGCATGGGTGTGCAACGTGTGCATCTGTGGCAGAAGAGCTCTCTCTCAAGACCCAAGCAATTGGTGAGAGTCAGTAATAGGAAGGAAATTGTTACCTATTACTAAGGCTGTAGGCTCATGGTTAGAGGCAGAAATGACGGCTCCAATGGAGTCGTAGTACTTCAGCTGAGAAAGAAAGGAGCAAAGACATAAGAATGAGTAACGGCATAAATCAATTATAGGACCATTTTCGTTTTTAATTACTGTGTTTCCCTTTCTGATCCTAGGCATAGACCTTTAGAAAACAGGGCACTAGCATGACAACACAGTCATTCGTGAGGAAATTTCATCGGGAAACAACGCTTATTTGTCTTGTCTGTCTATTTTGACCTGATTGCAAAGCTGCACAATTCCGGGCACTATCTCTTATATCTACATAGGCGCTGCGTACACTGAATATAAACGCTTAGTAGTAATAATAGCAATACAGTATATTCAGTGGAGACCACTAAAAAGCTGTAGATAGTGATGATGCTGGATGATGCCATGGATGTCTGCTCTGTTATCCTGTGCGTCACAATGGCCAGGCTTTCTTGCTGCCCCAGTCCCCAAGTTTCTGCACTTCGTAGCAGGATTGGTGGGAAGAGTTTTTACGTTTTCTTCCCTGGGAGCATTTCGGGGTAATGCCGTGGCTTTCTCACCTGTGTAACCCAGTCTTCATGAACTTTCCAGCGAACATACGTTACGTTTGGGTAAAGGACAGCATTGTCAATGCTGATATTAGGCATGTTGCCGTATTTTGGAAGTTTCTTCCACGTTCTGCAAAGAAAGATGCAAAGATCAGGTGAACAGGAGATAGATGTGGATGGGTCAGAAGCGGCAACAGTGATGGCACACGCCTGCGTGCCTGAATGTTTAGCAAATCAGAGCAAAACCCTACATTTTGGTTTCACTGGATGTTTGCTGAAACAGCAATATTTTTTCATTGTGATTTTTGTTTTCGCAGAGGCTTTGCTAAGAGTCAGTTTCTAGTTGAAGGAATTTCACACACAAGCAAACAGATCATTTCTAAAGCTGAGCAAAAATGCTTTGCTGGTAAAGCAATAATACTAAATTTTCATTTAGAGCTTTTGAACTAAAAGCTTATGTGGCTATAATTCTTCAGTCTTGACCAAGCACTTAAAAATAGTTAATATAGAACAAACACAGATGGTTAAAAAAAATGAAGAAAAAAATTAAGTATCATTGATAAATTCACTAACGGCCCAATTTAATAAAAAACCAGCGCATGTTAAAACCGGGAGATACATGCGTGGCTTGGCCTCGCGCGCGCAGCGGGGATTTTCAAAGGCCCGTGGCCATGCGGGTATCTCCCGGTACTCACTGAAAAATCGGATTAGAAAAAAAATGGGCGGGCTGGGGGTGGGCCGGGGCAGTGCCACTGTCCTACTGAAGCGCACTGGCAGTCGGCCGGCCCGTGCAACCTGCTACTGCTCCTGAGAGCAAGTATTTAAAAAAAAAAAAAGTTAGAAGGGTTTTAGGGGTTGGGGCGGATAGGGGAAAAGGGAGGCAGGAAAGGTAGGGCGTTTAGGAAGTTCTGTCCCAGTCCGCTCCTTTATTGGAGTGGACTGGGAGGGAACTGGGGAAAGGGCCTATTGCACTGCCGCATGCATCTTATAAAATTCCCACCCTCACACGCGCGACTCAGCCCTCGTGCGCACGTGTACACGCCGATATTAAAATCGGGCACGCATGTGCGCATGAGTAGCGGATTTTATAAAATGCGCGTGTTGACGCGTGCATGTTATAAAATTGGCGCGTCCATGTGCGCCGGGAACAGCACGCGCATGGACATCCGCGCGCGGGTTTTAAAATTCACCATTTTGGTCATATGAACAAGAGCTAGATTTAAGTTTCAAGGAAAATTAAGCCAAAAACTCGCATGAACCCTGCAAGATATTTTGTTTCCAGATTATTTTTTCTCCTGGCAGTTTTCCTTCCTGCTCCCTTGGCTCAATTGAGACCAGTCTCTACGGGGTCTATTGCACCAACTGCCTTCATTTGATTCTACCCAGGGGATCTCCCCATTTTGAATCCCCCACCCCATCACTGCAACAACAGTGCTTGGTCAGGTCAATATTCAGTTCCACTTAGCTGGATAAATCTGAATTTATCTGGCTAAGTGGTGCTGTTTGAATATCTGGCCTTGTTCAGCAGCTACCACATAGCCGGGTTAAGTATTTATCCGGCTAAATATTTAGCCAGCTAAGGAGGTCATTTTCAAAAGCAATCGCACGCGAAAAGGGACTTTTCGCACGTGAAAAGTCCCTTTTCGCATGCGATCACTAAATGGGGGCGGATTCGGCCCTGGAAGAGGAGGAGTCAGGGTGGCACCGAGGCCGACTCTGCGGATACATCACTGGCGGCGAAAGGTAAGGAGCCTTATCGCCACCAGTTTCACGACGAATAACTACACCTTTTATGGTGTAGTTATTCAGTGCGAAAGCCGGCAGCCAGTGCACCGCAGTGGTGGAATGGCTGCCGGCTTTAGCAGGCCCGCCCCCCATTACTGCCAGATTTTCTAAAGTCGCAGACCTTAGAAAATCCAGGCCTACGTGAGGGGTGGGACAGGGACATTTCTGGGCAGAGCTACTTATCTGGCTACTTTGGCCAGATAAGTGTTGATATTCCACCTTATTCAGCTGAGTTAGCCAGATAAGATAGAGCAGGTCTAAAGTTAGCCAGATAAACTTATCAAGCAATTAGATAGCTGGGTCAATTCAGCGGTGTGGCTGCACCACTGAATATCCTGGCCAAGTAGGCCGGTTAAGTATATCCGGCTAACTTGCTCGGCCGGATAGTGGCTGAACATGGACTTCTAGGTGTCACTAATGTGCAATGGCTGGGATTCCCATCACTGGGGACTGGGACTACTTCCACTGTCACCCAGCCCCAGTCAACAAAAGGCACAGAAGCCTAACTTTTGAAATATTTTTTTCCTGTGATTTTTGGAGAAGAAAAAAAACACACAGAAAAATATTCCAAGGAAAAAAACGTGTGCAAAAAATACTACAGGGCCTTTTGCCATGAAGTCTAAATTTTGCAACATTTTTTGTGCAAGATTTTGTTTGCAACCTTTGAGGAGGTGAAAGCTAAAATTAAAGGCAAAGTTGAATTTCCCAGAAACCTGGGGAAAGTCTCCAAGACTAAAGGTTAAGTTGAATACTAACAGATCAGAGTGGGCTCACAGATTCAGTTGTGTAAATCGTAACATGACTGAATGTACTGCCATTGGTTTCTTCCTGTACGAGAGGGTGGGAAGAAAGGGATCAGTAGGGCTTTAAACTGCTAAAAAAATGAAAGGATTGTTTCTTTTCTGCTTCGTACCTACTTTATCTAATGTTTGCAGAATATCCGTTTTCTCTTTAGAGAGTGCATTTTGTTTCCGTCAATAAAAATTTCTGGTTACAAAAAAAAGATATACCTTCCACAATTCTTTCTGTAAATTTGTTTTCCCTCATAAACCTTAGGAAATTAAAGATGAAGTACTTCAAAATTGTTCCAGCAATGTTTTTAATCTTGTTTTGCCAAATTCTTTAAATAGGCTTCTGCGTTTTTTGAAAGGTAAAGCACCACTGGATTAAAAATTTGCAAGGCAATATATACTGAGCATCTTAATGAATTACCTTAAGCTTTCACCTACAGAGGCCAAAATCAAAATGTTCACACATCCCTGTCAAACAGGAAAATAGATTATTAAAGAGCAATAGTGAAACACATCTCATATAATATTGTCTCTCTGGAATTGTGAAATGCAGGGCAGCCTGGTGCTGAATTCCTTTCCCATTGGAGCTGGTGAGATTTCATGTATTTTGAAAGTGGTACATTTGGGCCTCAGGAGGTGGAGAACATAAGAACATGCCATACTGGGTCAGACCAAGGGTCCATCAAACCCAGCATCCTGTCTCCAACAGTGGCCAATCCAGGCCATAAGAACCTGGCAAGTACCCAAAAACTAAGTCTAACCCATGTTACTGTTGCTTGTAATAGCAGTGGCTGTTTTTTAAGTCAACTTAATTAATAGTAGGTAATGGACTTCTCCAATCCTTTTTTAAACCCAGGTACACTAACTGCACTAACCACATCCCCTGGCAACAAATTCCAGAGTTTAATTGTGCGTTGAGTGAAAAAAGAACTTTCTCCGATTAGTTTTAAATGTGCCACATGCTAACTTCATGGAGTACCCCCTAGTCCTTCTAATATCTGAAAGAGTAAATATCCGATTCACATTTATCCATTCTAGACCTCTCATGATTTTAAGCACCTCTATCATATCCCCCTCAGCCGTTTCTTCTCCAAGCTGAAAAGTCCTAACCTCTTTAGTCTTTCCTCATAGGGGAGCTGTTCCATCCCCTTTATCATTTTGGTTGCCCTTCACTGTACCTTCTCTATTGCAACTATATCTTTTTTGAGATGCAGCAACCAGAATTGTACACAGTATTCAAGGTGCAGTCTCACCATGGAGTGATACACAGCCATTATGGCATTTTGTGTTTTATTCACTATTCCCTTTCTAATAATTCCCAACATTCTGTTTGCTTTTTTGACTGCTGCAGCACACTGAACCGACAATTTCAATGTGTTATCCACTATGACGCCTAGATCTGTTTCTTGGTTGGTAGCTACTAATATGGAACCTAACATTGTGTAACTATAGCATGGGTTATTTTTTCCTATATGCATCACCTTGCACTTATCCACATTAAATTTCATCTGCCATTTGGATGCCCAATTTTCCAGTCTCACAAGGTCTTCCTGCAATTTATCACAATCCGCTTGTGATTTAACTACTCTGAACAATTTTGCATCATCTGCAAATGTGATTATCTCACTTGTTGTATTCCTTTCCAGATCATTTATAAATATATTGCAAAGTAAGGGTCCCAATACAGATCCCTGAGGCACTCCACTGCCAACTCCCTTCCACTGAGAAAATTGTCCATTTAATCCTACTCTCTGTTTCCTGTCTTTTAACCAGCTTGTAATCCACGAAAGGACATCACCACCTTTACCATGACTTTTTACTTTTTCTAGAAGCCTCTCATGAGGAACTTTGTCAAATGCCTTCTGAAAATCCAAATACACTACATCTACCGGTTCACCTTTATCCACGTGTTTATTAACTCCTTGAAAAAAGTGAAGCAGATTTGTGAGGCAAGACCTGCCTTGGGTAAAGCCATGCTGACTTTGTTCCATTAAACCATGTCTTTCTATATGTTCTGTGATTTTGATGTTTAGAACACTTTCCACTATTTTTCCAGGCACTGAAGTCAGGCTAACCGGTCTGTAGTTTCCCCAATCGCCCCTGGAGCCCTTTTTAAATATGGGGGTTACATTAGCCACCCTCCAGTCTTCAGGTACAATGGATGATTTTAATGATAGGTTACAAATTTTTACTAATAGGTCTGAAATTTCATTTTTGAGTTCCTTCAGAACATCTTCTGGGTTCACCGTGATTTGGTTCAGTCCATCTGAATCATTACCCATGAAAACCTGGGAGTGTCTCCTAGGACAAGGACTAGAGGACACTCCATGAAATTAACAAGTAGCAGATAGAAGACAAACTGGAGAAAGTGGGGGTTTTTTTTCACTCAACGCACAATTAAGCTATGGAATTGCCAGAGGATGTGGTCAAGATACCTAGCATAGGTGGGTTTAAAAGGGGTTTGGACAAGTTCCTGGAAAGAAAAGTCCATAAACCATTATTAGCCAGGTAGACTTGAGGAAAGCCACCGCTTATCCCCAGGAGTGGGCAACAAGAAATAGATTTATTCTTTGGGATTGGCCATTGTTGGGAATGGAGAAAACAAAGGTAAAACCCTGGCCCCTTTCTTTCTCTCCGTCCTCCACTTTTAGTTAATACATCATGAAATGAAACAGTAATAAGACAAACTAAATATTCTAGGTATGTGCTTTAATTTGAAATGAAATTGGAAATTTCAATTAAATATCCTATTTGATTTCCTTTCATTTTTAAAACCAAACAAAAGAAAAATAAGTGGAATTTTGTAGTTTTATGTTTTGGTTTTTTTTTTTAAACATTTAGTCCCAGCCTTGCTGCAGAAAAAAACTAACAAAAAAGAGACCCCCCCCCCCCCAGTCACTCCTCCTTCTCTAGCTATGGCTTTGAAAAGGGGGCAGGAGCGATCCCCCGTTACTCCTGCCCTGCTGGTTCCATATTCCAAAATGTCACTGGCTGACCTCAGGTTGGAGCTATCTTCAACACATTCTCAAACAGTATTGGCCTTGAGTTAGCCCAGCACCATTTCGAAATAGGGAGCCTGTGTGGCAGAAGCAACTGGGGATCACTCCTGCCCTCTTATCTATCCAGGTTACTGTAAAAGAGAAATAATGGCGACCTGCATGGTACCTTACAGCTTTCTCCCATACATATATACACTGTTCGGAAGATATTTACCTGGTCATCACCATACAGAATCAAACACTCATCAGGTGCAGTTGAGCTAAAAGACAACCAGTAAAGCAAGGGATTATGACATATACTGTAATATATTTGTGACTTTCTATATTTAAAGACTCATACCGTATGCCATTCAAATGTCCGTGACACAACTAATCAGAAGGGTAGGAACGAAGAACATGCCAACTGTGGAAGTTATGAACATATTAACTGGGTGGCTGAGCTCAGAGGCCCATTCCAAGAGGTACAGCAGGAGCACCTTTGGAGGCTCCCCCTGGGTCTTCTGATCATTTTCAGCAGATCTGCTCACTATCAATCCCTCCATACCACCCACACAGTTGGGATTCAGAGAGATGAAATGCAAGGGAAAAATAAAGGGCTCTATTCACCAAAATTTAGAATGTAGAAAAATGTTTGGCAAATAAAAGTAATCATATCCTAGAATTTAAAAAAATGTGAACTAGAGGCTCTGTGTATCTCAGGAAAAACTAAACAAATCCCCTTGACACCATTTTTTAGACTGATTCCAGCTCTTAATCATATAATACAAGGGTGAATAACTCCAGTCAGGAGACTGAAACAAGTACAGTTTTTAGAATAACTCAAACGAATATGCATGAAATAGATTTGCATGCACACTGCTTTAATAACATGCAAATCTATTTCATGCATGCTCATTCAGGTTGTCCTGAAAACCTGACTGGTTTGGAGCCCTCAAAAAAGGAATTGCCCACCTCTGATGTAATACTTTATCGGCTTCACTGAATTAAGCAAAACCTTCATTATCCCTTTTCAGATTTATAGTCGCTTTCCTGGTGTCACCAACATCTGAAACTGGGCAGAGAAAATCTCCTGAACATGCTGCCAAACTCAGACTAAGGGCTAAAAGCCAAAAATGCTTGTCATATTTGCATCAAGACATTGCCCCATTTACATAAGCTCAATTCCACAAGAATCAATCTGGAAAAGTAGAAAAAAGGAAAATGCAAATATTTCCATGCTGATGAACAAAACACTATCCTAATGAGAAAAGTTAAGCAAGTTGTATACAAGAGTTATGCAAGGATCATATTTATGCAGAATAAAAATAAAGACTAATGATTCATCTCTTTTGCATACTTTGACTCATCCTTACTGCCTTATCTGCAGCTCTACACATCAAAGGGGAGTAATCTCTTCACAAACAGGTCTGCTTTTTGCTACTCAAACTTCAGTCTTCAAGTTACCCTTCCTAGGATAGGATGCCCTGACAACACAGATCTGCTATATATATGTAATAGCCTAGCATGGGAGATATAGGAGCGTGATTTCTCTATGCGTATTTAGACTGCCTCAAACAAAACCATTCTTTCATAATTCCATGATCTAAAATGCACAAGAACTCAGAAGAAACTCATAAACAAACTGCACAACTATAACTCACATAATAAATTTCATAGCCAACAAATATTCAAAGGCATTTATCCGGATAACTTTTGAGTTATCCGGATAAATGCATACTTCTGAATATTCCTGACACTTACCCATCTAACTTTTAGCTTGAGGGTGGAGCTGAGATAGCCGAATAATTTATTCAGCTAACTTCAATATTTGGAGTTAGCTGAATAAGTTATTCGGCTTTGTCCAGACATAAACCTGAGGAGGTTTAAAGTTATCCAAGAACGCTTTCCTGCATATCCTTAACTTAACTGAAGATATTCAAAGAATATCACTGGTAAACAGTGGTTAAAAAAAACAAAACAACAACTCCTGTGTGGGCCTCATGGTCCAATCCTCCACCCTCCCATCCCAAAAATCCCCATGCCCCCCAAATAGATTTAAAGTTGTGGGCCTCTCGACCTAAAAAAGCTTTCCACCCTTCCCCTTCCTCCTCTCCACAAGGGAGAGGAGGAAGGGGAATGTGGTAAAGACCATAGCATTTAGAACCTTCCCACCTCCGCTATTTATTGTTACCCTCCCACCCCAAACTAGGGTGCCCAACCCACAGGTCTGATGCAAGCTTATTTGGTGCCCTAGACAAACCTTCAGTCATTCACCTCCTTCTCCCCCAATTTTACTGGTGACAGTGGCTCCAGCACTGTGCTCCCTTCTTTGGTGGTATTGCTTCTGGTACAGAATCCCTCTGGACCTCAAGATGGCAGGATTTTGCCACCCTCAAAATCTTGGAGCTCTAGGTGACTGTGTAATCTGCCTAATGGAAGCACTGGCCCTGCCAACCCAGAGTACATAAGAACATAAGATATGCCATACTGGGTCAGACCAATGATGTTGCGTGAGCCAGCCGCGGCAGGCCCAAGGCCCAGCCCTCTTACCCTCAGCTGCCCAATCCAGCGTCTGGTTCCACATCCCTCGAGGCGGTAGGCCGCCGGCTCCGTCCTCGGGTCGTCCCTGGCGCTCCTGGTACTACGACGGACTCCTGTGCTCCGCGGCGGGCGTCTCCGCGTGGTCTGCAGAGAGATGCCACCATCCAATGCCGTGCTCCTTCCTAGGCACGTGCGCACCTCTGTATCTTTTAAAGGGCCCATGGCGGGAACTTGGCTACAGCCCCGGATGATGATGTCGTTGAAGCTCCGGTACTTAAGGCTGGGCTCAGCTCCTGTTAGTCATCTTTGCAACAGGTCTCCACGCTGGTCGTGTACTTCATTGCCCCCTGGTGATTCCTCCGTGTTCCTGGATCCTGATTCCTGCGAGTTCCTGTTCCTGATTGCCTTCTTTATTCTTGTGTTCCTGTTTCCCAGCCTTCCTTCGGATTGATCTCTTGGACTTGACCACTGTTTTGCCTGACCACGCCATTGCTCCTCTCCCGGATCCGATCTCTGCTTTGCCTGACCACGTTATTGATCTTCTCCTGGACCCAACCTCTCCTTTGCCTGACCATGTCATTGATCTTCTCCTAGCTCCGACCTTTGCCTTGCCTTGCCACTGCTCCCGGATTGCCGCCTGCCCTGACTTGAGCTTGTTCTAAGACGCTTTTCTAGTCTTGGTCCTGGATGTGGCCTCTCAGGCTTTGGCCTGTTCTTGCTCGGGCGCCCCCTGTTAGACTTTGGTTCCTTTTGGCGCCCTGGTCTCCGGGACTCCGCCTCATCCAGTACAGGTGCCTCAGTTCTACAGTTGCTGTCTCTGGGATGACCTCTTGATATTCTCCTTGAAGACTGCATACAGAGGCCCACCTAACACCAGCTGGCCCCGGTACCCAAAGGCTCAACTCACGGGGAACGAGGGCTGGAATTGGCGAAGCTCCAGTTGGCCTCCGTCCATCTGCCGACGGTGGGGACCTGTAGGATCCCTCCTACAGGCAGCATCAACCCCACCTCGGCCCAAGGGTTCACCTCCCGTGCAACAAATGGTCCATCAAGCCCAGTATCCTGCCTCCAATAGTGGCCAATCCAAGTCACAAGTACCTAGCAAGTACCCAAACATTAAATAAATCTCAAGCTACTATAGCTTATTAATTAATAGCAGTTTATGTATTTTTCCTCTAGGAACTTATCCAAACCTTTTTTAAACCCAGTTACACCAACTGCTGTAACCACATCCTCTGGCAATGAATTCCAGAGCTTAACCATGTGCTAAGTGAAATAGAATTTTCTTTGATTTATTTTAAATGAGTAACTTGCTAATTTCATCTGAGAGAGTAAATAACCAATTTAACCTGTCAAGTACTTTCATGATTTTGTAGATCTCTGTCATATCTCCCCTCAGTTGTCTCTTCTCCAAACTGAACAGCCCTAACTTCCTTAGCCTTTCCTCATATAGTAGTCATTACATGCCACTTATCATTTTGGTCGCCCTTCTCTGCATATTCTCCAGTACAACTATATCTTTTTTGAGATGTGGAGACCAGAATTGCACATAGTATTCATGATGCAGTCTCACCATGGAGCGATACAGAGTCATTATGACATCCATCATTTTATTTGCCATTCCCTTCTTAATAATTCCTAGCATTCTGCTTGCCTTTTTGATCACCACAGCCAAGATCTCTTTCCTGGGTGGTAACTCTTAAGATAGAACCTAACATTGTGTAACTACGGTAAGGGTTATTTTTCCCTATATGCATCACCTTGCACTAGTCCACATTAAATTTCATCTGCCATTTGAAAGCCCTATCTTCCAGTCTCGTAAGGTCCTCCTGCAAATTATCACAATCCGCTTGAGATATAACTACTCCACCACACCTTGCTGGTCTCTTCTCTGCTTCAGGGCATGGTGGAATGAGCTCCACTGCAGCTTTCATCAGCCTCCTGTTCACTTCGGTCTGTAATGGGATGAGCTTCACCACAGCCCCACCAGTCTTTACTCTGCTTCAGGTCATGGTGGATAAGCTCCACTACGGCCCCCACTGGCCTCTTCTTTGGTTTGGCCCACGGTGGGATGAACTCCACTGCAGTCTCTGCCAGCCTCTTCATTACTGTGGGCCACAGTGGGATGAGCTCCACTGCATCCCCCATTGGTCTCTTTTCTGCTTTGGCCCATGGTGAGGTGAACTCCACCGCAGCCCCGCCAGTCTTCCTGTGCTGGGGATGGAAGCTGTGCGCGCCTACAGGAAAAGATGTGCGCAGGTATGCACGTGCACAGCTTAGAAGGAACATTGGTTGTAGGGATAGTGGGCTAGAGCAAGAGATGTGCCAAGGAAACCACATAGGATGGTAAGCTATTTGGGGATTGGAATTATCTTACCTGAATTCTAAACATGCTCTACTCTGCATTATTTGGTTAGAGCCTTCTGCAATATGGTGAGTTGTATTTCTATTTAAATTATAATACTAATTTGAAATGTTGTATCTATATAAATACATTTTCGTGTTCAAATTCATCTCTGCTAATTATTAGGTAAATTTTAAAAGAAGTGCGCGCCCATGTGCGTGCGGTTCCCAGTGCGTGCACATGGATGTACCTATTTTATAACATGCACACGCCAAAGCGCACATGTTATCAAATCTGATATCTGCATGCACATGCGCGCCTGATTTTATATCGACGTATGCATGTGCATGCAGGTGGCACACAAGAGGGGGATTTTCTTTAAAAGCGCATGGCGAAGCAATCAGGCTATCCCCAGTTCCCTAACCCCCTAACTAGCCTGCCAACCTTTTCCCCTCTCTGCCCTGACCCCTAATCTCCATCTAAATATTCTAATTTTTTTTTGTTTTATAACGTATTTCCTCTGATGAGTTGAAGTAAGGTGCATGCGCTGACCAGCTGCCGGCGCGTGCTTCACCGGGACAGCGCAAAATGGCGCAGTCTGAACCAGCCCCGGCCCTGCCCCTGCCCCGCCCAGATCCCGCTCCTGGCCCACCCCTTTTCTACACCCTGGCTCTTCCGTGCGTACCAGCAGTTACACGTGTGGCCAGGCCATTTAGAAAATGCGCTTGGCATGCGCTCAGCCTGGCCGTGCGCGTATATGCCGGGATTTGCGCGCACTAGGGATTTAAAATCTCCCTTTTAATATGCAAATTCAGTACAAACTTTTATCTTGCATTTTGCCCTGCTTTTTTGAGGTGAGTATCCTCCTTCTGTGATACTCATCCTCCTTTTTGGCGGAGTGTCCTCCTTTTCTGGTACCTCAAGTTGGCCAGCCTAAGTATTATAATAGTACGGAAGAATGTAACAGGGCTACAGACATATGACTGTATGAAATAGTGTTATGTAGCGCTAGTGATACTCAATGTGATTAAATCCGACTTGCTAATTTAATCAGTGATTAAATATTTTGTATGCTTACTGAGCACTTAGCTGGTTAATTCGGACTTAACCAGCTAAATAATGGTCACTGAATATTCAGTAGCCGCCACTGGATAAGTTAGACCTTCTCAATAGCAGGTCTAAACTTAAAAGGCTAAGACTTAGATGGGATATTTGGCTGCCAGCTGAGTTAGCCAGATAGACTTATCTGGCTAACTTACAGGGTCATTCATCAAATCGCAGGCCCTAACACCCGCAATAATACCATTACTATAATGCACGTGATAAATAATGCATCAGAAGACGGTGTTGCGACCGGTCTTCGACAGCTTCGCCCCGCCTACCTCTCACTACTTGCGGCTCCTCCCGCTCACCTCGGACTCCTGGCTGCCGCAGCGTGTTTGCTGTCCTCTCCGGCGTCCCTGGACCGGCTTTGGTGCTGCCTCCCGCCATGCTCCTCCAAGGTACCTTAGGGCGTGTGCACGCTGCCCTAATCTTTATTTTCAAGTTGGCGCGAACCTCAGGGCCGTCCCCCTGATATGACGTCACGCTGCCCGGATATTTAAGCCTACAGTATTTGCTAGTTCATCGAGTTAGCAATGGAAACTCTACAGATGGGATTCGCTCTCCGTACCGAAGCTGCTCTGCCACTCCAGCGCTATCTGGAACTCATACCCTTTGGGGTTGCTAACGGGGTACCCGCTCCTCGGGGGCCTCTTCTGCTTCTTTCAGGTGCTATCAGGAAACCGGTACTCACTCCTCAAGGGCCCATGTTCCCTGAGTCGCTGCCTGCATCTTCAAACCTTTCTACTTGGAAGACTTCACTAACAGTTTCCATCTGTGAATTCAACTACCATCTATTCCACAGTACTGCTTCACTGGAACCAGATACTCGCTCCTCCAGGGTCTGCCCTCTGTTCCAGTGCCAGACCTCTCGTCTAGTGGAATCTCTGTTTCTAATGCGTGAGTACAACACAACTGAGTCTTTCTGCTCTAAGGGATCAGGTACTCGCTCCTCGAGGGCCTGCCCTCCCTGTCTCGGAGCTTCTCCTAATTCTACCTGGGACTCTGAATGCTTCTCATTGTGTACGCATAACTCTCAGTCTCTTTCAGCTACAGCACAGCCTAGCAGAGGATTCGCTGTTCCAGTGTTCTGTGGGAGACCTGCCCAGCCGGGCTCAACATCCACTACTCACTACTGCCACCTCTGGTAGTTTCCAAAACTGTTTAATAAAAGATTCAAATCTGTGTTTGTGTGTCCAGAGTCTAGCCTGACACTGTGGTCCCTCACGGGACTGTCCCCCGTGGGTGTGGTCAGCTGCCACAGTGTCCAAGGATCCTCCCAAACATCAATAACCATAACAGACGGGATTGCAAAAAATATCACTAAGCCCATAGAGAGAGAGAGAGAGAACACTGGGGTGGCACACATATTAGTCAACTATTTATACCACTGTAGGTGGGGCAACTAGTAACTCGAGGTGAGGTTTTGGTGGTGGTCTAGGGTTTGGGGGGCAGTTTTACATGCCCTGTCAGGGTATGAACAGCACAATACACAATAGTGAAGATTTGATGTGATTTAGAGTGAGAAAAGGGACTCAAAGATGAGATTTTTACAATGTACTCTTGCCCTAGCATGATAGCAACTAGGTAGAGAATGCATCAAGTTAGGGTTAGAGTACACTGTAGAAATCTCATCTTTGTGCACCTTTCCTCACGCCAAATCACATCAAAACGTATCTCTCTCTCTCTCTCTCTCTCCTTAAGCTTCAGAAGTGGACACTGCCACTTAGCTGGCTGAGTCAAAGCATAACCAGCTACATGGTGCTGAACCTTGACTCTAAGGTTCTTACATTTTCCCCCCTCTTTATTCTCACTTTTGTTAATTAGCTGGCATTTAAGCATGTACAATATCCCCTCATCAATGAGGTTCTAGCATAGTAACACTGGAAAAATATATTTTAATGGTGATTTATTTTAGGATTAAAATATATTACCCATCCCCTGCCTCAAGGTTCAGCAGCTTTTGGGTATAGATGTAAAACAAATGATAAAGCCCTTCCTTAGCTTTTACATCATTTTGGTTGTCATTGATTATACAGTAACATAGTAAATAAGGACAGCTAGAGAGATCAAACAGCCCCATCCAGTCTGCCCAGAAGCAATTTTATGCCCATCTACCTAAAGCAGATCAAATTCCTACGTGTGGATAGCAAAACTTACCAGTAATCTATTTTCAAGACCATGCTTTCCAAGCCACTTATCTGGCAGTATGGCTCAAGGCTGGACAGTTCATACAGCTGAATCTCACGATCCCTATTGGAGAAAAGAACAGGCTTAGAATGAGTGGTCCTTTTCATCTTTTAACTGCTCTGTTCCTGTGTTTAAACAATGAAATCATTGTAGGTTCCGATACCTAATACTGCACCAACAAAACAGAAGTTGTAGTAAATTAGCTTTTTTGCACCATATGAAATCCCTTCTTTTCGAAAGCTCACAAACTAAGACATCATCATTACCGGGATGGATGATGATAGCCTTCTTGTGGCCCAGCCCGTTAAACGGACTCTTAAGCTTTTGGATGTTTGAATTCATAGCTAATGTCATCAAAAGCCTTTAATTGGTCTCCTAGTCATAGGGGCACACCTAAAAAATGTTGGGCCCAATAAAAAGATATCACAACCTACAGAGATCCAGGTTCTTTCCAGGACCAACATGACTACTACACCTTTTTTAAATTGCTTTTGACCTTGAAAAGCTTGTCTTAAATTATTTTTTTTTGTGTTATAACGTATTTGACTTTAATTTTATTGACTTTAATTTCATTGAATGTAGTGCCTTCCATATGTAACTTTAGTACTGCCATCATCTTTCTGCTTACTTAGCCAATATATTTGATAGATAAAACAAGATCCCTATAAAACAATAAACTCTCCAGTTTTGTACTCAGTTTCATTGTATTGGTTCTTGATGGAGATGACAATGTTATCAGTATTACATAAAAAGAAGACGTGCCATACTAAGTCAGATCAATGGTCCAACAAGCCCAGCATCCTGTCTCCGACAGTGGCTAATCCAGATCACTTGACAGATGCACACACAGGGCTGGCCTTAGTAGTATGGGAGCTGTGCTCCGGCAGAGGGCACGGCGCAACCAGGAGTGTCAAAGTCAGGGCTGGTGGAAAGGCAGAGATATTCAGGTGGCAGCAGTTAAAAGTAGAGAAAATCAGCTTCAGGGGTGCCATCCAAAATCAGGGCCAGCAGAAGCAGAGCCGCAAAGATCTTCAGGCAGTGGCAATAGGATAAAAACATAATGTGGGTCCTGTGAGCCGGCAAACACTCACAAGCCCTATGGCAACCCTAACCTCTCATTCACACACAGGTTTCCTGTTACCAAGAAAGCCTGTGCAAGGATGGGGCCATTATAGAGCCTGTGAGTGCATGCTGGCTTACAGGGCCCATACCTTTTCCTCCCTAATGGTGCTTCTGCCACAACCTGAAGATCTCTACTGGGCCCATGACAGGCAGATGAGATAAAGAGAGGGCTGGAAAGGACCAGGTAAGGGGCCATGAGAGGGGGGATAGAGAATCCATCACCCAAGAAGGGGCTATGACAGGGAGGAGAGAACACCTTACTCAGGAAGAGTCCATGGGATGGAGGGGGCAAGGAAAGAAACCATTACCCAAGAAGGGGCCATGAGAGGGGGGATAGAGCATCCATCACCCAAGAAGGGGCTATGACAGGGAGGAGAGAACACCTTACTCAGGAAGAGTCCATGGGATGGAGGGGGCAAGGAAAGAAACCATTACCCAAGAAGGGGCCATGGGTGTTTCACTGGAGGCAGTCTCCTTGCTCTTCAGATCTCTGGGGAAGATAACTGAATCGTTCACCATTCCCCTAACCCACATAGGGCCTTATTGGGACTAATGGCAGCCCTAAATATGTTTGTTGTGTTTATATACTGCATAATTATACAATCCTTGCTATTTACAAAGGAAGAATACATACATAATTCAGCTTCAAACAAACAGACAAGTAAATTAAAAATATAGTTAAAAATAATAAGTAACACTGCACAGATCCTGATCTATTCTCTGTTGTTCACTATCAGCTCCCAATAGTATGAGATTGTGTTCCCAAAGACTATCTGGCTAATACTTGTCAGTGATCCCTTTCCTGCTGAAATCTGACCAAACCTTTTTTGAATCTTGCTATACTACTGGTCTTCACCTCATCCTCTGTCAATAAATTCCACAGTTTAACAGTGCACTGAAAAAAAAAAAGTTTCTTAAATTTGTTTAAAATCCACTACTGGTTAGTTTCATGGTGTGTCTCCAGTTCCTAGTCCGATTTGAAAGGGTAAATAACCGTTCCTTATTTACTTATCATAGAACATAAGAACATGCCATACTGGGTCAGACCAGGGGTCCATCAAGCCCAGCATCCTGTTTCCAACAGTGGCCAATCCAGGCCATAAGAACCTGGTAAGTACCCAAAAACTAAGTCTATTCCATGTTACCGTTGCTAGTATTAGCAGTGGTTATTATCTAAGTCAACTTAATTAATAGCAGGTAATGGACTTCTCCAAGAACTTATCCAATCCTTTTTTAAACACAGCTATACTAACTGCACTAACCACATCCTCTGGCAACAAATTCCAGAGTTTAATTGTGCGTTGAGTGAAAAAGAACTTTCTCTGATTAGTTTTAAATGTGCCACATGCTAACTTCATGGAGTGCCCCCTAGTCTTTCTATTATTCGAAAGAGTAAAAAAACGATTCACATCTACCCGCTTTAGACCTCTCATGATTTTAAACACCTCTATCATATCCCCCCTCAGCTGTCTCTTCTCGAAGCTGAAAAGTCCTAACCTCTTTAGTCTTTCCTCATAGGGGAGCTGTTCCATTCCCTTTATCATTTTGGTAGCCCTTCTCTGTACCTTCTCCACACATAACTTTATCAACTTCTATGCTATCTTTTATCAGTTGTCTCTTATCCTTACTGAAGATCTCTAGATGCTGTCCCATCCCCGTTATCAATGCTGTTGTCGTACTCTGTACCTTTTCTATTTCTGTTATTGCATTTTGTGAGAGGGATCGACCAGAACTACACGCGTTACTCAAGGTGTGGCCGCACTCTGCATCCATACAGAGGAATTATAATAGTTTTGGTTTTTATTCCTTTTTGAATGATTCCTAACACTCTGTATGTTTTATTGACCAAGGACTTCTTTATTGACAATCGATTTCTCTAAATCCGTCTGCTTAAAAGTACATTTTTTTTTTTAAATACTTTAAAAGCTTTACCCAGTTCCCAGGATTAATTTGTTGTAATCTGTCATGATAGTGAAGTCTGTCACCCATTTAGATTCTCTGTTAGATTTTTCCTTAAAAAAAAAGAAGATAGTTTGTGCTATTGTAATCAATCCAGGTTTAGAAGGCTAATAATCATCATCATCATCGATACTTACATGACTCCTTTGTTCAAGCCAATTTTAAATTAAGAAATAATAATAATACAGCACAGTTGATCAGTAAGTAATACATGCAGTAACATGAGTAACCAGCTCAGTCATAAGGTAACAGCGGACATAAAGGTGAATTTTAAAAACCTGGCATGTGCCAAAATCGGGACATATGCACACAAATTGGGCTGGCGCACGCCAAATGGATTTTAAAAGCCGCCCGAGTGCACACGTACTTGCTGCTACTCACACAAGTAAAAAGTTCCAAAAAAGGGGCATGAAGGGGTGTGGTCTGGGCCGAGCATGGTTGAGATCTGGGCTGGGCACGGGCATTCCTGGATTTCACACTGAAATTAGCGCGTGAATACTTAATGTATACAGTCACGCACCGGGTCCCCGGCCGCGTATCTTTACCTCTGCTATGGATGATGTGCAAGTAATAAAATAAAGACAAAAAGACAGATCAGCAAGGTTTTAAGGGTCGGGGCTAGCAGAGAAGAAGGGAGGCTATTAAGCTAGAGGGGTTTGGAAATCCTGTCCATTACCCAGGTTAACTAGGAACGAATTGGTAAAACTGGTAATGGCTGTAGTGTGCATTTCTTTTAAAATTCCCTCACTTACATGGTAGAAGTGGGATTTGTGCACCTAAGCACGCGTCCACTTAAAATTGCGTGTACAAGTATGCGTGGTCAGACTTATTTTACAACATGCGTGCATATAGACATGTATGTTATAAAATGGCCGCGTCCCTGGGTGCGGGCCGAACGCGCACACATATGCAGCCGCGCACCTGTTTAAAAGTTACCATCATAGAAAAGGCCCTAAGATGGCACGTGATTCAGGAGAAGTTCTGGAGCATGCATTCAAGATTCCCCTCTACCACTGACTGCTACCTGGTTAGCTTCCTGGGACCTGGGAGCCTGAGTTTTAAGAGCGCGTAAAGGTGCTGAATTTATCCTAATTTAGAACCCGCTTGAGAGCTTTGCTGATGTGCCTTTTTGTGAATAAAGTGAGTGCTTCTAGTTGTTTCCCGGACTCGTGGTCCATGGAGGGAACAGGAACAAGGTTCTTTCTACTGCTGCTTGATGATTTGACATTGCACTGAAGAGATCTGATCATTTCTTGATTTTATGGCAGGATGACAGCATCAGATGGAACACAGTATAGTTATTGCACAAGCATGCTGGATATTAAACAAATTCCATAAACGTGACCAAAACCAAGAGAATCCTGCATTGTGTTTGTTAACAAAAAGTACTGAAATCAAGCCCTACTACAACTGTTTGTAAAAAGAATATATATACATGGAGATTTGTGGGTATTAAAAAACTGCCTATAGAATAGAATGGCAACTGTTCTGCCTATTATGCTAGTCATGAGAAGCAAATATATTGACGTTTGAGGGCTCCAATTAGGGTTGCCAACTGGCTCCATGTTTGCAAGACAAACTAATCCAGTCCTGGTTTTATCCCATTGCCTGCATGGACCTTGTAGTTCTGACCTCCCCGTGAGAAGCAGCACTGCAAGTCCATATGTGCAGTAGGGCAGAATCAGCATAGGAGGAGTATGTTCTGATAAAAATAAATGGAGCCAGCTGGCAACCCTAATGTGAAGGGGACAATACTTGGAAATGGCAAATGATGAAACTGCTCGGGCCATCCCAAAGTAAAAGCTAATATCTCAGGACATAAAATGCATTGCACATTGTAAATCCAACCTTACACCTCTCTTTAACAGGAAAGCAAAATATGGGCTAAAGTTCACCTACAAAAACCATTTTGCTTCGCTTCAGCTGCAGCTGTGGAGACCAGAAATAGATGGTGCTGTCCTCTCTAATAAGTACCAGTGTGCTCTCAGGTGTGGAAAGAACCCGCAGGATGGGGTCACCGTGAGAAATTTCTCGTACGACAGCAGGCAAAACAAAGGCGACCTCTTTCAGCCGGGCGGAAAAGTCCTCCAGTTCTGCATACTCCAGCTGCATGTATGTGCAGAACTCATCCTAGGAGAGAAGAGACCTGCATCACATCTGCTGTCAAGATCTTAAAGTGACGGTGTTAGCTAGATAGATTCTGCAAAATATTAACTTGCTTGTTTCCTGGATCTATTGCTCTTCCATTTTGGATGTTAGCCCTCCCTAAAACCCCTTTCTTTTTTGTCCTAGTATAGTCCATATTCAATATTTTTGCACTCTCTGGAGGAAACAACACGTATGTGATTTCTTACAGATGCAACCCTCATTTTTCAAAATCTCTTTCTCCAAGTTCTTTTTCTTTCAGTAGTTTATACTACAGGTTTTTTTTTAACAGCAGCGTGGTGCCTAACCAGTTCTCTGATTTTGAAAGGATTCCTGTAGCAGTATCCCGACTCCCATCTTCCAGTGGTGGGAGATGATTTCAATATCTTTACATATTAATGTCCCCTCAGGAATGAAATAAAATGCAAAGCAGAAAATGTGGTGGAACAGGGAAGTGGGTTATATTTGTCTTGTTTACTTTTTTCAGCTACAGATGGAATCTTCCAAAAATATCATGTTGCTGTAAAGGCATGCAGGATCTCTGTTAACAGAAAAGATGAAGTGATCTCTGCAGGTGCAGACATGCTTCACCCTCAGAGGTAGGACTGAACTTTTATCTTTGTCATATTTCAGAGGTGCCAGGAGCTCTGTTCCCTTCCCAGCAGTGTTGCATGTACTTCTTGAGTCTAGCAGGGAGCTGCACAGCTCTCCAGCAGGTGCAGCTTTCTCAAGGAGGCGTCAGAGGGCAGCAGTGCTTCACAGTGCACAGGGAAAACAAATACCAAAATTACAGCTTTTGAATGAGCTAAATTTTAAAAAGATCTTTTAAATATGCTAAGTTACTGAAGCACTGCAGAACATGTATTTTTGCTTTGAATTTTTGTCCATTGAGCATCATGGGAAAATATCTGATTTACACCTGAGGGCAAGGGTGAACTATAAAATAGACCTCTTAAGACCAGATTAAAGTTTCAAGCACCTACTTCATTATAGACAACCTCAGCCAGGGGAAGAACTTCCACAGAAATAATTTTGTAAAGCAAAACTGCTAAGAAGCAACATATGAGCAGAGTTTTGCCCTAAAGTGTTGTATTTAAGGATCGGGCAAAATTCCTGCAGGGCTTGTCCCACAATTTTTTGATATGGAATTTTTTTCCATGGCAGAAGTTGCAGATAATTAAATCCTTGCATGAGAGATGCAGTGTTTCAAAACTGTGCAAACCAACTGACTTGCAGGCTTTTAGCACTTTATTTTCCCAAATGTAAATCTGACCCTTAGTTCCTACAACTTAATGCTATAACAGACATGATTTTATCTGAAGCTAAATTTGACTCTTCGGTAGGAAGTGGGATAATTCCTAACCTTATTTGTCTCAAATACCATGTACTAGCTAATATAAATGTCATATGTCATGCAACAGATATCAATGCAAAAATATTAATGCAATACTTCTTAAATAATGTATAAACCTTTAGTGCCAATAAAATCTGTATTAAAAAATGCCAAATTTGGTTAAAATATTATAAGTTAAGGCTGCATACAGTGTATCCAAAACGTCTTATGATGCATGTTAAACCGTATAGTCATTCTATGCACTATTACTCTTACCGACTTGAAGACTTCACTGATTTTAAAAGCTGACTTTTTTTTTTTGCCTCCCTATAAATATGTCTTCCCTTTTTTTTTTATCCTCCATCTTTGGAACCTGCCCCTCCTCCTCCCTTCCCAGATGTCATGTCTAGGCAGCTCTGGAAAGCGTGAGGCCTGGAGAGGCACTTCCTCAATATCAATCCTTAGCCGGTAGAGGCCGCTGCCATAGCGAGGGCCTGCGTCTTCCCTCTATGCTCAGGCCTGAACTCACTACCTCCATGGCAATCCCAGGCCCAGCCAGCCCTGAAGGACAGCACTATGGCCTGAGACAAAGGGCTGGCACACAGCTTACCCACTGAATCTTGCCACTTGCAGCATAGTCTATCTTCATGAAAAGTTTTTCTATTTCTTCATTATTCTGGAATGAAAAAAAAATATACAGCCAGTGTTATAAAACAAAAAAGAATGCATTACTTCTCACAAAATAATGCTTACCCTTCCTGACTCCTTCCCTTCTCCCCTGTCCCCCAACACAACTGGAAAATATGAGGAAAATGAATCTGGGATTCCAGTTAATTGTGAGGTTATTTTTAGTTTATGTGATGAATAATCATACCAACAACAAAGCAGTCATGTCCTAAAGAAACAGACAAATAACCAATACAAAAAAGATTTCTCCACAAAAATTTTAAACACTGTATCAATACACTCTCTTACTAACCCACTTGTTAGCAAAAGACTTTCATTTGCATGGTCAAAAATATCCACCTAGTTCAGGAAATATATTTTCAAAAATCCACGAGTTGTCTAATCATAGATCCTCTATATTTCTTGAAAATAATTTTTTAATTGCACTTAAAAATTCACAATGTATCATATAATAACCTCCAAGCATTTAACTTACATAGTCTCTGGTCAAAATCCTGCCATGGGTCCATATTATGAAATTCCTCTAGTTTCTGCTTCAGGGGCAGGTATTTGAAAGCACTGGGTTCACATACAGCATCTGAGAAAGAAAACAAACAAACAATTTAAAATCCCGCTGGTGGCAAAACTACCAATCACGGATCATTACCTATCTGTTCTCAGTTGGTTAGAATCTCTAGAGTTGTTAACATCACAAAATAATTAATTTCAACAGAGAGTACCATTCAACTTCAATGTTAATTCTGTTTGGAGTTACTGAATTTAATTTAAAAATCCCAAACTGCTCTCATAAATTCAGTCACGTGTCCCCATCGCCTTAGTGCCACAACTCGCATACCTTCTTGTTACTGTCCATCTTAGATCATCCAAAGTACGTCTTTAATAGATGCAATATTGTACCATTGGAGTGGATGCCTTCCTAGCTGTAAATTTAACTCCTGTGCTCATTCAAGTGAATTTTCATGTGGCCCACATATAGCAGATTGCATAGGCAAAAAAATAATGTACACCACCCATGTAGAACTGCAATTTGTGTCACTCGTCAAAATAAAAGATTGCCCCATATTGGGAGGTTCCACAATCCTTCTGTGACAGCTTGTGCACAATGGGAGCAGTGGCCATGGATATCATGACCACATTTTTCACCCTATACATTCTTAGGGGCAGATTTTCAAAGGGAAAGGCGCGTACCCCCCGAAAATCTGCCCCAAGCTCCCCCTGCGCGCGCCGAGCCTATGTTGAATAGGCTCGGCGGCGCACGCAAGCCCTGGGACGTGCATAAGTCCCGGGGCTTTCCTGGGGAGGCGTGTCGGGGGCGTGTCACGGCCGGCGCGTCATCGTGGGCATTCCGGGGGTGTGGCCGTGGCATCCGGAGCAGCCCCCAGATTGGAACATGGCGCGCGCACGGGCCGGCAGCCGGCCCGTGTGCGCAAGTTACGCCTGCCTCGGGCAGGCATAACTTTTGGAATAAAGCTGGGGGGGGGGGAAATAGTTAGGGCTGGGTGCAGGGGGCGGGTTAGTTAGGGGAAGGAAAGGGAAGGTGGGGGGTGCCAGAGGCCTTGCGCGCGCCGACCCCGGATTTTAAGTGTATCTATTAAAATCCGGTGTACTCTTGTTTGCACCGGGTGCGCGAACAAAAGTACGCGCGCGCGTACTTTTTAAAAATCTGCCCCTTAGTATCTGGAGGCGCAGCATCTGATAAAACTGCTCAAATGATGGAATCACTGATGTTACAGCCTCTTGTATGTGCAAAACATGGTCTCTCTTTAAAGGCAAACAAAAGAAAAAAATTGCACCCAGAATTAGTTTGGAGGAAAAAACGTCAGATGCACATTCTAGGCAACACATGCCTTTGATGTGAAAGACACAAGTACCATAATTAGTAAAAAAAAAAAAGAAAACCTCCTTTCTGATCTTAAAGATTACCATTAAGGGATAGATTTTATAATGTGTGCGCATGCACACACATGAATGTGCCGATTTTATAACATGCGTGCGCTGGCACATGTTATAAAGTCTGTGGGCCGCACCAGGGGGATCTAAATTTGTAAAAGTACACGCAGCAACACAATCGGGCCTCCCTGAGTTCCCTCCCAGTCCGCTCCAATTAAGGAGTGGACTGGGAGGGAACGTCCCTATCCCCCTGCCTAAACTCCCTCCCTTGTCCCCTCTCCTCTCCTCCTCCCCACCCCCTAAACCTTACTTTTTTTTTTTTGTTTTACAACTCACTTCAGGTCCCCAGGCTGAAGTTCCACGCGCCAGCCGGCTGTTGGCACACGAGTCTTCAGGACAGCATTCAATTGCGCTGATCTCACCACCCCAGCTCCACCCCTCCCTGCCCAGACCTCGCCCCCAGGTCCACCCCTTTGAAGAGACCCAGCAATTGTGTGCCTACTGGGGTTTATGCGCGTGGCCGGGCCTCTTTTGAAAATTCACCCGCAGTGCACAAGGCCCGGCCACGCGCATAAACCCCTAGATTTACGCGCGTAGGCCTCTGAAAATCTAGCTGAAAATGTTCATTTTTATATTATTTTTTTGTAAATTTTTACATTATGGAAAATGTCTTTGCCTTGTGAATTAGACTTGTGATAATCCCCAAACTATTAAAATCGCTAGAAAAACTTGTTTTAAAAGGAGGAACTTCCTCTCAACTTATCTCAAACATAGCAGTGGTCAGCTTTTGCCTTTCACATCAAAGGCATGTGTTGTCTATAATGTGCATCTGAAGTTTGTTCCTCCAAACTAAACAAGTGATTTAAAATTTAAAGTTAAAAGTACAGTGTGCTTGCATTGACATTTTGCAACCAGTTTGTCTCCCTTTTTATTGGATTTGGTCTCTTTAAAGGCCACATGTAGCGCCAAAATGTGCAAATGTTTAAAAATGATAATGGCCACTGATGCTGATAGCAAAGAATATCTAAGTGTACATTTAACTTGATCAATTTAAAAAGGCTGCCTTATAGACCATGTAACATCAAGAATTTCATCGTTCGAGCAGTTTTATCAGATGCTGCGCCTCTGGACGCTAAGGATGTACAGGGTGAACAATGTGGTCATGACATCTGTGGCTGCATGGACAAAGCCATTAAAATTCGTTTGAATGAGCACTGTAGTTGAATTGTATCTAGGAAGGCATCCACTCCAATGGTACAACACTGCATCGATTACAGGCATACTATGATGATGTAAGATGGACAGTAACTGAGCAAGTATGCGAGTTGTGGCACAGGGGAGACAGGGAAGCGTGTCTGAATTTGAGAGAGCAATTTTGGATTTTTAAATTAAATTCAATTACTCCAAATGGAATTATCTTTGAAGCTGAATGGTACTCTCTGTTGAAATGAATCATTAGGTGCCGTTAACAACTTGAGAAATTCTAATCAACTGAGTATAGATACATAATGGTCTGTGATTGGAAGTTTTGCCACCAACGAAGTTTTAAATTCACTGTGTTTGTTTCTTTCTCAGTATGTGAACACAATGCTTTCAAATATTTCTCCCTGAATCAGAAAGCAGAGGAATTTTGAAACATGGACCAGTATCGGGGTACTGATCACAGAACATAGTGTATATGTTAAGTGTTTGGAGGCTATTATATGATATACTGTGAATTTTTAATTACAATTAAAAAAATTGTTCACAAGACATACAGAAGATCTATGATAAAACACCTCGTGGATTTTTTAAGGTATATATCCTGAAACAGGTGGATATTTTTGACCACGCAAATGAAGGTCCTTTACTAACGAGTAGAAGGCCGATACAGTACAGTGCGCTCCAATGGAGAGCACTGTTAGCCGGCATTTGGACGCGCGTTTTCGACACGCTAGCTTTACCCCTTATTCAGTAAGGGGTAATAGCACGTCCAAAACGCGCGTCCAACTCCCCCGAACCTAATAGCACCCACAACATGCAAATGCATGTTGTGGGTGCTATTAGGTATTCCCGTGAGATTCAGTAAGTAAAATGTGCAGCCAAGCCGCACATTTTACTTTCAGAAATTAGCGCCTACCCAAAAGGTAGGCGTCAATTTCTCCGGGCACTGGGAAAGTGGCGATATTAAGTCAGAGGTCCCGAAAGTTTAAAAAAGTAAAATAAATAAATAAATAAATAAATAAATAAATAAATTTGAAATAGGCCCGTGGGTTGAAAACTGGACGCTCAATTTTGCTGGCGTCCGGTTTCCGAACCCGTGGCTGTCAGCGGGCTCAAGAACCGACACCGGCAAAATTGAGCGTCTGCTGTCAAACCTGCTGACGGCCGCTGCTCCTGTCCGAAAAGAGGCGCTAGGGGCAAGCTAGTGTCCCTAGCGCCTCTTTTTACCGCTGGGCCTAATTTAAATAACTTTTTTTTACTGTTTCACCTGCTCTCCCGCGTTTATTACTGTATCGGCCCATAGGTTAGTAAGAGAATTTAAAGTGTTTGTGGAGAAATATTTTTTGTAATGAATAGTTGCACATCACATAATATACTCAAATACTCTGCTACATTTACATATCTTTTGAACAAGTTTTATTTTTCATTTTCACTAGAAAAAAGCACCTAAAAACTATATCTCAACCTTTTGAAAACAGCATAAATTGATCTATACCCCTAATGTGCATTAATGCACATTCTTGATCAGTAGGCCCCATCGAGATTAATGAGGTGTTGGTGCAAACTGACAAATGTACTCCTTAGTTTGCATCTGTACTTGGAGCATACAGCAGTACTTTCAAGTTTATTCAATTTTATTTGAAATTAATACAGTGTTATAGGGTGGACAATTTTCAACCTGGGTTACTAAGCACTTATTCTAGTGTAATTGTAGGCTGAAAACTGAATGCATGCTATCCTTGCATGCTAGCTGCAGTTACAATTGCCAACGTTCAACTGTTAAATTTCCAAACAATTGGAGATGCTGTTTAATATCTCTGCTGAGGGTGTTTATGCACATGCAACTTTTACTGCCACTCTTCATGATTGTAAAAACACAGAAACAAGAACTGTAATAATATATAAGGGACTATCTTGTCTGCCCTATTTACTTCTTGCTGCAATGCCACAGACACCAATTAATCTCGGACTTCTTCCTCACTTTTTTTTCAATTAATGAGCCTCTGTACTTGTCTGGTGTTTTCTTAAATTGTTATTGTTTTTGCCTCTATCACCTTCACTGCGTGATTGTTTCATGCGATTGTTTCTGTGAAGAAATATTTTGTGATGTTGCTCCTGAGTCTATCCCTTTAGAGTTTCAAACTCCAAGTTCTCAAACTAAACTTAAACGATTTTAGAAGAGTATTACAAGCTCTCGTTTTTACCGGTACTGGTTACTGTAATTCTTTGCTTCTTGGTTTACTGTGCTCCACAATCAGACCCCTGGAAATATTTCAAAACTCTGCAGCAAGAGTATTAACACGATCATGCAAACAAGACCATATCACCTCAGTATTAATGAACTTACACTGGTTACCCATCGAAAAGCGGATACAATGTAAAACATTATGGGGTAGATTTTTAAAGTTATGTGCGGGCGTAGATTTGTTCGCGTAACCCGCATAGGCTCGGCGGCGTGCGCAAGCCCCGGGATGCGCGTAAGTCCCGGGGCTTTGCTAGGGGGGTGTGTCCGGGGGCGTGTCGGGGGCGGCGTGACGTTCGGGGCGTTCTGGGGGGCGTGACCGAGGCCTCCGGAACAGCCCCCGGGTCGGGTGATGGCGCAGAAGTGGGACATCGGCGCAGGCGTAACTTGTGCGATAAAGGTAGGGGGGGGTGGAAGGAAAGTTCCCTCCGAGGCCGCTCCGATTTCGGAGCGGCCTCGGAGGGAATGGGCAGCGCGTGCAGGGCTCGGCGCACGCAAGTTGCACAAATGCGCACCCCCTTGCACGCCGACCCCGGATTTTATAAGATACGTGCGGCTACGCGCGTATCTTATAAAATCCGGCGTACTTTTGTTCATGCCTGGTGTGCGAACAAAAGTACGCGTGCGCTGGTTTTTAAAATGTACCCCTATATGTCCACAAAGGGATAATAAGACTGAGGCAATAAATGCATTCCACAGTTCGGAGCTGGGCAGGCTCGACAGAGCAGGACAGGCTCGAAACGCTTTGTGATATGCTCATTATTGCCTAATTTGTCACTATTTGACATCCTGCGCAGCCCCCTATGCCAAATGTGAACAGTAATGCTTCTATAAGCACCAGCCTTCCTGAACAATGTTATTGAATTCAAAGAGTGAACATTAACTCAAAGCATATGATTGTTGCCCATGAATATGAACCCTAATAATGTAAATCATTGTGATCTTTAGGAATGATGGTATTTAAAAAACGCCCAAATAAATAACTAAATAAATAAACAAACAAGCATTCACTTTGGCCTCCTTTCCAGTCTCGACCTGGGAGAAGCACCCCCTACAGTAGGCTGATTACTCCTAGATGTCATTTACTTATATATTCAAATTAATGTTCAAACTTGAAATGCGACAGCCAGACTGAATTGCTTAAATTCCAGAGAAGAGGCCAAGAGGAGCTATGGCAGAGCCAAACCCTTTAACAGCCAGTGAAGAGCTAAACAGCGGGGACGTGATTACAATTCTATTACAAAGTCCTGAGTAGAAAACTATAAAAATGTCTGAGATGAACGATTTTATAGGTCACTTGGTCTAGTGAACATGTTTCTCATGCCCTGACAAAGCTGTTTTCACTTACAATGCCTCGTAGCCCTGTGCATTTCTTCACTATCCACTGAAATTTCTCAACGTCAACTGACTTCTCTCCATCTTTTTCAAACTCCTAGAGAGAATGTGAACAATCAAAACAGGTAATCGTTTATCTGTCAATGACAAAGACAATGTTATATTTATTGTTAAAATTTCATCTACTATGCAGAACTACATTTATTTACTTCAAAACTTGGTTAGAAGTTAGGGCTACAGAGTTTGATCTGCCAGGAGATTCTCTGGTGATTCCCCACAATAACCTGAAAGAAATTTCTACGTCTACTCAATCCCCAGGACTGCATCCTGGCTACTTAAAAAAAAAATAAATCTATGCTTCTTTCTAATTCCCTGTCCTTCCTCCCCTGCCCCTCCCTTCATAAATCACATGCCCCTCCAAACCTATTCTCCTACTGAAAGTTATATTTCCCAACAAACTGCCTTAAGAGTTTGCAACCTGAATGCTCAGCCAGTTTTGAACCAAGCATGAAATAAGTAAATGTGAGATATGCCATCCACTTTAGATAAGATTTTTTTTTAAAGATGAGTGAATTATGAATGCATATGAAGGTATTTTGTATGGACAGTAGCCGGAGTTGAAGCCTCAATGATCGACGCTGCTACTCTGCTTACAGGTTTCAAACCTGTCATAATTCAGCCCTTTCTTGTGTCTGTTTTAGGTCTACTAAAAGAAAGTGAAATGTAAAGCCTTCCACACCATGCCACAAAGTGACGGGGAGCATTAATGTATCATTTAGTGGCAGGTACAAACTTAAAGAAGTGTTTCCCAACCTTTCCAAGCCCAAGGCACACCACATTAACAAAAATGTTCCATGGCATCTTAGCCTCCGTGCAGCAGGCAGTGCGGACATGGAGAAGACTTATATGGCCAAAAGAAGAGCTATGAGAGCATTGAAAGCCCCACCATTCTCTCGTCCACATTTTAAAACAACAGGAGAAGGGGACAGAAACACATACAAACCTATCATGGTGGACCTCTATAGCTCCCTCTATATACAAGTGCAAGATAAAGGAGAAGCTGATGTAGTGTATGCAGCTGGCACAGTTAATTACCTTGACTGCCAGATGTGGCCGCAGGAGCTCCTACACCGCTGCTACTCCCAGCAGCCAGAATAATTCACCACCAATGCTCAGTGCACACTCGCCTTATCTCATTCAGTCTGGGGATAGCACAGAGGCTGGAAAGACTCAGAGGAGGCAGCTCAGGGTGGGGAAGATGAGGAGGTGCTACAGGCAATATGTGTGCTGTACAAAGTGGAGTTCAGCTATCCATGCCCTGCCTGCCGCCCGTTAATTCCACACTCCAGGGCTCATGCTGCAGCTAGGAAGAAGAGGCATGCAGGATTTCACCTGTTCTCAGAAAGCAGTTCCTACGTGTTTTTGTTATAAACAATTTTATTGGGTTTTAGTCAAAATTCCTACGTGTTTAAGAGTAACCGCTGGTGTCTCTTGTGGTTGCAAGGTGCTAACAGCAGAGCCCAGGTGATGGTCTGGACCCAAGCATCAGGCAGTATTGGCTTTTTCGTGGCAGACCTGATCAGGTTTGATGGCACACCAATGGTACGCTGGTTGGGAAACACTGACTTAAAGCATTTATAGAATCTACAGATGTCCTTTTTTAAATTTTGTATACTCTGACCCAAATTCTAATCAGACATACAAGAAAACATTTCTTTTAATGATGTACATTTTCTTTCAAGCTAATTGCTTAAATGATTTTTAATTACTCATTTGCTTTTTGGAGAGCTACTATAAGATTCGTGGACCCTTGTTGCTGTGGGGAGGTTGGCTCAGCCAACGGGGGAGGCCCTCACTGACAGCTAGCAGAGCTACACAGGGAAGAGATGAGACAGGAAGATTACCTAGACCAACCCGTTTCACCTTGGGGTGAGTCCTTGGGTTCCGGGGGCCGGCAGATCTTATGCATGAGTCTCTATGGAAGTGGTGTAAGCGCAATATCCACAGCCAGACTAGGGTCAGAGGCAGGTGGCAAGCTAGAAGGGCCAATGCCCAGGCAGGGGTTGGTGGCAGGCAGTAAACAAGAATGGTCAAAGTCCGGGCTAGGGTCAGATCCAGAAGTCAATCAGAGGGCAGGCTTAGGAGACAAGGAGAAGGACTGACACAGCAGGGCAGGCAGGGAGGCAACAGCTAAATAAGACGAGGCTGGACACGCTGGAGAGATGAGGCAGGCTGGGCTGGAGAGTCGAGGCAGACACAGGATCAGGAACGCTGGAGTCAGGAAGCAGCAACTCACACTATACGCGCGATCGCGTACTTTTGTTCGCGTACCAGGCGCAAACAAAAGTACGCTGGATTTTATAAGATACGCGCGTAGCCGCGCGTATCTTATAAAATCCAGGATCGGCGTGCGCAAGGCTGCCGATTTTGGGCAGCCCACACGCGCCGAGCCGCGCAGCCTGCCTCCGTTCCCTCCGTGCGTGCCGAGCAGATTTTACGCGCGTATCTCCCGCAGCGCACACATCTCGAAAGTTTTCAAAAAGGGGCGGGGCGTGGGCATTTTCTGGCAGAAACCTGAGATGTGCGCATAAATACTGATGAGATCCGGTGCGCGCCGAGGCTCCCTGCTGCGCAGCTTCACTTCTGCTATGGATGATGCGTAAGTTAAAAAAGAAAGAAAACTCGGAAGATCTGCAATGTTTTAAGGATTGGGGCTAACTGGGAGAGTGAAGACTATTAAACTAGGAGGATTTTGGGGGACCTCACTGGGCAAACTAGGGATGAACTGGTAAAACTGGGAATGGCATTGGCGCACGTCCCTTTTAAAATCCACCGATTTACGCGGTAGAAGCTGCATTTGCCACCCACTTAAAGTTCATGCACATGTGCATGCGGCCCGGCTATTTTATAATATGCGCGCGTATGTTATAAAATGGATGCGTCACTGGGCACCGGCTGACGAATGTGCGCAAATGTGCGCACATACGCTGGTTTGAAAACTACCATCTCCTTGTTTTAAACAGAAACAACGCTTAAAACACTCCTCATCCTAAGAGAACAAATCCAAACAGGGAGGATAACTTTCAAACAAACTATGTGTGGTGGCATAGATGTGTGCACATGGCTGAGCATAGATAAAAAGTATGAATAACTACGGAAGATCATCTGCTCTTCTTAACTTTCAAAATGTAGGTTATAGTCAAACCACCAGTACTTTGTTATATAAACTCAAATGGAGAAGGAAATAGAGTGCGTATGAAATCTGGTCAGTATACACCATATAAATACTGTTTTTCTCAGCTAAGACTTGTTTTTAAGTTTTGTTTCTCTTGCAACTTGATTCTCTTACTTAGTACAGGCGATTATAGCCCTATCTGAAATATCAAAGACAGCAATTCATTTCTAACTCTCTGCCTGATTTCACATTGATCACTGTTGACGAATGACAATGCTGCTAATAAAAAAATTTCAACCAAAAAAAGGGAAATTGAGCACTTTTCTCTCCCTCGTCAAATATGGCTGGATGATGCACCAAAGGCTTTTCCCCGTTTTGACCCTGATTCATGAGGTTCTTTTTTTCTCCCCATTCTGTGTCTGTGTGGGGAGAAGAACCCCTTGCTGAATCAGGTCCTTCGTGTCTATGGGGAAAAGGTTTAGTATATCTGGCTTAATGTCACTGTGGAGCCCTTCATGAGTGGGCCCTGTTGGGCACAGGGACCAGCGGATATTGAGAGAGCGCAATATCATGATGGTGATGAAGGTAAAACGCAGGCAATCGCGAGCAGTGTATCTCCCGGAAACGCTGAGCTGTGGTGGGGGTCAGGAGGCGCCGCTCTTCAGCTTTCTGCTTCGAAGGTGAGCTAGCCCGGCTGTACCTTGTCAGCAGGCCTTTGGTCATCCCATCTCAGGCTGCCGTATTTTCACACATTTCCTTTTATTGCCATCGAGAAGACTGCACAGAGTATTTACCAAGCCTGCGCCATACCTGAAAAGCTGACTTCAGCTTCCGAAGTTGTTCAAGAGTCACTTGTTCTTCAATCTTCCCGCCGGCCACGAAAATAAAAACAGAAGGAATAATTACCATTTCAAAAGCAGCATTTTGCAAACAAAATGGTGCCAAGCTACATACATAGCATGCTTTCAGTTTTATAAATAAAATGTGTCCTTCTGGATGAATCCAATTAAGACATTTGGGGTAGATTTCATAACATGAGCGCGCGGCCTACATGTGCACATGTTATAAAATCCATGGTCGGCGCGCGCAAGGGGGTGCAAAATTGTGCACCTTGCGCGCGCCGAGCCGCACAGCCTTCCCCTATTCCCGAAATTGGAGCGGCCTGTGAGGGAACTTCCCTTCCCCCTAACCTGATCTTCCCACCCTTTCACCTAACCTTTTCCCCCCTCTAGCCCTACTCTAATGCCCCTCAAAAATTTTGTTTTACCTTTTGCACCTGCCTCCGGGCAGGCGCAAGTTGCGCGCACTGGATGATTGCTGGCACACGATCTCTGACACAGCAGCAAATGGCCGCTGTGCCAGGAGCCACTGACCCCGCCCATGCCCCACCCCTTCCCTCCCCTTTTTGCAAGCCCCAGGACTAACGCGCGTGCTGGGGCTTTATATGTGCCGCCGGGCCTTTTGAAAAGAGAGGGTTTGATTAAAAGCTAGTGACTTCTGTCTCTGTGCAATTAATCCTGGTTGCCAGTTGCATGAGTATTTTCAAAATACAAAAGATTAATAGAATTTAGTATGTAACAAACAGGGTCATCCTTTATTCTGCTGCATCGTGGTGATGCCATGCTAATTAGGGAAAGGGGAGGAGTGTGGGTAGGATTTGGGCGGAGTTATGGCCCGGCACCGCAGGAAATAACACCACCTTTTCCCATGATGCTATGGTGGCGATAGTGTGTGGTGGGCAAAACCACACCGCCACGATGCGGCCGGCTGCCCACTATCGACCCCCCTCCTTTTCTTTTTGCGACTCAACATTCTGCTATAAATATAGCAGAATGCTGAATCTATGGGTTAATGAATAAATAAACTGCACAGCAATTTACCCTCCACCCCTCAAATAAAAAAACAGAAACCCCAAATAAATCCTGAAAAAAACAGTTCTTATTCTTATGGACATGCTTACACCTATCCTCCTGTGCTTGCCTCCTTTCTCCAGTTGAAATGTAGGGGAATAAAAGGGCCGCTGTAAGGAAAGTGAAGCACTATGTCTGTGTGTCCCTGCACTACTGCCGTCACTCTGCTCTGAAAACGAAGTGAGGTGCAGAACAGCACACAGGTTGGTCTCTCTCTTACCGCCTGTGATTTTATTGTTCACTAAGAGATTTTCTATGAATTGATATTCTGTATATTTGGCAACTGAGTGCTTCAGAATTGTCCTCTTGTATCATTTTCCTCTGACCTGCAGTTAGGTAAGAGAAGGCCTGCAGAAGTACAGGATGTGGTTGGTGGAGAGAAGGTGAATATATAACTTAGGAGGAGGTGAGGTCAGAGTGGCAATAGAGGGGTAAGACACAGATAACACAACATAACAAAACATAGTAGATGTTGGCAGATAAGGACAAACTGGCCTGCCTACACTGCTGTACATAAGAATACGTATATTCCAGCTGTCAGCTGCACAAACGTAACTTCTTGAAGAAGATTTCTTCTTATTCAAATCAGTTTTATCATTTCCCATATTTGTCCACTACTATTCTAGATAGACATGCATATAAGTTTCAATACCTAATGACCCACAGACTTTGAATTGCCATCTCAGCTGAGCAGATTGATTCCACTCCAAGACATGCATGGGTTTGCCCGTCTGACTTTTTTTAGAGAAATCAATGGGAAAATCAGAACCTCTGCTCCATACCTGCAATTTAGCAATACCAGGACTGGATTAGCCTGCTCGGTTGACCTAGGGTGAGATAGCAACCCTATCCAGGTCCCACTTCTTTTACCCAACCTCTCTCCACTCCTGAATATTTTTGACTAGAACAGACTTTTCACATTTCTTCACATATAACCCTACATAGAATTCAAGCCAGCAATGACTCTACAATTGAACTACCAAATGTGGTGGAGGAGTAGCTGAAAGAGAGGTGGACAGGTTAGGATATGGGGACATATGAGTCAAGCCTGGCTTTTTAACTGCTGCCTCAAAGTATTCTGGTAATTTCTCAATGTGCAAAACTGAAACTGAAATGAAAAAAACAGAACTGAATCACTTGCTCCTTGTGACCTGAATTCAAATGGTCATCCTACTTTTCAAGTATTTTGCTTTGTGCATATTCAGGATAAAAAGTATATATATCCTATATAACATATTAAAAAATGATCTGGAAAAGGGAAATAAGTGTGACAATCAAATTTGCAAATGACACAACATTTTTCAAAGTTCTTAAAACAGCTGTGGATTTTGAGGAACTTCAGAAGGACTTTGTGAAACTAGAAGACTAGGCATCAGAAAGGCAGATGAAATTGAATGTGGAAAAATGCAAAGTGATGCATATAGGGAAAAATAATCCCAACTGCCGATGCACAATGCTGGGTTTTGTATTGGGAGTCACCACCTAGGTGGTCCTTGTGGTCAATACAGTGAAACTCCTAGCTCAGTGTGTGGCAGCAGTCAAAAAAGCAATGTTAGAAATGATCCCAAAAGGAATGGAGAATAAAAAAAGAAAATATCATATTGATTTGGTATTTATCCATGCTGCAATCACACCTTGCATATTATGTGTAGATCTGGGCATCCTATTTCAAAAAAGAATTAGTGGAACTAGAAAAGATAAAGAGGAAGGCAACAAAAATGATAAAAGGGATGGAATGGCCACCTATGATAAAAAGCTATGCAGGTTAGGGCTCTTCAGACAGCTGACAGAGGACAGTATAGAAATTTATAAAATCAGGAGGAGGTGGAATAGGTAACTAAAGGATGATTATTTACCCTATTGAGTAATACAAAAACAAGGGGACATTCCATGAAACTATCAGCAGATTTAAAACAAATCCTAGAAAGTATTTTTTTCACCAGCACGCAATCAAGCTGTGGAATCTGTTACTACAGGATGTGGTCAAGACAACTTAGCAAAACAGGGTTTAAAAGAGGTTTGGACAAGTTCCTAGAGGAAAAGTCCATAATACATTATTAGCCAGATAGACTAAGGAAAGCTATAGCTATCCCTGGGGGTGAGTAAGAGGAACTAGATCTACTTTATGGGATCTCCCAGGTCCTTGTGATCTGGACTGGCCACTGTTGGTGATAGGATGCTGGGCTTGATGTATCTTGATCTGACCCAGCAAGGCACATCTTATGTTCCTATTCTCTAGTTTTCGACTTGCTTAAAGGATGTACCAAAAGCCTGCATTTTGGTTTTATGAAGCATAAGAACTGTACTTTGTATACACTAGCTTTCATCTATTTTAAATTTTATTCTAATTTACTTATAATGGGGCGGATTTTAAGAACCCTGCTCGCCGGTGCGCCTATTTTACATAGGCCTACCGGCGCGCGCAGAGCCCCGGGACTCGCGTAAGTCCCGGGGTTTTCCGAGGGGGGCGTGACGGGGGCGTGTCGGGGGCGGGCCCGATCCGCACGGCGTTTTTGGGGCGGGACGTAGCATTTCGGGGGCGGGTCCGGGGGCGTGGTTACGGCCCGGGGCGGTCCGGGGGCGTGGCCGTGCCCTCCGGACCCGCCCCCAGGTTGCGTCCCGGCGCGCTAGCGGCCCGCTGGCGCGCGGGGATTTACGTCTCCCTCTGGGAGGCGTAAATCCCCCGACAAAGGTAAGGGGGGGGTTTAGACAGGGCCGGGGGGTGGGTTAGGTAGGGGAAGGTGAGGGGAGGGCAAAAGAAAGTTCCCTCTGAGGCCGCTCCGATTTCGGAGCGGCCTCGGAGGGAATGGAGGTAGGCTGCGCGGCTCGGTGCGCGCCGGCTATATGGAATCGGTAGCCTTGCGCGCGCCGATCCAGGATTTTAGCGGCTACGCGTGTATCTACTAAAATCCAGCGTACTTTTGTTGCTGATGCACCAACAAAAGTACGCCAAATCGCGCTTTTTGAAAATCTACCCCAATGTCTTCAACTTATGTGCACATCTAATCTTTTATGTAACTGTAAAATATTCAGCTCGTAAATTATCATTGGAACATCATCGTGTGACCCTTATTCAGCTTCCACAAGGAACAGTGGAAAGTGAATCTCAGCCGGGGCTTGAGATATTTTACCCTCTCTTTCTTCAGGCTCTTAGCAGGATCCGCCCGGCTCTGGATCCTTTCTTTCTCTTCTATGTTGTCCACGAGCCCTATGGAGTGTCTCCTTTGCCTTCTTTTTATTAACTCCTTCTCCAGCCATTCTGGGGGTGCAGGGTCTTCTTCCGCTTCTTCTGAATAACAAAATGGAGAAAGGGCTTGCAGCCTGTAGCCTCCCAGCGTGGTCTGAGCACGTAGAACAGAGGGTTCCGCTTTGGTGGCCGGCCCTCTTTTGTCATGCAAAAGGCTGTCAGAAAGGAAACAGCGAAAGTTGGTCACATCTAACAGAGCTTTCAAAAAAAAAAATGCATAGCAAAACCTAGGAATAGATGCCTGGATCTTTTTCCAACACTTTATTGATGCAGAGACGTGTCAAATAAAATCGCCCGACTCAGGCCGAGTTTCACAGCTTTTCAGCCGCTGCCTCAGGGCTACAAGTAAAGTGAACAATCAATAAATATCTTAAAAATATTAATATCTCATAAATATTTAAAAATAATTTTATATAAAAGAATAAACATCCTTTATAAACATTATAAACATCTAAAATCAAAAAATCCTAATCCAAAAAATCTTAATTTTAAAAATTATTTAATCAAAGGGTGACAGCAGATTATTGTCTGAACCAATCTAATATTAGGCATACTTTAACAATAAGATCAAAATATAATGTATTCTAATACAAAAAATATAATAATAATAATAATATTTTTTATAATAATAATGCGAAACTCAGCCTGAGTCGGGCGATTTTATTTGACACGTCTCTGTATCAATAAAGTGTTGGAAAAAGATCCAGGCATCTATTCTTTTGTGTTTACCTGACGGTATCATAGATCGCCTACCTCTTTGTTTTCTTAGCAAAACCTAGGCCCTGACCTTTTGGCTAGCATGGGCAGGTGTTCCTCACGTACTACATGTGTGTGCTGGCAGAGTTTGGGCAGTTGGCCCCAATGATTTTTGTTTCTGAAATTGTGACGTTTTATTTATTTCTTAGATCCAACCCACTGTACCTTGAGACGAGAAGTCCTAAGAATAAAGGTGTTATAGTTTAATGTTTACATTTACAACAATATTTTTTTTCTGTTGCTTGGGTCGAGACTTGATTAAGCAGGGTTTTTTTTCCACTGCCATTGATTTGTTAGTCTTTATTTTATCAAACACTGAATAAGGAGTAATAAATGATTCCTGAGTAAAAAATGTGCAATTTTAAACACGATTCCTTTATCCAGGCCTGCCATGAATAAATGTCAAGTATTCATTTTCACTAATATCCCATAAAATATATGCAGGTATGTTTATCAAATAGGCAGAAAAAGTACACGCTTTGAATGCATTGTTGATACTCATGTATAATGAAGCATATGCATTTGTATAGTGGGGATGAATATTCATGCCTTTTAAAATCTACGCAGACCAGACATGCGCAACTTATAAAATACTACAGTAGATTGTGCAACCATACATGCGCACATATGGGGCAGTGCGGAATTCTTTGAAAGTTATCCTCTATGTCTGTACCTGAGGTAAAGAAAGGGGAAGTGGCTTACCCAAGGTAAGTAGGTAAGAAAATAAGAAGATTGGATGAACTTGACTTTTCTGACATCAATTTCTATATTCTTATTCTGATGTATGTCCAATAAAAATTAAGATGTTTTCATCCTTCTCTAAATAAAACTTTTTGTTGTAAGCTTAGTGAAAATCTCCAGTGAATCTACTGGTCCTAGATAAAACTGGATTCTTTGAAGGTACTAAAACTTTATTAAGCCAATATAATTATTCAAAGATGACATTATACATGAGCTTTTGAGACCACATAATTCTCTTCTTATCTGAGGATCTTGCAATTATGAAGAATTCAGATGCTCATAGCTGAGGAAAACATAAACGCAATGATGGCCAATGCCATTCCAGCTCCTGCCTGAATCTACTTGGTCTATTAGGACTGGAACCAGAAAAACAATGATTATGCCAGCTTCCAGGGTAGACCTGATGGTCTCTCACTAGCATTTTGTCATAACAGGGAGACCAGTGGCTAGATCCCAAGTTCAGCCCCTGCTGCTTCAACGAGCAGAAGCCAGGAATGCACCAGAGACAGTAAGCTTAGGGGGTCATTTTCCAAGGAGTTACCGCAGGAGATAATTCCGCAAATCGCGCTAACAGCTGTTAACGTGATTTGCGAATGCAAATTTTTAATTTTGTATTCAGGGGGCGGAGTTGTCTTGGAGCATATGTAAAGTAGGACAGAGTTATCGTGTGCTGCGAAACAGCCACAGTGTTAGCGTGGCTCCTAACGCGGCCAATAGCTACAACCCTTTCATTTGCGGTACGCTGTGTGCTAGAGGCCAGTAAAGAGTTATCATGGTTCATGATGTTTCTGGACAGCCTGTTTCAGTGGGGGGGGGGGGGGGGGGGGGGGAAGGGGGAGGGGGAGGGGGAGAGGGAGAGAGAGAGCGAGAGCGAGAGAGCACCTTGCTATAGTAGCTACTCCCTAGACAGGTATTTGTATCCCTATGGGAGGCCCACCTAGTAACTCGAGGTGGGGATTAGGTATGAGTGTAGGGGGTTGGGGGCCACTTCCACATTCAACGTGAGACGTACGAACAGAACAGTGGTCTCTTGTGAAGATTTGATGGCCTTCGGAGTGAGGAAACTCACTCCAAGATGAGATTTGGGCAATGGTCTCTCAACCTAGCTTGATGGACAACAACAAGCTAGGTTGAGAGAACATTGCCCAAATCTCATCTTGGAGTGAGTTTCCTCACTCCGAAGGCCATCAAATCTTCACAAGAGACCACTGTTCTGTTCGTACGTCTCACGTTGAATGTGAAAGTGGCCCCCAACCCCCTACACTCATACCTAATCCCCACCTCGAGTTACTAGGTGGGCCTCCCATAGGGATACAAATACCTGTCTAGGGAGTAGCTACTATAGCAAGGCTCAGTCTCTCTCTCTCTCTCTCTCTCTCTCTCTCTCTCTCACAATTTGCACAAATGTAATCATGACACGTGAAGTTTTCCCGCTGCACGAAAAAAGCCTCATTTGCATGGGAAACGCCCCTTAATGCGATATTGGAAAATGAGGCCCTTAGTCTCTGAGACTCAAGCGACCGGTTGACAGGATTACAAATCTCAAACTGAGATACCAACAGCCCTGTTCAATTGTAGAGGACAAAATGAAAAAATCCCTTTAGTTATTAATTTTTTCTCCAATATGGCATTCACGTTTTATTGGATACTTAAAAATCTCTTATGCTTCTTCTCAAAATATATTTCCATATACTTTGGCAGTTTACATTCTATTATAATAAGATTACATCACATCAAAGTTTGGCAAAAATAAACAAATTGTCCCATCTTGATGACATCATTGTTCAAGTGCATGAAAGCCAATGCAGAAAACAGATTTTGATGTCATCAGCTCTGTAATAGCTGATTTCTTTATGAAAACTTCAAGAGCTCAGTTGACTGAAGGGCTTGTTATATATGTTGTATGCCACAAGAAATCAAGCATTATTACTGTGATTTTAATTTTGCATATATCTTCTTATAGATGGATGATTGTATTTTTTGCATGCGAAAGCATTTTTCTTTAGGTATCGCTACTCATACATAAAGTAGATAAGGACAATGTGAGCTTACAGCATGAATTATTCACTGGGTACAGTAAGGTTAATTCATTCTTAATATGCATGTCTGAAGTAGTGAGTAGTGAATTAACCCTTGAGATAGCGCACAGTGTGAAATGATATCAGAATATTTGCGCTAGGCACCTGGCAGAAGGTGTATGATCTCTACTTGTCTGTGATGTTACATGGAAATCATAAAGAAGCTGTCCACCACATTTTTTTCAGTATTCTGTGACTTGACCTTTAAGTGTAAATTACATTTATGTAGCATTAATAAAATTCTATACATATTCTGTATAAATGGTGTATGATTCATCTGTGAATCAAGGCACACAAAAAAGTATGGAGGTTCTCTATCATAAGCAGAAACACACAGTGCAATGATCACCCAGAGATTCATTCAGATACAGAAGCTGAGAGTTAGCAGAAGCCGTAGGGATCCTTCTCTCCAGTGAGTAATGTCAATGTTGTGTTTTTGCAGTCTCCTCTAATGAGAAAAAGCAGCCAAATAATCTGGAATGCATTTGAGAGTTACCCTTTTTATCTTGTTTTTTTTCAATAGCATCTTAAGTACACTTCAGCACAAAAAAAGATTTTTTTTTTTTTTTTTTGCAACGGCTTTTGTTTGTTCTTGTTCATGGGGAACTTAACCTTACCATAAATCTCAAATGTATCAAGAACGCCTGGATATTTCTTTGTGTGGCTGACTGGGCGGTTGACTAATTGAACAGTCTGACTAGTTTTAATGCTCGGTTTGTATGCCCATGTATTTGTTTGGGTAGCAACTGCAGAAATGGCTTGGCAACTACTAATGCACCGGTATTCTACGTTCACTCTGTTTGTGCTGTACTACTGCATACTAGAATACTTTGTGCACATATGGGCTTGTTAACTGTACGGCTATTTTCTTTCAGAGAATAGAAAGACTAGGGGGCACTCCATGAAGTTAGCATGTGGCACATTTAAAACTAATCGGAGAAAGTTCTTTTTTACTCAACGCACAATTAAACTCTGGAATTTGTTGCCAGAGGATGTGGTTAGTGCAGTTAGTGTAGCTGGGTTTAAAAAAGGATTGGATAAGTTCTTGGAGAAGTCCATTACCTGCTATTAATTAAATTGACTTAGAAAATAGCCACTGCTATTATTAGTAACAGTAACATGGAATAGACTTAGTTTTTGGGTACTTGCCAGGTTCTTATGGCCTGGATTGGCCACTGTTCGAAACAGGATGCTGGGCTTGATGGACCCTTGGTCTGACATTCAGGCCGATACAGTACAGTGCACTCCGGTGGAGCGCACTGTTAACCGGCATTTGGACACGTGTTTTCGACGCGTTAGCTTTACCCCTTATTCAGTAAGAGGTAATAGTGCATCGAAAATGCGCGTCCAACCCCCCCGAGACTAATAGCGCCCGCAACATGCAAATGCATGTTGATGGCCCTATTAGGTATTCCCGCGCGATTCAGTAAGTGAAATGTGCAGCCAAGTCGCTGGCCCCATATTATGGAACACCATGCCTCTCGAATTAAGGCTCCAGAGAAATCTGAAAATCTTCAAATCTAACCTGAAAACCTGGCTCTATAAACAAGCCTTCGATAAAGACAAAGTGAAGGAGAAAAACAATTGATTAAGTTGGACGCACCGAACAAACTCATGGTAATGTTAATCTTATACCGTTGAGAAACTGTCATACCAAATTGATTAGCTCACTTAACTTTTAGCTTATTGCACTATATTGTTACCGAACTATGTCGGCACATATTCAAGTTGTAATCTATACCACTCATAATTGTTATCGTGCCTATATGTAAACCATTGTGATGGTTCTCCAACTTAACGACGGTATAGAAGAGTTTTTAAATAAATAAATAAATAAATGTTGCTTTAAGAAATTAGCGCCTACCCAAAGGTAGGCGTTAATTTCTGCCGGTGCCAGGGAAGTGCACAGAAAAGCAGTAAAAACTGCTTTTCTGTGCACCCTCCGACTTAATATCATGGCGATATTAAGTTGGTGATCCCAAAAGTTAAAAATAAAAATAAAAAAATTTAAAATGGGCCCACGGCTTGAAAACCGGACGTTTAATTTTGCCGGCATCCAGTTTCCCAACCCGTGGCTGTCAGCGGGTTAGAGAACAGACGCCGGCAAAATTGAGCATCCTGTCCAAAAAGAGGCGCTAGGGACGTGCTAGTGTCCCTAGCGTCTCTTTTTACTGTGGGCCCTAATTTAAATAAATTAAGTTACTGAATCGCCCGCTCTCCCGCAATTTTTACTGTATCGGCCCGCCAGTATGGCATGTTCTTATGTTCTTTTTTTCCTTTTTTACAGGAGGTTTAATCCTCCTGCTTTGACAATTGTGGTTACAACATAATCATGTCCCCAATGGGGTTGTGTGGCAGGACGTTAAACCTCTATATTGTATGAGTTCTCCATCTCAACCAAAAGGACCGTCTCCAGCTCTCAAAAGGCTGAAATATTATGTTCGCTCTAAAATGAATTTACATCAGTACAGAGTGAGCCAACAATTGTATTTCAAGTCTTTTCTTGTACCATGCTTTATGTACTATGTAAATAGTCTTAATTTGAATAATTACTTTAGAATGCTAATATTTATATTCATCCCTCATTTACTGTCAAAATCATTTTTATTGCAATATCCATGTGCATTATTAAAATGTGTTTCTTCTATAGAATGCTAGATGCATACTTTTCTTGTTATGCTACTTATCGTTAAAAGCCAAATTTTAGATGCACTTAGAGCTTAAATCTTTTTTTTTCTTTCCAAGGACACAGAATGAAAGAAAAGCTTTAGCAAATCAGGCCCTGTGTCTCACAGAGTCAGCAAGAGCTAGGAAATGAGTTTTTTACATTTTGATGCTGTTTTTGAAGAAGGACAAATGCTGAAATTTAAGTCTAAAAAACAATTTGGAAATTTGCTGTGAATTTCAAAATGGAAAAATGAGTCTCACTGCCGGGAAGAATGGAAGAGGTCTGTGCCATAAAATCAAAAGAGCTTTGGTTGATCCAGGTCAAACCAAATCCTTTCATTTAGGACACATAAGTGGGTACAGCCAGTTCACCTCAGCCTGAAACAAGAAATCTTTTATCCTTTGGGCTCACTTTATTCCATCACAAACAATGGGAACGATGCAATAATTATGCGCTGAACAGTCAGCGCCTGCTTTCCTAACATGCTCCCAGGGTGCCCCTCCTGGGGGCACCATGCAATATTTAAATTAAGGGGTCGCATTAACAAGGAGGCTCTAGGGTTGTTTGCGCGCTCCTAGTGCCTCCTTGCTAACGAGAACCCGATCGGCATCGGCAGTCCACTGATTAGAAAAACAGATGCCGAGTTTATCGGCGTCGATTTTCCTAAATGCTGCACAGCCAGGGAGTTTAGGAAACGAACGCTTGTCACCTGACTGCCAGCGTGTTTTTTTTTTAAGTTTATTTAATTTCGTTTTTCCTTCTACTTAATATTGCAATAGGGATTAGTTAGCGTCTCTACAACCCGTGTCCAACTGCGGGTTAATAGTGCGCTCAGCTGCACTGTATTGCATCAGCCCCAATATGTGTCGCCCATCTATGTAGGAAATTTCTGTACATCGTGATGGTATGAACTGGGCCCTAAATCTATTTCTGTTTGTTTAACTTTCCAAGCCCTCCCAACCAGTACAGAAAAGCTATGAAATATTTTGTTCCATTGTAACAGTAGGTAGTAGTAGTTCTTTTCCCCATACTACGGTATCAGTAGCTGCCTCCATGTGTCACCATTCAATTGTCGAGAAGTTCTACAGCAATATTTCAATGCCGTGGATTAAAAATGCAGTCACTGATGTGAGTGGATGTCATTACTGTAAATATATTACTAGATTTGATGACATGCTCATTTGCACTGATGTTTGTATAACATTGAGGGTGGCCCTATATCAAACTATGGAATATTTCTATATAAAACTACATCATATAGCATTTCAAATAATAGTTATTTCCTAAATTTTCTAACTGAAACTGTAGTAGTTCTCATCCTGACCTTGTTGAACTCTCTTGGGATGCCCTGCACCAACAGCTTCTACATCAAGTTTAACAGAGGTCAGAAACCAACCAGAAGAGCAACGCCAAGAACAGACTCCAGAATCATGGAAGCCAATAACTTTCTAACTAATAGTTATTTTAATGGTTTAATGTGCTGTAATGCTGCTTTAAAGTTATATAAATATAAACAAGAAAGAGACATAACACAGTAGACCAGGAAACTAGTGCCCATATTCCTAACAGCAGTCTGTTCATCTTTGACATACACCTTCTCGGGTTCCACTGAGACAGGAGATTTTGAGTTTTCAGGCAGAAAGATGTAATTTCATACCTAGTATTAATTAACTAATTCTAACGGCAGTGAGTGCAATTAACCTTAGATCAAAAGCAAGTTGAAAATTCTGCTAATACAAAATATCTATTTAGCAACCAAAGGAGGCCAATTGTTGGGGTTCTTAACAAATTGGAGAAGAGGCATTCATTTTTCCTCACTTCCTACTATCTGATCTCACTGGCTGAACTGAACTGAATGTATTGCACATTTCCACCAGGATATCACAAAGCTGGCATGATACAGAGTAATTACTACACTTGTACAACAACATAAGGGAATTTTCATTTTCAACTTTATGTCTTTGAAAATCACAAAACCTAGTAATGGAGAAAACCTCTAACAATGTTTCAAAGTTATGGGGCGCTGCAGCTTCAAACAACATTAAGGTAACAAGTGGCACGTCTTAAATGAATGTCTTGCTAAATGGAGTGTATAAACAGAGACAGGCACAGCTCCGGTTACAGAATTGTTATTATTGCACAGGATCCCTGACTACAGTAAACAGCTTGCAGCGAGCGGCTGCGTAGCACCTTCTTCCCTTCAGCACCAAGCCAGAATTTCGGTTCTGGCCTCTGGGGAACTCCTTACCTGACTACGTTGAACGTCTCTAACTTGCCAGCGGCAGAGTTTGCCCTCACTTTCCGGAAGAGAGGCATGATGCTGCTGAAACGAGAGGAACAAGAGACCCTGCTTAAAGGCGCTTTCCCCGAGGCTGCATTATCTTTCCTGCTGATCAGAAGAGCTCCTCCCTGGCCCGTTGCGAGCCACCTGGAGGTGCCAGCATGACCCCGTGACGGGAGCTGCTCGGCTGGGCTCGCCTTCCTTCCCTCCCTCCCACTGCTCAGCTCAAATGAGATCTCTCTAGATTGACTCGCAGCACCCTGCAAGCTCATAGGCCCTAGGTAAAGGTCCTTCCGCGCTGTCTCACGCTGGCTCAGTTTTCAGCTTCTCACATGTGGGTTTTTTTTTTTTTTTTTTCTTCTCTCTTTTACTTTGAAAATGTCTCTAGGGTTATCAACTCTGAGGGAAGAGACTCCACACGCACATTTTCTCTCATCCCTACCTTACTTTAGATTAGAAAAAGATCTCCTGCTCTCTCATCTAGGGCTATGTTATTCCACAGATTTATATAACAGAAATAAACCAATTTATATTAATATGGGCTTGATGGACCCTTGGTCTGACCCAGCATGGCAATTTCTTATGTTCTTATCCCCTTTTTTGGGGTCTTCCCAGAATGCTCACCGTAGTTCCCCCAGGCCATTTGTACTGCCAGAACTCTGTTTCTTTCTGTGCTCACTCTCAGGCCGATGCAATAAAGTGCGCCCAGCCTAGCGCCAGGTTTACACCTGGCTGGATGCACGTTTTGGATGCACTAGACTAGCACCCGATGCAATAAGGAGATTAGCATATCCAAAAGAGGTGCCCAAACAAATGCGTAGATGATAGTGCCCATCACATGTAAATTCCACGTAGATGAGGCTATTAGCTATTACCCCCCTATGTAGAAAATCGCTGGGCACCAACACAGGCTTTTAACGTGGCAAATTTAACTCCAGCCCCGGAGATGGTGTAAAGTTAAACCGTAAAGTTAATCCGTGAGTCAAGGGCTCAAGAGAAATTAAAAAATATGGTCCTCTGTGGTTCCTCCTACTTAGTATCATTGTGACACTTTAATTTACTGCTTGTGATTTTGACAAATATATATATTGGCTTGATTTAAAAAAAAAAAACAAAAAATAACAAATTCTTCTGGATCACAATTTCACCCATAGCAAGGGGTGCTTAGCCATGAGTGTCTTCAGCAAAATCTGCCAGAAGCCGGATAAAAACGGATGCGTGTGTTGAGCGCCCATTGCAATTGTGGGTGCTCGATGCATTTGAGCGCTAGGGATGCACAGTTCTCCTCTAGCATGTCCTTTTGGCACCCAGGGGATGTGGCTGCGCGCATTTAGAAAAATGGGCACTCAATATGAGCACCCGTATTGCACTGACCCCTCTTCTCTATCTCGACACAGTTCACAGCGAGAGTGCAGAGTGCCAGGGTCCATTCCAGTGGTGAGGAGGCTCAGGGTTTCATTTGTGGGGAACAGCCTGGTAGGCCCAGCGCAACAGGGTGTGCACACCATGCAATTGCATGAGGAGGCACACCCAGAGGGTCAGTGGTAGCAGGCAGATTTGAAGCCTCCTTCTCCTCCCAAGTCCCTGTGAGCTGCTGCAGTGCTGAGTGGAGCAGAAGCTGTAGACTTGGGGGGTGCACATGAGCAACATCCCTTCCCCTGTGGCTTTCCCGGATCACTTCCTGCTGCAGCTAATGAAGGCGCGAAACACTGAGCAGCTTTTTTTTTTTTTTCATCTGGAGCCAGATCCTATTCTGCGCTGGCACACCACACAGCTGATAGATGAGAGGCAGGAGCGATGTCTCATGGAGGACTCAAGGAGGCATAATTGCTTTCAGGCCAGGGTCCCGCCAGAAGCGCTTGAATTGCATAGGGATGACCTGAAGGGAAAAACCAGCAGGAGCAGCAGCAGAATTTCTGGGCAATGTAGGGAGCCCGGTAAGAAGAGGAATGGAAGCAGTGCTGTACCCGTGTCCTATGTCAACCTGCGCGGGGTGGATGTGTGTGAAGGTGTGAATGGTAGCCTGCTAGCTTGCGTTGTGTGTGTGTGTAAATGGCAGCCTGCCCACCTGCATTGTGTGTGAGATTGGCTGCCTGTCAGCCTGTGATGTGTGTGTATAAATGGCAGCCTACCAGCCTGGTGTGTGTGCGTGATAATGGCAGCCTGCTAGCAAGGTGTATGTGTGTGTGAGAATGGCAGCCTATCAGTCTGCATTTTGTGGGTGTGTGTGAATGGCAGCCTGCCAGTCTAGTGTGCCTATGTGAGAATGGCAGCCTGCCAGTCTGGGTTGGGTGTGTGTGTGAATGGCAGCCCCATATCTCATATCTCTGAGATCCCCATTGATGAAATATTTGGTTTGCTATTGTTTGATCTAGAGACTGCTCCTGTGGTTCAATGATCAACTGAGCACATTGGTAATTACGTTCTGAATTCCTGGCAGATTTGTTGTTGATAAGAAAATTTAATGAGCAGTGGCTCAATCTCAAATTTTCTTTGCTTCCTTGCAAAGGTGTTCTTCCTTGCTTGCTTATAATAACATTGGTATGTAGATGTCTGTCAGGACTAAGGTCCTTTTTCCCAATAAATGATTTGTAAATACTTGTAAAGCTTTGTAGATTGTTCTCATTTTGAGCAGATTTATTTGATAAGATCTTTCTATCTTTAACCATGTCCTTCGAGTGCTGAATTTTCAAAGCAATTTATATGCATAAAACTCAGTTCTTCTAAAATAAGCTGGGGCTCACTCAGTTTGCATAAAAGTATGTGGGGGCGCTCTCGCGCGACGCACAAGATGGCCGCCTGAGTCTAAGGCTCCGTGAGTCCCCGCTCCTTTTTTTCTGATTAAAGTGGACCATTGAGTTCAATATCTTTAGTTACTGGACTTCATATTCTTTTAATAATGGCGACACCGAAATCCGGGAAAATTGAAGCCGCCTTCGCAGCCTCAACAGGTACGAAACGCTCTAAACCGGACCCTCCCTCTCCGGATAAAGCGCCTACCACCAAAGCTATGGCCTCCGCCGACCTGGTATTAACTGAATTAAAACAATTAAAGGACTTAATTCAACTTAATGTGGAACATACCACTGCTATACGCTCTGAACTCCAATCACTTACTACTCGCATGGACTCTTTTCAGGCGAAAATGGAGGACGCTGAGTCGCAGATTTCGACCCTTCTCTTAAAACTGCACCATTACCTAAACATACAAAGGACATAGAACAGCTCAAGGCGGATATTGAAGATTTATCTAACCGCAACCGCCGGAATAACATCCGTATTTTAGGTATTCCGGAAGGCGCTGAAGGAACAGACTGTATACAATTTCTCACAAAGTTTATTCCTAACCTTTTGCAAATCTCCTTCGACCAGCCACTAGATCTGGAACGGGCCCACAGGATACCATCAAGGCCCTCTCAGCGATCCAGGTACCCCAGGCCACTAATTCTTAAAATTCTACGTTATCCACAAGTTTTGCAGATCTTTGCGGCTGCACGAAGCAAGCCATCTCTTACATATCAAGGCAATGCGATTCTTTTTGTGCCAGATCTGGCGAAAGCTACGGCTCAAAAACGCAAACTATTGCTGGCGTTGAGGCCCCGACTCCAGGCTTTGGGAGCTAAATATGGGATGCTCTACCCAGCACAAATGAGGGTGACCTATAACAATCAAACAAAAATGTTCTATACCCCGCAAGATCTTGAAGATTTCCTTCTTTCTTCGGAATCGGATGCATCTATGATCACTTGAATCAACATTTCAGAGGGTGCTATGTTTTAATGTTAGACTCTGTGGTTGGCAGTTTGCATTTTCACGGATACAATTATCATCCCGGTTGACATTCTGACCATGTCTGATGATTTCTCATATGATCATTTCTGGTGGTAGATGGTCAAATATGGATTCTCTCTGATTTTTTCTCTCTCTATTTGACCTTGGTCCAGTAATAAGGCTGGTATCGAACAATGGAGCGGGGGACCAGGAGGCTATCTGGTTCGCCCTGAAGCTCTTTAATTTTGATAGAAGACAGACTTGTGCTGTCGAGGCAACATATGTCTCAGCGATTTGGTTCTTTATTTTCTTGGTACTTTTTTTTTTATTATTGGTACCTACGATTCACGCAGTCATCCAATATTTGGCCTTTAGTGTTTTTTATTTGTTTTTTAGGTTGGAGTTCTTGTTTTTCTTGGTATATCCCACCTATCCTATATTCTACACAGGAGATGAAGAGATAGCACATCGGCAGTCTGATTCGATACTCCCTGCCTCATGGCATCCATTATTTCTACAATTAAATTGACTTCATTAAACGTCAATGGCTTTTCACATCCGATTAAGCGGAAGAAAATTCTTAAGTACCTTCAGACCCTCAGTACCGATATTGCATTATTGCAGGAGACACACCTCACTGCGGCGGAATCTCTTAAACTTAAGCAAGGTTGGGTCGGTCAAGTATGTTTTAGTCCAGCCCTGAAGAAAAAACGAGGAACAGCCATTCTATTTCACAAGCAGCTCCTGGTCACTATTTCCCACCAATTGGCGGATACAGGAGGCAGATGGAATTTGGTCCACTTTTCCATTCAGAATGAATCATTTCTTCTACTTAACATTTATGCACCAAATTTGGATACTCCTTCCTTTTTTCAAGAAACGTTCAAGCACCTATTACTTTCAGACACCGTTCAATATGTAATAGGAGGAGACTTCAATCAAGTATTGGATCCCATTCTAGATAAAAAATCTTCAGCCCGCGCTACTTTGTCTCACTCTACTAGAGCACTGCGTCATCTCAATGATGTTTACGCCCTGGCAGACCCCTGGCGCCTGCTCAATCCCACTGAAAGAGACTATACTTTTTTTTCTTCCCCACATTCTTCTCATTCACGCATAGACTTTTTTTTGATTGCTAACTCCATGCTCTCTCGCATTATCTCTGCTCAAATATGTCCCATTTTGGTTTCTGGCCATGCAGCGGTTACCATCTCATGCTCTCTCCTTCATCCTCTCGCCACTCAACATCAATGGCGCTTTAATGCGGCATTCCTTGAAGAGCCTGAATTCAAATCATTCCTTGATCAGAAAATTGCTGATTATTTCGACTTCAATACTACCGAGGATGTCTCACCCTCTTCCCTCTGGGGGGCCTTTAAAGTCACCATCCGAGGGGAGATCCTAAGCTACACGGTGAGAAGGAATAAGGTTCGCAAAGAGGAATTGTTGGTCCTTCAAGATCAAGTTGCGCTATTGGAGACAGAATATTTACGTCGTCCTACTTCAACTTCCCTGGCGACACTGATCAAGGCAAGATATCAATACAACCTTCTTCTCAGTAATAGAGTCAACTTGGGTATTTTTTCCTCCAAAGCCCAATACTATGCTGGTAACAATAAATGTGGACACTTATTAGCCTCCTATCTTGCGAAAAAATCTGAAAAAAGACGTATTGTTACCATTCACTCCTCTTCGAACACAGTATTAACAGATGAAGCAACAATCTTACAAGAATTCCATGACTTTTACTCATCTCTCTACCAATCTGAAGCTTCTCCAACGTCGGACTCTCTCTCAGACTTCTTAACATCCATCCGACATCCCTCATTATCCTCGGAACAGCAGCTGCAACTGGACGGTCCTATCACCATATCCGAAGTGGACATGGCTATTGCTTCCTTAACTCTTAATAAGGCACCCGGCCCTGATGGCTTTACCTCGAACTTTTATTCAGCCTTTCAGTCTTCACTTCGCTTTAAATTGCTTGACTATTTTTGCTCATTTTTGTCTCCTACTGGAATGTCTCTTTCCTTTTCACAGGCATGTATTGTTGTGATTCCAAAGCCAGGCAGAGATGATACCTATACTGCTAATTATAGACCTATTTCCCTATTGAACACAGATTATAAAATTTTTACCAAAATTTTAGCTATTCGCCTTTCACGAGTCATGCGCACCCTAATAGACCCCGACCAATCTGGTTTTATCTGCCGTCGTCTTATTAACAATAATGCCCGGCTTTTTCTGCATATTCATCATGAGGCATTTTCAGACCCCACACCTACGGTGGCAGTATCCTTAGACGCGGAAAAAGCCTTTGATCGAGTTGAATGGCCCTTTCTATTTCACATTCTTCAATGGTATGGTTTAGGTCCTAATTTTTTAACTTGGATACGCTCGATCTACGCGTCCCCTTCCGCATTTCTATATATTAATAAGCTTATCTCTCCTTCCTTCCCCTTACATCGGGGTACTCGCCAAGGGTGTCCCCTTTCCCCGCTTCTCTTTAACCTGGCTTTGGAACCACTGCTTTCTGCTATTCGCCAATCGGATCAGATTCAAGGAGTAAACATTGGTAATGAAACTTTCAAACTGTCAGCTTATGCAGATGATGTTATGCTTTTTTTACAAAACCCTGATGCAACTCTCCCACATCTTTTCCACCTTATCTCTTCCTATTCTACCATTTCTGGTTACAAGGTTAACTGGCACAAAACTGAATTTCTTCCCTTAAACTACTCTGCTTCCTCTTTAGATCTTACTCCCTTTTCCTTACAAAAAGTAACTAATGGTATGAAGTATTTGGGAATACGTTTCTTTACTAATCCCTTGGACACCTTTCTTCAAGGAGAACACTCATTTTTACAGAAGGTAAAAGATTTAATTCTACGCTGGTCTCCCTTACATCTAACCTGGTGGGGCAGACTAGATACTATTAAAATGGCTGTGGCTCTGAAAGTGTTATACACTCTGTCCATGCTCCCTGTCTTTTTTTCAGCGGAGTTTTACAAGACTCTAGAAAGGTTATTGGCTAAATTCTTATGGAAAAATAAAACGCCTCGCATTGCTATGTTTAAACTCAAGGCTACCAAATTATTTATTTATTCATTTATTTATTTATTTATTTCGAATTTTTCTATACCGACATTCTTGAACAAAGATATCAAATCATATCGGTTTACAATTGAACATAACTGTCGCGACTATGGCGTTACATCGAACATAGAACATTGAGCAATAAACAATAAACATAGAACAGGTCAACAGTTCAACAATAATATATAGTGAAATGCTTCATCATAGAGTAACATAATATATATAAATAGGGGAACAACAACTGGGGCGACTGTATGCGTAATATCAAAATACGTTTAATGAAGTGTCATTATGCAGCTGCATAGTGGATAAGGCGTGGTGGTAGCATAGGGCATAAGGTAGCTATGAGAGTAAGACTGAGTGGTGGAGGGAAGGAGGAGTATGAGGAGTTAACTTTCCAGACTTTTACATGTACCATCAAGCATATATTTTGCAACAAGGTTACCATTTTTTTTATTTCGACCAGCCTACCATAGAATCACCCCGCTGGCTATCGATAGAGCGAATGTGTAATGTGCTCTTTCCCCTGTATTGTTTCCCAGGTATGAATATTCTCCCTTACGCTGCAGCTAATCCCATATTACGCTCTTTACATAGAGCCTTTCGTGAAGCTGATTCAAAAGTATCTGACGCAACTTTCAAGTGGCGTACTTCTGGCCTTGCTCCGCTATGGCGAAACAATATGCTCACTGTAGGAGGTCAGCCGCTTAGCTGGCCAATCTGGCAAAAATGCAATATCTGGCTCTTATCCTCTATATTGGATTCTGGCCATCTCATGACATTTCAGCAATTACGTACCAGATTTGGTATACCCCCCTCCCAATATTACGCCTGGTGAACTGCGTAAATTCGCCATGGACAAGACCTCTCCCTTGTTGGACTTTTATTATAATCAAGGTCCGACAGGCCACTTAGCGTCGGGGATTTACAAACTCCTCAAAACTTACTCATCGCGCCTGCCCATGCGATCCTTAACTCAGGTATGGTCCTCAGACCTTGGGATGGATATCACAACGGAGATGTGGAAGCATTTTTGGTCCTTTACCATCCGTATCTCATTATCTGCAAGCCTTGTACAATCCTCCTTTTTTATTATCCACCGAGCAGTATGGACTCCTTGGAGGCTGCACCGGGCTGGTGTGATTACGACTCACGCCTGCTGGTCCTGCTTGGTCCCCAAAGATACATTCAGTCATATGTTTTTCTATTGTCCATTAGTAAATATTTTTTGGACCCAAGTCTGGCATACGGTTGTACGTATTATACCGACCACTATTTCACTTTCCTATCCTTTAACAATAATGAAAGGCGCTGATCCCTCTTTGAGCCTCCGGCGCGCACAACGTAAACTGGTAGACTTTCTTCTAACCATAGCTCAATATAATATTATGTCTAATTGGAAACATAGTGAATTTCTGTCAGAACATTTATGGTGGAATACTGTATGTTTATTTACTAAGTATGAGAAAGCTGTAGCAAAGAAAGCTGGTCGTTTAGGGAAATGGGCTCAAGTGTGGAAGCCATTGGACGACTATATCGCCTCGCTTTAAACCCCTGAGTTAATGATGTGCTGTCTCCTTTATCTCCCTTGGAGTATCCGCTGGTATTTACCCCCCCCCCCCCCTTTTTTTGGGGGGGTGGGTTTCCTATGTACACGACTGTATGTTTCATTGCAATTGTTCTTATCTGAGGATTTGTTTATTTTTTTTTTCTGTTTGTATTTTGCTGTAAATCTTAATAAAGATATTTCAACTAAAAAAAAAAAAAGTATGTGAACAAGGGAGAATGTAGAGACTGTGGAGTTTCTTATAGGGATGAGCTCTTTATCAGCCAATCATCCAAGAACAGAAAAACAAAGATCGCTTTTTTCCGACTACCACTGCTAGGCATTTTGTGAGGACCCATGGTGACACAGTGTTATGCACGGCGATCCGCGGGCCAGCCATGCAGCCCGCCGCTCCTACCTCTCTGCTGGGCCTGGCCTCATGGTCTTGTGCCGCTGCACTCCCCCTGGTGTGGCGGGCCCGGTGTGGCCATCTTGGCGGAGCACAGTGGGATGCTGCGCCACGCTGCTCCAGCTTCTAGTTCCCCAAGTTGGCGGGATGCCGTCAGGACTGCTCCTTCCGCCGTCTAGGCTCCGCCTCCTTAGGAACGTGCGCGACCGTTTTCCCCACACTTAAAGGGCCAGTGGCAGGAAGGTTCAGTGGCGCCCCCTCGATGATGTCAGAGAGGTGGCCTATTTTAGGCCATATCTCCCTTTCCTCGGGGCCTTGGCAACCAAGTTCCTCGCCTAGTTACTGGCTCTCCTGCTCCTGTGGTTCTTCAGGACAGACTCTCTGGCTCTGGTTCCCATTTTTTGCTGTCTGAGCTTCCTGATTCCATAGCTTCCTTGGCTCATTCCTCCTGTGTGACCTTCTGTCTGGTTCTTGACTCCGTCTGATCACCACTTGCCCTGACTGTCTCCCTGGTTTTCGACTCCATCTTATCGCCACCTGTCCTGACCTCAATCTGCACCTGGCGCTGCATTTGTCATCCACTCCTGGCCTACCTCCCATTCATTGCCTTGGATTCATCTACCCGGAGGCCTGTGTCTAAGTCCAGCTGGCCCCGGCATCTGAAGGCTCAACCTAAGGGAAATGTGAGCTGGTAGATGTGAAACTTCAGCTGGGCCACCACTCCAACTCTCTCCACCTGCCAACAGTGGGGACCTGGCTCCTCCCTGAGGTTGTATCAACTCCCCCTCAGTCTAAGGGTCCACATCACTACACACACAGAGACTAAATGGAAGTATGCAGTACTGGTAATGCATTTCGTTCACCTCAAATTTAATGAATTTTCTGTGGAGAGGATGGATATGGATGTGCATGTAGACATGGCTCAGATCTAGAGAGCATAACCAGTTCTTTGCATCTGTCAAGGGGAAGATAGTTTGAAGCAAATTCATCTTGAATTCCTCTCTATAAAGGAACTTGTTCAGGTATCTCATGTTCAATATGGATCTTGACCCTCCTGATTTCTCAGGAATTAAGAAATACCTGAAGTAGAATCCTTTGTTAATCTTCTCCTGAGGGACTATTCCACTGCTCTGCTCCTGAGGAGAACATCCACTTTATTCTGCAATTAGGAACTGTTAGAGGTCTTGAGAAGATGTGGTGGAATGGGACAATTGGAGGGCATCCTGTGAAAATATAGCTACATCCATTTTTCACAATCCAGAAAATCAAGTTGCCTTGGGTTAAAGGTTCTCAAGCTTTGAAGAAATATTGGACTCTGCCCCCTACCAGTAAAACATATGGGAAGGAGATGTTATGCTTTTGTTCCTTAAAAGCCTAGGTCTGGGTTGAAGGTTGGGGTTTAGGTTATCTCCTGCCCCTGTCTTCTTGGAATCACCTCACTTAGGCATTGCTATAGGGTGGCAGGGAATGGTAAGGGTCACCCCCCAAAAAATGGCTTACTACCCCTTTGCCACTGCAGTTTTATACATCATATCAGGTAGTGATAAACCTGCATGATCTTATGCAGAGATGGAGTGCCATCAACTATGTGATCCTCCTTCTTAAATTCACCTCCCTCCCTCCACAGCCAGCAGGAGTTACATTTGAGCAAACTTCATCTTCTGCTGCCACGAACCCAATCGCACAACTCTTACCATGAGACCAGCCCTGCGACAGCAGGATGTGATGTTGCTTAAATGTGACTCCTGCTTCCACACACCCATACCACAACCATGAGTGGAGATTGTAGGGGTAACTGTCCCCCCAAATGTAAGAGGACCCAACAGACTGCTGTTGAGCTCATCCCACTGGCATCTGAAGAAGGGAGAGAGAGAAGAACAAAGGACTCAGCAGCTGCCAGTGGACCCTATTCTGCTGGTGGCTGAAGAAGAGTTCCAGAGGAGAGGGGGAGGCCCTGAAAGAGTATGCTGAGGGGGGATATGATAGAGGTGTTTAAAATCATGAGAGGTCTAGAACGTGTAAATGTGAATCAGTTATTTGCTCTTTCGGATAATAGAAGGACTAGGGGGCACTCCATGAAGTTAGCATGTGGCACATTTAAAACTAATTGGAGAAAGTTCTTTTTCACTCAAGGCTCAATTAAACTCTGGAATTTGTTGCCAGGGGTTGTGGTTAGTGCAGTTAGTGTAGCTGGGTTTAAAAAAGGATTGGATAAGTTCTTGGAGGAGAAGTCCATTACCTGCTATTAATTAAGTTGACTTAGAAAATAGCTTCTGCTATTACCAGCAACAGTAACATGAGATAGAATTAGTTTTTGGGTACTTGCCAGGTTCTTATGGCTTGGATTGACTAATGTTGGAGACAGGCTGCTGGGCTTGATGGACCCTTGGTCTGACCCAGTATGGCATGTTCTTATGTTCTTATTCTGTGTGTGCAAGAGGATTAGAAAAAAAAGAGAGAAAGGATATGTGTGTGTGTGTGGGTGTGGGTGTGAGAGCTTGTGAGTGTGTGTTTGTGCGTGTGTATGTGTGTGTGTGTGTAGTGTGTGTTATGCTTGGTGGTCCGCTCTCAATGCCAGGCCTGGTCCCCTTCTCTGTGATACAGTTGTCCGCACCTCTGCAACCTGAAGTGGCCACAGCAAGATGCCGGGCCCAGCCTGCTTGCCGCACCTCCTCCTTCTTGAGTGCTCCTAAGGTGCACACTCGCCTGATCTCCTCATATTTAACGGGCCAGTGGCGGGAACAGCCTCAGGACACCTCCTGATGATGTCATTGCTTGGACCATATATAAAGCTCTTCTAGACGCCCCTCCAGTGCTTCGGCAATAGATCATCTCATTCAAGAAGTGCATTTTCCACTGCCTTCCTGCTTGCTGCTCCTTGACTCCTGGTTCTGCTGTGTGTTGTTCCTGAGTTCCTGTGTCCTTTTCCTGGTTCCTTGGCAGTTTGGTTATTCCTGAGTTCTCGTCTTTGTGGTCAGTCTTCCTTTCGTCTGCCTTCAGTGTCTCATCTTGCCCTTGTGGTACTTCATCCTCCTTTTCGTTCCCCTCCTCTTCAGATTGGACTTCTGTCTTGACCTTGGATTGGACCATCAGCTTGACTTTGGACTGGACTTCTGGCTTGACCTTGGATTCGACCTTGACACTGCTTGACCTTTGCCTGCCACTGACCACTGCCTGCTTATCTCCTCTGATTGAACTCTGTCTGTCCCGACAATGACCTGAACCACAACACCAACTGAACTCCGCCTACCTCTGACCACAGACCGTTTCAGACTTCGATGCTTGCTGCCTGTCTTGACTGTTGCCCGACCTGACTCCGTGTCCATCCTCTGTGCTGGCCTGCCACATCTTCCAAGGGATGGATCTTCACCTCCACAGAGGCCCACTCTTAAGTCCAACTGGCCCCGGCACCCTAGGGCTCAATCTAAGGGGAGCAAGGGCTAGTATTGGTAAAGCTCCTGTTGAGCCTCTGCTTCAGCCAGCTCCACCTGCTGATGGTGGGAACCTGCAGGGATCCTCCCTGCTGGTTGAGCCAACCCCGCCTTGGCTCAAGGGTCCACTTCTGCAATGGATTGCCAAGGCCATGGACCCAGAGGATGCCTCGGGTTTTCATGCCATACCAGGCCTAGCGCAGAAATTCAGCAGCAGCAGCAGCAGCAGCAGTTTCTCCAGCTCCTGGCAGGCTCCATGAAATGCCTCAGCCCCCATCTGGATACAACAGCAGCATCAGCCATCTCTCTGCCTCCGTTGGCAGCTGTGACACCTCGTACAGTACCTGCCCCACCTATGATTCGGTTACCGGTTCCGCTCCCATATGCTGAGGACCCAAAACAGTACTGAGGTTCTTGAACCAGTATTCCATGCACTTTTCCCTACAGCCGGCAGAATTCCCAAATGACTCTGTCAAGGCCACATTCATGCTCTTCCTGTTGGATGGGAAGGCCTTGGCTTGTGCCTCTCCCTTGTGGGAGCAATTGGACCCTTTTCTCCAAGATTGTAAGAATTTGTCATGGCCTTCAAGCTTGTTTTTTATGAACCTGGCCAGCTAGCCACGGTGGGTTTGGACCTTCTCCATATTTGCCAGGGCATTCACCCCTCAAAGGATTATGTGAATGAGTTGCAGACCATGACTACGGAGTTGAATTGGGGAGAGTACAGCCTCTGCAGCATTTTCTTGGAGAGGCTGTCTTCCTGGGTGAAAGATGAGCTAGCCGCCCACGAACTGCCAGACTCCCTGGATGGGCTGATTGACTTGGCCAGAAGAATCAACTGTCACCTCCAGCAATGGGCCAGAGAGCTCCACCCACCACGCAGAATATTTGTGCTGGCTCCTCGATTCCAACACCCCCTCTCTCCCACTCTGACGGCAGCACCAGCTCCAGGCCAATTGCATCCGGAAGAACCAATGCAACTTGATCATGGGCGTCTCACCCCAGAAGAAAGGCTTCACCAACATCAGTTAGGACTCTATTTCTACTGCGCTGGCACAGGGCACCAGCTTGCTCGATGCCCATAGAGGCCTGGAAACTACCTAGACTGGGATCTAATGGGGAGGTGATCCTAGGCTTCATGACTCCTGCTCCTCAAGTGACACTCCTGGTGACCATAGGAGGGACGACCAGGAGTTCCCCTTATTAGCCTTGGTTAATTGCAGCACCAGTGATTACTTCATAATTAAAGCTCTCATTGATCACTTGCAGCTTCCCATGGTTCCCCAGAAGACCCCTCTTGTCATCTTATCCATTCATAGGGACCCTCTGCTGGGGACCTTCTGACTTGCTACAGCTCCTCTATGCATCCACACTGGCATACTGCATGTAGAGGATATGGTTCTCCACATTATTGACAAGGTGGTTCACTCCATCCTGCTAGGCCTCCAATGGCTGCAGCTCCACTCTCCACAGTTTGACTGGGCCATGTTACAACTGTCCAGTTGGGGACCTTATTGCCATGACCTCTGCTTGCAATGAGTGGAACCCCCACTCCACCTGTCCTTAGCAGCCACTCTAGTGGGGTTGCCCCTCAATACATCGACTATGCTGACATCTTTTCCGAGAAAGAGGTCAAGATACTGACCTCTCATAGAGTGTACAATTATGCCATCAATCTACTACCCAACTCCAAACCTCCTCAAGGCAGGGTGTTTCTATTATCTGTCCCAGAAAACCTTGACCGAGGTTTCATCTACCCTTCTATCTCCTCAGCCGCGGCTGGGTTCTTCTTTATTTCCAAAAAGGATGACTTGTTGCGCCTGTGCATAGATTACAGAGGCTTAAACGCCATTGCTAAGAAAGACTGCTACCAATTACCACTCATCACTGAGCTATTTGACCACCTCTAAGGATCTAGGGACTTCACTAAACTGAAACTCCACGGTGCCTACAACCTAATTCAGATTCTGCCAGGAGTGGAAGACGACATTCAATACACGAGATGGGCACAATGAGTACTTGGTAATGTGATTTGGTTTATGCAGTGTAGCCGCAGTACTTCAGAAGATAATGAATGAGATCTTCGGAGACCTCTTCTACAACTCCGTCATCATCTACCTCAAAGATATCCTCATCTTTTCTAAGGACCTTCACACTCATTGACAACATGTACAGCTTGTACTCCAGAGACTGAGAAACAACAAACTATAAGCAAAACTGGAGAAGTGCCTTTTTAAGAAGGAGAGTCTTCCCTTCCTAGGATACATCGTGTCCAACAAGGGCTTCCACATGGACCCAGATAAGGTCAAAAGCTGGTCAAAAGGTCAAAGCAGGCTATGCGCTCTGCAGAAATTCTTAGGTTTTGCCAACTATTACCGGCATTTTATTCCTAACTACTCAAAAATTATGGCTTCCCTTACAGCACTCACCTGTAAGGGGGTGAATATCAGGATCTGACCGTTGGAGGCCATCATCACATTTCAAGAATTGAAGGATGCCTTTCTTTTCTGTCTCCACCATCCAGATCCAACTTGCCCCTATATCAGGGGTCGTGAACCTATGGCTCACGAGCCAGATGTGGCTCTTTTGATGGCTGCATCTGGCTCGCAGACAAATCTTTAATAAAAAAGTAAAAATCTAACAAAACCTCCCACCCTCCTGACGCCCAAGACCTCCAAAATTAATTTACTACAACCCCCCACCCTCCTGACCCCCCCAAGACCTGCCAAAAGTCCCTGGTGGTCCAGCGGGGGTCCGGGAGCGATCTCCTGGACTTGGGCTGTCGGCTGCCAGTAGTCAAAATGGCACCGACGGCCCTTTGCCCTCACTGTGTCACTGGGGTCGACCAATGGCAGCGGTAGCCCCTGTGACATAGTAAGGGCAAAGGGCCGTCAACGCCATTTTGATTACTGGCAGCCGACGGCCCTTTGCCCTTACTATGTCACAGGGGCTACCGCTGCAATTGGTCGACCCCAGTGACACAGTGAGGGCAAAGGGCCGTCGGTGCCATTTTGACTACTGGCAGCCGACAGCCCAAGTCCAGGAGATCGCTCCTGGACTGCTCCTGGACCCCTGCTGGACCACTAGGGAATTTTGACAGGTCCTGGGGGGCATCAGGAGAGTAGGGGTTGTAGTAAATTAATTTGGTAGGTCTTGGGGGGGGGGTCAGGAGGGTGGGGGGTTGTAGTTAGTATGGCTCTCACGGAATTACATTTTAAAATATGTGGCGTTCATGGCTCTCTCAGCCAAAAAGGTTCCTGACCCCTGCCCTATATCATCAAGGTGGACGTGTCTACCTTGGGAGTAGGGCCAGTCTTGAGCTAGCACTCAGATTAGGGTGACCTCTATCCATGCTCCTTCTTCTCACAAAAATTCTCTCCTTCAGAGCCAGCTATGGGATCGGTGACTGGAAATTTCTGGCCATCAAGCTTGCACTCGAGGAGTGGACCATCTACACCAATCACAAAAATTTGGAACATCTCCACCATCCTCAATGGCTAAATACTCGGCAGGCTTGATGGTCGTGAATTTTGCATGTTTCAACTTTGAGCTATGGTCCCAACCAGCCCTCAAGAACATTTGTGTGGATGCACTATCCCGGTCCTTCCTGACTGAGGATACTCCAGAACCTCTCAGATTCTTCTAGTCACTATCATGTCTGTCCCACTAGGGAAGACAGTTGTCGCATGTAAACTCCGAGAGAAAGTGTTAAAGTGGTCCCACAACTCCCATGTCTCAGATCACTCTTGACAGGCCTGAACTCTTGCAATGCTCCAGCAGTATTACTGGCGGCCCCAGATGCAGAGAAATGTTAGGGGTCTATGTGGACTCTTGTCCACCTGTATGCAGCAGAAACCATTGCTGGGAAGACCCTGGGGGGAACTCTGGATCCATTTGTCCACTGATTTCGTGGTGGACTTCCCTCTCTCAAATGGCAGCACAGTCATTTGGGTCATCATCAACCGTTTCTCAAAGATGACTCATTTTATTCCTCTTCCCAGACTCCCCACAGCTCCAGAATTGGCCTGACTGGTCACACTTAACATCTTTCGTCTGCATGGTTTGCTCAAGCACATCATCTCTGACCATGGACCCTAGTTCACCGCCAAGCTCCCTTTGCAAAAAATTCAGGGGTAGATTTTATAGATGTACACCCGTGTGTACTTTTGTTCGCACACCAGGCGCAAACAAAAGTACACCGGATTTTATAAGATACACTCGTAGCCGCGCGTATCTTATAAAATCCGGGGTCGGCGCGTGCAAGGGGGCGCACATTTGTGCACCTTGCGTGCACCAAGCCCTGCACGAGCTGCCCGTTCCCTCAGAGGCCGCTCTGAAATTGGAGCGGCCTCGGAGGGAACTTTCCTTCGGCCTCCCCCCACTTCCCCTACCTAACCCACCCCCCCAGCCCTATCTACACCCTCCCTCCCTTTATCGTGAAAGTTATGCCTGCTTCAGGCAGGCGTAACTCGCATGCGCTGATCAGCCACCACCGCACAATTCCCCGGCCCGGGAGCGATTTCAGAGGCCTCGGCCATGCCCCTGAAATGCCCCTGGCCAGCACCATGCCTCCGACACACCCCGAATGTCACACCGCCCCCGGCACCCCCCCCCCCCCCCCAGCAAAGCCCCGGGACTTACGCATGTCCCGGGGCTTGCCCGCACTGCCAAGCCTATGCAAAATAGGCTCGGTGCGCGCAGGGGGGTTTTGAAAGGGTTACGCGCATAACTTATGCGCGTAACCCTTTTTATTTTATTTATTTATTTGTTTATAGAATTTTCTTTGCCGACATTCGTGAGGCACATCATACCGGCTTACATTGAACTGAAAAGAGGAAAATACAATGAACAGAATAACATGTCATAGTTAAACGCAAATGGTGTAAGATATAAGCATCGTAAAAACATTCTGAGATTATATATAATAACATAAAAGAACTAAATAGCTATGGAGGAAAAAGGTAGAAAGAAAGAAAGAGAAACTTTGTACAAACTAAGAAAACTTTATCTTTAACAATGAGAAAGTGGTATAGGGGTTATGAAGTGCAGCAAAGTTCCGGGGGGGAGGGTAGGGGCACAGATGGAAAAGGAGAAGAGCAAGGGGGGGAGGAGCACGGGGGGTGGGGGGGGGGAAGGGGGGGGGGGAGGGCAGGTAGTGGAGATTCTTAGAAAGGTCCATTTAGAAAGGTCCATTTAGGAGAAGTCTACGTATTGGTTGAGTCGGGGTATGTCTGCTTGATTATCCATGTTTTGACTCCCTTTTTTAATTTGTTAAGTGATGGCTCTATTCGGAGGGAAGGGGGGAGGGAGTTCCAGAGGTAGGTGCTAGCTATGGAGAAAGCCCTTTCTCTGGTGAGGGACAGATGCGCAGCCTTCAGGGAAGGAATGTGTAGGGTACCTGGATGAGCACTTCTTGTGGGGCGGTTGGAAGTGCGGAAGCGAGGCATTTCTTCCAGCCAGGTGTGATTGAGTTGGTATAATGAGCAGTGAAGAATGGTGAGTGTTTTGTATTGTGAACGGAAGGAGATAGGCAGCCAGTGCAGGTCTTTTAAAATTGGAGTGATGTGTTGTGTTTTGCGGGTGTTTGTTAGGATTCAGGCCATGGAATTTTGGAGGATCTGGAGTGGCTTGATAGTGGTAGCAGGGAGGCCGAGTAGGAGGGCGTTACAATAGTTCAGTTTTGACAGCATAGTAGTCTGGATTACAGTTCAAAAATCGTTGGTGTGGAGCAGAGGTTTGAGTTTCCTGAGGATATTTAATTTGTAGAAGCCTCCCTTTATGATGGATTTGATGTAAGGTTTAAAGTTTAGTTGATGGTCGATAAGGACGCCCAAGTCTCTTACAGCCTGTAATTTGTGTTGTGGAGCAGTTGTGTTCTGAGGTGAGTCGTGGGGAGAGCAGTCAAGATGGGTGGAAATGATGAGTAGTTCTGTTTTTGCAGCGTTTAGAGCTAGGTGTAGGTTGGATAGCATCGACGTTATTTAAGAGAGGCAAGATTCCCAGAAGTGCATGGATTCCTCAATGGATTTTTGTATTGGGATAATAATCTGCACATCGTCTGCGTAAAGGAAAAATTTGAGGCCTAAGTCAGATAGTAATTGGCAGAGGGGTAGGAGGTATATATTGAAAAGGGTTGATGATAAAGATGAACCTTGGGGGACACCTTGTGTGATAGGGATGTGTGAGGATTGGTGTCTGTCAATTTTTACTACGTATTCTCTATGGTTAAGATAGGAGGAGAACCATGAAAGTGCGGTGTCAGCAATACCTATTTCAGCCAGGTGGGTCATTAGGATTTGATGATTGACAGTGTCGAACGCTGCCGAGATATCTAGGAGGGCAAGCAAGTATGAGGTTCCATGGGCCATACCTTTGAGGATGGTATCTGTCATTGATAGTAGTAGGGTTTTTGTATTGCGTGCTTTCCAGAATCCAAATTGTGAGGGGTGTGGGTTGTTGTAGTCTTCTAGGAACTCGGAGAGTTGTTTGTTAATGACTCTTTCCAAAATTTTTGAAATGAAAGGCAGGTTGGAAATGGGTCTGTAGTTAGCTAGGTCTGATGGGTCAAGGTTTGGTTTTTTAAGGAGGGGTCTTACTACAGCAAGTTTGAGTGGGTCTGGGATGCTACCATGTGTGATGGAGCAGTTGATGAGTTCAGCAATGAATTTTGCAATGGTGGATGGGATAGCGAGGAGAGTTTTTGAGGGAATAGTGTCTAGGAAGTGGGATGCAGGTTTCATTTTCTTTAGAATAGTTTCAATTTCGGCATTTGTTATAGGGTCAAAGTTTCTGAGTTTGCTCCTGTTGTCAATGCATGGCAGCGATACAGGGGAGGGGTTGGTGGGCAGGCGGTGAGGATGTTGTCAATTTTGTTCTTGAAGAACGCTGCTAATTCCTGGCATCTGTTACTCGAATTGTCCTCGTGAAGAGGTGTGGTAGCGGGGTTAGTGAGGTCAGTGACAAAAGTGAAAAGTGCGTTTGCATTGAATTTATAGGCATGGACTTTTTGGAATAGTAGTCCCGTTTGGCTTGGGTGATGGCTAGTCAGTAGGTATGTGCAGCGTTGATGTAAGTGGCTTTGAGAGTAGCAGATGGTTGTTTACGCCATGCACGTTCTTTGGATCGTAGGTAATTTTTGATCATCTTTAAATCCTTTGTGTACCATGGTTTTCTTTTTTCACTTTGCGTAAGGGGAATTTCCTTGTGGATGATAGTGCATAGCTCATTAGCGATGGTGGTGGTGAGATTGTTCCAGGAGAGCAATGCTGTGTCAGGGTCTTTAAGGTCGAGATTGTTGGTTGTTTTGTCAAATGCTAGAGCGATATCTTCTGTGTTACAAGGTTTGCAGAAAGAGATGGTCTTGCTGTGCTTCTGCGGGGATGGAGTTGGGGTGTTGAATGTGAGACTGACATTGATTAGGGAGTGGTCGGACCATGGTACAGGGGTGATTACAGGTGGGTTAAGTGTAGAAAGTTGTGAATTAACGAAAATGAGGTCAAGCGTGTGACCTGCTTTGTGAGTGGGTTTGTTGATGATTTGACTAAAACCTAGGACTTTGAGGGTATCCAGCAGGACCTCGCAGGCTGAGTTGGAAGGGTAGGCGTCTACGTGGAGATTGAAATCTCCTAATATGATTGTGGGGAGTTCGGTTTTGATGTTGTCAGTGAGATATTCAATGATGGGGGAAGGGTCGTGATCAATTGTGCCTGGGGGGGCATAGACTAGGCAGATCTGTAGTGATTTGGATTTAAAAAGTGCTATTTCTAATTTAGGGGGGGATTGTAGAGGTAGAAGTTTGAGGCTGAGGCTTTTCTTGGCAGCAAGGAGTAGACCTCCACCTCTCTTCTTTGGCCTTGGTACAGATAGGATGTCATAGGTTTTTGTTGGGAGCTGGTTTAGGAAGACATGGTCAGTGTTTTTCAGAAAAAACAAAAGAGCTAAGCGAACCCAGAGGACAATCAGCAAAGAAAAGGGAGAGCTAAATTACTATAAGAAAACTTTTGCTCACTTAAGGGGCCTAATTTTTGTAATTTGTAATTTTGGTATTTTTTATTGTTTTTTATTATTTTTTTGTTTTTATTAGTTTTAAATAATATTTCTAATTAAATATTGATTGAAGACGTAAAAAATGTGCATTGCTTAACAGAACACATCTGAAGTAGAAGTAAACTGCATCAGCAAGCCTGACGGCGTCTCTTGGAGATATATAAAGAGCGCCCGGTCTTCTCAATCATTTGCAGTTACTTTCGGATGTAATGCAGCTTTGACATTATCTTCAACAAACCCAAATGGATTTTTGCATGGGTTATCACAACTTTGGTAGAAAAGTCAAAATGGATTTCCTAGAGATTCAGAAGTTGAATAGGCACCGTCAAATTGCCCAACCTTCTATAAGGGGTACAGAAATCTCGTATAAGTCAAAGTCTGAGTGTGTAGAAGCCGGCTGCAACTTTATTACAAAAAAGACGGAGTGACAGGCTTGAAACACGGCTCAGGCTTGAAACACGGCTCTACTGCTGCCAAAGTTTCGCTGTAAACAGCTTCATCAGGAGCCTGAGATAACACAATATTTAAATTAGAGAAATTTCATACAGTTCCGTCTTGTCAGAAACAATGCAACTGTTGTAGTTGTACTTTTTAATTACAGCAAGTGCTGTTTAAATCTTCTATATTGCGTCTTCGATCACTTTTCATCATCGGGACCCTCAGGTCTCCCGCACAGATTCATGAAGACAGACAGCAGATTCATGAAGACAGACAGACAGATTCATGAAGACAGACAGCACTCAAATGCCAGTAATCAAAATGGCGCCGATAGCCTTTGCCCTTACTATGTCACAGGGGTTACCGGTGCCATTGGTCAGCCCCTGTCACATGGTAGGAGCACAAGATGGCGCGGGCCATCCAGTGCTCCTACCATGTGACAGGGTCCAGCCAATGGCACGGATACCCTGTCACATGGTAAGGGCAAAGGGCCATCGGTGCCATTTTGATTACTGGCAGCCAATGCCCGAGTGCAGGAGATCACTCCCGGACCCCCGCTGGACCACCAGGGGCTTTTGGCAAGTCTTGGGGGACCCTCCTGACCACCACAAGACTTGCCAAAAGTAAAAAGTTTGGGGAGGGGGGGGGTCGGGAGGGTGGGGGAAGATAAGGTATTAGTTTTAAAGGGTCGGGTGGATATTTTGTTTATCGGCTTGGGAGCGGCCGATAAACAAAACCGCAATTGGGCCCGATGAAAAAAAAAACCCACATGTGAATCGGAACCGGAATCGGAACTGATTCCGGTTCCGATTCACATCTCTATACCAAAGAAATGTTCTTAAAGGCGGCCAAGCTGGCCAGAGAAGCCACAAATGCACATCAAAGACCAGCTCCTCAATTTAAGCCTGGAGACAAAGTCTGGCTCAGTACCCACCACATTCGACTTTGGATGCCCTCCCTGCAGCTCACACCTCGATTCATTGGCCTTTTCCGATCCTATGGCAAATAGGTCCAGTGACCTACCAGTTACGCTTGCCTACTTTCCTAGGAATTCACAATGTCTTCCATGTTTCCCTCCTGAAGCCTCTGATTCTTTCATGGCCCTCAGAGGCCACCAGAACTTCAAAAAATGTCCTCTGAGGATGATGTTACTCATCAGGTAAAGGAAATTCTGAACATCTGACAACGAGGCAAGAAATGGGAATACCTTATCTCCTGGGAAAGATATGGCCCAGAGAAAAACACCTGGGAGCCTGCCTCCAATATTCTAGATAAAAGCCTCCTGAAGGAATGGCATGCTACATATCCCAGGAGACCTAAACTCTCGGGGGAAGGTTTAGGGGAAGGGGTACTGTTATGTTTGGCAGTCCATGTGGCAAAGCCATGAACCACCATGCTCATCTGTGCTGTCGACACCAGGCCTGGCCCCCCTTTCCATGACACAGCTTTATTTTTTACAGATTGAATATTAATAAGACATAGGGAAATACTGATCAGAGATGATACCACTGAGACAGTTTATAAAGGAACTGGAGTTAAAAAAGAGAGGCGTGTATGGTTTTTGTGGATTCTGGCAGAGCTTCATTTACCATATCTTCCTTTGCCAGTAATGGTGGGGATAGCATATATCGGAGAGTAGGTGCCACTCGGAAAGATATTTGTTGTATTCTCCACTCCGAGGGGTTGTCCCCATTATACACGAATATTCGCTCCCAACCCCTCTATGCCAATTGTTTATTAATTTCTACGGGATCTTGTTTTTTTTTCCACACAACTTATTTGTATTCATTACCTTCACCAATCTAATCTAAACATTTAAAAAATATTTTTTTAAGGCAGGATGGGTAGTTTCATTTATCGACCCACTCAAACTTCAGACACACATTGAATTAATGCTGGTCTTTTCTTTATGCTTTTAATCAACAACATACCACCATCCGTCCTACTTTTTATTCAAAAACCAAAAAAATCCCACCCATTAATTATTTTTATTTATTTTAAATATTGCAATGCAATCTCTTAATTTATTTAAAATTTTTCCATCTTTTACTTAGCTTGTGAATGAATTCCTGTAAATTGGTCCATTATTCTCTCAACATGGCCATGTTTCAAGACTCAAAGATTTCTTTCTCAGGGGAGACTGTTACATGTCTTTCTTCTCTCAAATCTTCACTTCAATGCGCCGGAATTTTTTCTTACTCCTCAACTCCATTCTTATGTATTCCTCCTTCAACTCAAGAAGCAACCAATCCACACACTTCTTTTCAAACAGTACTCAAAGATAGCCAATCCAGTTCTTCATTAAGTCCATTCGGTATTACTGAGTTAAATTTATAGATCCACCATTGCTCCCGGAAGTTTAGTTGAGGAATAAGAAAAAATTCCGTCGCATTGAAGTGAAGATTTGAGAGAAGAAAGACATGTAACAGTCTCCCCTGACCATGTGAGAGGCTTTCGGTGCCATTGGCCGGCCTCTGTCACATGGTAGGAGCAATGGACGGCCGGCGCCATCTTAAAAAATGGTGCGGGTCATTGATTGCTACTACCATGTGACAGGGGCCGATCAATAGTACCAATAGCCCCTGTCACACAGTAAGGGCAAAGGGCCATCAGCGCCATTTTGATTAGTGGTAGCTGATGGCCCGAGAGGGGGAGACTGCTCCCGGGACCCCGCTGGACCACCAGGGACTTTCGGTAAGTCTTGGGGGGGGGGGGGGTTGGGCAAGTCTTGGGGGTCAGGAGGGTGGGGGGGGGTTGCAATTAATTAAATTTGAAGGGATGGGGTGGGTTTGGGTTTTTTTTTAAATGTACCCTTTCTCCCCCCCCCAAAACGATAAGAAAACCACATGAAATTTCGTGGGTTTTCTTATTGTTTCGTCGCACCCCTGAAATGCGACGAAATAGGAAATATTTTCTCTATTTCCTATTTCATCGCAAACGAATGCACATCCCTAATTAATTTTAGTTTATGGACTTCTCCGGGAAGTCCAAAACCTTTTAAAACCCAGCTACAATAGTTGCTTTAACCACATCATCTATTCATCAACCAACCCTCTGTTCCCTTCCGAAAAGAACATTAACCACCACCATCAAGGGAACTCCCTGATGTGTGGCGATGTGCAGTTGCTATATGTGATGGAACCAATCTGTGATTCTCTCTTTTGATAGCTACTGACTTTATTCTTCAAATGCTTTATTTTACTAATTTTTATTTTTTTAAATTTTTTGTAATTTAACTATGTACTTCTCATAAACCAATCTGCCGTGTACTGCATTTCCAGTGAATGTCCTCCCCCTGGCGGTCAGCTCGACTCATGTCCAGATTTAGCTCCACTACTAAGTTTCTGTTGCCTCCACTACGGTTCTCATACCTAATCATAACCCCACCAGCCTCTTATTATATTGTAGAGTGACACCCTGATATGCCCCTCAGTTCCATGATATCAGTTTTGTGCAATCCATTATTGTCGTCAATCCCTAGTTTTCTGTTTCGTAGTTCAAGATCTTAGCCTCTGCTATCACGTGTGTATTATATTTACTCTCTCCGAGACACTCAATGTTATCTGCTTGTTTTATTTTATTGGAATCCCTAGTTCTTTGTAATTGTTCTCTTCTGAAGCTCTGTTACTGTTCAATGTAATTGCTTTCATTTTTCTGAAGCACTGTTACTGTTCAATGTAAACCGAACTGATTTGTAACCTTTTACAAGAATTTCGGTATATAAAACTGTTAAACAAATAAATAAATAAATAAATAAATATAGCATTCTCACTCCTTTATGTGGGTACTTATCGGTTCTAGACAAACTCCTGCACTTCCATAAGGTCGAAGCTGCCTGCCCGACATCGGCCGTGTTTTGACAACTGCTTCTCTGCTTCAGGGACCTTCGGAGGAATTTTTCACATGCCGTCAGGGACAAGACTTGAAGATTGGGGTGGCGTAGGCACCCGTCGTTTTGAGTGATTAGAAGTGGGTCCTTTCCTAAGGGAATGTGCCTGCGAATGAAGAGATCCTGAAGTACTGGAAACCACACTTGGCGTGGCCAGTGAGGTGCTATCAGGATCATGATTCCCTTGTCCTGATGTAACTTCACGAGAGTCTTCGAGAGAAGTGGAAGTGGAGGGAATGCATATAGGAGACCGGTTGCCCATGATAGGGAGAACACGTCTCTTGGCTGATAGTGTTGGCTGTGAGTGAGAGAGCAGAAGTTGTCTACTTTGCGATTTTGAGGTGACGCAAAGAGGTCTATTTGAGGATAATCCCATTGGTGGAAGATCAAGTTTGCTATTGAGGGGTTGAGAGACCACTCGTGCGGTTGAAATGTGCGACTCAGCTTGTCTGCCAACACATTGTCCACTCCCAGCAAGTAGGTGGCCCTGAGGTACATCGAGTGGGAGAGGGCCTCCGCCCATATCTGCGCAGCTTCCTGACACGGAAGGTAGGAGTCCGTCCCTCCCTGTTTGTTGATGTACCACATGGCCACCTGATTGTCCGTCTGGATCAGGATGACTTGGTTGGAGAGGCGATCCTGAAATACCCTGAGAGCATATCTGATTGCTGAAGCTCCAGGAAATTTATTTGGTGTTTGGCTTCCTCTGGAGACCAAGAGCCTTGTGTCTGCAGATCGGCCACGTGGGCTCCCCAGCCGAGGTTGGAAGCATCGGTGGTGAGAGTTATTTGAGGGTCTGGAGCCTGAAAGGGCAAGACCTGGAGGAGATTGACCTGATTTCTCCACCAGGCGAGAGACTGACGGAGTGAGTCGGTTACGTGGACAATGGTCTACAGGGGCTGAATGGATTGAGTCCATTGTGACCTTAGAGTCCACTGCATGACTCTCATGGCCAAGCGGGCCATTAGGGTGACATGAACTGAGGACGCCATGTGTCCCAGGAGGATGAGAAAGTGGTGTGCAGTCGTGGAGTGCTGAGACTGCAGCTGGTGTGCAAGAGACACGAGCGTGAGAGCTCGCTGTCGAGACAAAAAAGCCTTTGCCTGCAAGGTGTCCAAGTCTGCCCCAATGAACGATAAGGTTTGAGATGGGACTAAGTAGGATTTGTCATAGTTGACAAGAAATCCGAGCGAAATTAGAGTGTGTAAGATAAGATGTAGGGACGACAGAGCAGCTTGCTGAGTGGGAGCCCTGATTAACCTTGAGTCCTGAGGAAGGCTGCAACTACGACGAGGCATTTTGTGAATTCTCGTGGTGCAGACGCGAGGCTGAATGGAAGCACTCGGTATTGGTAGTGCTTGGGGCCTACTAGAAACCTCAGGTATTTGCGATGAGATGGAAGTATCGCGATATGAGTGTATGCGTCCTGGCGGTCTAGAGAGCAGAGCCAGTCTCTTCTTTGTAGAAGAGGAAGAAGAGAGCCCAAGGTTACCATTTTGAACTTCTCTTGCTGGAGGTACTTGTTGAGGGCATGTAGATCCAGAATTGGACGAATGCCTCCGGATTTTTTGGGAATTAGAAAGTACTGGGAATAGAACCCTAGGCCTTGTTGTGAGTATGGCACTGGTTCTATTGCTCTGGATTGGAGGAGGAGGGAGACCTCCTGCTCCAGGAGTTGCGAGTGGTCGGATGTTCTCCACGTCAATAGAGGTGGGGAGTCCAGTGGAATGTAGAGAAAGTTCAGACGATAACCTTGAGCAATTATCGCTAGGACCCACTGGTCTGAGGTGATTGAGTACCACCTGTTGTTGAAATGGCACAATTGACCTCCCACCGGTATATGGGGCAATGGAAGCTGGCTGCTGCTCTCTATGCAGGAGTCATAATCCGGAAGCAGGGCCCAGCTGAGGAGCTGCTTACGGTTTTTGTTTTCGTGTCTGATGAGACTGAGCTTTTTGAAACGGTCTTGTAGAACGGGTTCTAGATGGTGGCGGGTAGGACTTCTTCAGGCGGAAGAATGACTTCTTAGAGTCCTTCTGAGTACTCAGAAGGCATCAGAGAGAGCTGTCTCAGGGTCTCATGATGGTCCTTGAATTCCGCCATCGTCCGTTGAATCTGCTCGCCAAACAGATTGTCTCCTACACAGGGCAGGTCAGACAATCTGTCCTGAACTTCAGGGCGAAGGTCGGAAGACTTGAGCCAGGTCCATCGTCTTGCCAAAATAGCAGCTGCAGATACCCTGGTAGCAGAGTCAAAGATATCGTAAGATGATCTGATCTCATGCTTGTCTGCCTCAAACCCCTTTTTTACTAGGGTTTGGAGTTGCTCTTGAAATTGCTGAGGCAGGGAGTCTGTTAAGTATTGTATCTGCTTAAATAAGACCCTGTTGTATTGGGTCATATACAGCTGATAAGAGGCAATTCTAGAGATGAGCATTGATCCCTGGAAAACCAATGGCATCTAGGAATTTCTGTTCCTTGCCTGGGGGAAAGGAAGTGTGAGGTTTTGATCTCCTTGCTCTTTTCTGGGCAGATTCGACAACCACAGATTGGTGATCCAATTGAGGTTTGCGAAAGCCTGGAGCTGACTGAATGAGATAGGTCGTGTCAGCTTTTCTGTGTACTGGAGCAACCGAGCCAGGATGTTCCCAGTTCTTTTTGAGGAGATCTAGAAGAACCTGGTGGATAGGGATGGAGGTTATTTCCTTGGGAGCATCCAGGAATTGTAACAGCTCCATCATTTGATGCCTGTCATCTTGTTCAGTCTGCAATTGGAAGGGAACCAATTCAGACATTTCCTTCACAAAATTTATGAAGGAAAGGTCCTCTGGAGGAGAACGCTTTCTACTTTCAGTAGGTGAAGGTGGTGAAGGCAAATCATCGGTGTCTGGTGAAGAATCATCAGTCCAGGTGTCGTAGGGATCAGCTCCTGCTCCTCTAGGGACTAGAGGACAGGGCGGTGGGATCCCTGAGGGTCCTGGTTGAGGCTCTGAAGGACTCAAAGGAATAACTGGAGGCACCGATGAGGACATTGAAGGCACTGGTGCAGGCATCAAGGGCATCGATGGATGGCTCGGTGGTGCTGATGGACGAGTCGGTACCGATGGGTGGATCAGTGGCACTGACGGACGTCTCGGCATCGGCAGAACTCCCAAAGGAGGGATGCGGAACGGTGTTTCTCCTCCCGATGACAAAGCAAACGGGGAGGGCACCGGAACATTCGGTGACCAGGGGTCAATCGGTGGAAAAGCGGCCATAAGCGCTTCCATCCTCGAGAGCAGTGGTGCCAACGCTGCTGGAATCGGGTCATTGGTCGGTTCCGCAATCGGTACCGGTGTCAGTGCTTTAGGAACCTGGAATCGATGCATCGCCTTGTCGATGGCCTCCTGAACCATCCGGTCCAGTTCTTCTCAGAGACCTGGAGCAAGCAGCCCCAGCTCCGGAACAGAAGAAGGAGGCAGAGGCATAGCCGGAGGGACCACCGTTAAAGGCGGAGTTGCGGCTCCCGATACCCTGTCGGGTGAGGGTTGCCTCAGTGACCCGGTCGCCAAAAAGGTCAGTGCCTTTTCTGGACAGGGTTTCTTCGACGGCGGCTCGGATGATGGCGAGCTTGATGATTTCGCTTCCTCGATGGTCCGAGACTTTAGATACCGGTGGCGATGTTTATCTCTATGATCCCCTCGGTCCTGAGGGGTAGTAGAGGTTGACAAAGGCCGAGAAGTTGTCGATGCCAGGCGGTTACCGGCCGGAGGTCGATGCTGGCGCAAAGTTGATGGTGCCGGTTCTGACGACGTTGATACAATAGGCGGCGTCGGGGTTTGAGCGCAGAAGAGAAGTTCCATCTTCTCCATTCTAGCCTTGCGACCTTTTGGTGTCATAAGGGCACATTTGCTGCAGGTTAGGACATCGTGCTCACTTCCGAGACACATTACGCAGACTTTGTGAGGGTCTGTGATGGACATGGTGCAATTACAGTCTGGGCACTGGCGGAACCCCAACGCCATGACCATGAAAAAACTGAGTCACGGTACAGTCGATGGCCAGTAGGCCGCGAGGGCCAAACCCGACGGTAATCGACGGAAAACGGATAAAAAACTTACCGGAGTACCGTGGCTTGAAAAAGTTGAAGGAGGGACCCCTTTGGGGTAAATTAAAGTTTAGTAATTCCGTGAGGAAAATTCCTGTCAGGAATCTCTGCAGAGCTCCTTATCTGCCTGGCTACTGCTGCGCGGAAAAAAGACTGAGGGGGGACCCCTGCTGGCTGCAGGGTTAGTGCCATGCTGGGCATGCCCTGTAGGGGCCAGTCAAAGTTCTGGAAACTTTGACAGAAGTGTTCCTTGATTGGGCTCTATCCTGTGATGTCACCCATATGTGAGAACTACCATCCTGCTTGTCCTGTGAGAACTATCCATGCTCAACCTGTAAGATTTTTCTGAGCTCTAAGTTGGTCTATATTGGTGCTACTGGATGATATCACTCATTAGTGTGGCAGATTTTATCTTGCTTGTTGACAGAGAAATGTTGACAGAATTCTTCCCCCTTCTCCCCCCATCCCCCCTCTGGTATCTGCAGGAATAGTGTGCTGCAAGATCGTCACTCTCTTTCATCCAATCAGATTTCCAATGGTGGAAAACACAGACAATCAGTATTGCTCAGGGAAGGAAGACTTATTGACTCTGGGCACACTGTTATTAAAATGATACCAGAATCAGAATAACTTTTTTTGTATGGTGAGTTGTACGGGGAAATATTCTAGTTCTCCATAGCCCCGAGGGTGGCTGTGGCTTTGAGGTTACATCCCTTGACGGCATCAGCGGAGGCCACTCGCGCACCTCAATGTCATCAGGGGTAGCCACTCATGTACCTCCTTGGGATCAAGGGCATTGATGGCACTGAAGCATCCATGGCATGGAATGGAACTGAGGAATCCATGGCATAGAATGGACCGAGACATCCATGGAATGGATAGGTCCATCACCTTGAAACCCAAGGTGCTCAATGACTCCAGTGCCTCAAATCCACAAATGCCTATGGCATGGAAGGCCCTTACTGCATCGAGGGCGGTCATAAATCCCAATGGCATCAAGGGCACCCCGGCACCTTGACGGCATCAAGAGTGACCATGGCATTCAATGGCAGTCCTGGTCCCTGACGTGGTCCTGGTCCTGACATCGATGCATCAGAGCAATGGTGCGCTGGTGACAGAAGTGCATGGGCGACTGTTACTGGACATGGCACCGAAGGTGCGGCAGCAAGCTCCTCCTCACCCTCTCTCACAAGAAGACTGCACTGCCATACCGGCAAGCAGGAGGGGAGGCTACATCATCCAGGGCTCCTGCCCGTGGAGACTAGTTCCTTTGAATGTGGGGAGAATGAGCTCTCCTCCTCACAGGAACAGTGTGGTCCTTGATCTCTGCACTGTCTGAATCTCCATTGATGTTGATCGATTGGTGAAATGACATAGAACTCCTGTCAGGGCAGAATTCAGGTGAGTCCCCAAGCTCAGCGGCCTACATGGATCACCTATGGATTGCATTCAGTCAATCATGACAAGCATCTGACAAAGGTACAAAAACAGACAGAACAAGGAGAGGAATTAAAGGAAAAGAAACAAAACTACCATAAGGTAAAGGAAAGAAAAACAGCTGCAGCTCTAGAGAAAAACCACTTACAAAAACTGTGAGGAGAGAACAAAGCTGAATATAATGAGGCACACGGCTCCTGTGACCACATGGCTCCATGGATAAAAAGAGACTGAGGGACTCTGCATAGGGGCAGGGTGATGACTACAGCTGCACATGCTCAGTAGGGCATGTTTGAAAGATCTAGAATCTTTGAGATCAAAGTTCCATGCTCGGCTCCATCAGATGATATCACCTATGTGTGAGGACTACCAACCTACTTGTCCTCAAAGAAACAATTCTAAGACAGGGGGACAATTTTGAAACAGCCTGGGCAGCTTGCAAGACTACAGACTTGCAAACTAATTTTCAAAGGAAAACTTCCCTTCGAGTTTGCCTTTGAAAATTCTGGATCAGTGGGGAACATGGGCAAAAATGAAATCCTTGGAGGCAGGCAGGTGAGAACTGGCTTTTTTACTACCTGAGCGGTCTCCTCTCAATTCTATGTTTAATTCCTCTGAATGATCAGCTGGACCCGGGGGTGATCTGATTGGCCCCAACGGTGTAACATCTTAAGACGCTGCTTTCCTATTGGTTACCTATGGGAGGAGAACCAGGAAGTGACTATAAAAGCCGCGGCGTCTGCGGTGCGCAGACGACGCCGGCGCGCAGCTTAAGCCGCGCACGCTCAAGGGGCGCGCACGTCAAAGCTGAGCTTTGACGGGCTTCGACGGAATTCGCCGGGATTTGCCTATGAAGTTTCAAATTCGTCTCAGGTAGGAACATAAGGCTTAGTTTAACCTGCTGCCTTCGTTTAGTGAAATCCTTATAAATTAAACATCACATTACCAATACTTTTTGAAGTCCTAAGTTTAGTTATCTTATCATTTCCTTGATATGCCGCACACCAAACGGAAGGCCAGGATAAGGCCCGTTGGTGAGACGGCTGTACAAGATTCTGGACAGAAAACAGTATTGGAGTGGTTGGACCCTAAGAAAATCCCGTGTGAGCAGGCTGCTGTAGATGAAATTCTAGAACGGAGCATTTCATCTCTAGCCAATGAAACAACATTAAGCCCGGGCGCGCCGGTTCCACCAACACCACCTGGTGGGGGGAACTCCCCGGATATACCAGGTGGCCTATATGAGGAGGCTTCTACCCCACAGGACAAACAAGGGAAATTGGGGAACTTAAATGAAAATATGGAACCCTCTAAGCGGAAGGTACAATTATCAGGAGAACTTGATTTCATGGAAACTCTTAATATTTCACCAAAAGAGTCTAGTACACCAAAGAATGATGAGGTGGAAAAAGGAGATCAGGAGAATATCAGTGTAATTATCAAGAGAGACAGTTTGCCAAAAAAACCAGCAAATATCACTCTAGAAACTCTGTGGAATTATTTGGCAAAATTGGACACTTCTATAAATAACTTAACAGAGGTTGTTCTGAAAACTACTAAATCGCTTGCATTGAATACTAATGAAATAGGGAAGCAAAAAGATATGAAAAATGATATGGGAAATCGTGTTTCATATGTTGAAAAAATCCAAGTCCATCAGATAAAAGTAGAAGATGAAGTTAATAAAAGAATAGAGAATTTAGAGAACACTGTAAGATCATTGAATCTAAGGGTTAATAATTTTCCTTTTTCTAATAAATTGGACCCATTAGAGTTATTCAGGAACTATTTAATGCAGATATTAAAATTTCCTGAAAAAATACTGCCGGTAATTGTAAAAGCTTTTTACCTGGGGGATAAAAAGATAAAAACTGCAATGGGAGAAAAATTAGAAGATGTGAAGGTGAAAGATAGTGGAGAAGAGTCAATTGACATCTGATTTGCTTCAGAAATCGCAGGATGAATTAGAAATAAGTATAAGGAGAACACTCTTGGTTCAACTAGCTTTTTCTACAGATAAGGAAAATATTTTGAGAGCTTTTTTCCGGAATAGAGTTGTTAATTTCTATGGCCAAAAGGTATGGATCTTTCCCGATCTAACTCGTGCCACACAAGTTCGTAGAAAAGCCTTTCTACAATATAGGAAAACAATTGTGGATAAAGGGGGATATTTTAGTTTAAGATACCCATGTAAATGTAATATTAGGTTAGAGGGTAAGACATACTCCTTTGTAGATCCAGTGGGTCTTAAAGATCTCCTCGAAGGAAAATAGACCGGCATTAGAGTAAATTGGGACCTAAATGTGATAATACTTGAAAGATAGTTTCTTTCTTTCTTTTTCTTTTTCCTTTTTAACCGTTCATAGCTAAGTAAGGATTTCACTTATTTACCTTAATATAATCATGTAAGTTAACTGCTGGATGAGATGATGTTATTTCTTAATGTGGATTTATATTTGAGAATTTACCAAATCAACAGTTAACAAATATGATATAATTTTTCTTGTATAAATGTTGTTTATTGTAATAATTTGAAAGCAATAAATAAAGAATTTAAAAAAAAAATAAAAAATGAAATCTTTGCCTGTACTTTGTCTTCCCTATCCTTTCTCACCATTGAGAGCAAGGCAGTTTTCGGCCTGGGAAATTTATTTGAGTAACTGCATAGTTTCCCAGTAAAATTCCTTTGAAAATTATCCTCCGATTTCTTAAATTGCATTCATAAGTATGAGCCATCAGAGGGAGTTTTTAAAAAAAAGGGATGAATCTGTAAGTTAAAGCCATATTTCCTTAGAGCTGTGAAAGAAAGATGAAAACTGTAAAGCACACATGATGGGCAATATCCAATCCTTTTTTTTCCTTGTTCAACATTAGATTTTTATAAGCATCAAGAATATGTTTGAAGGCCTTAGCCATACGTGCTTGATGTTATCCTCAGGTCTTTGTAATTGGTTCTTTATGATTCCAAGGATTTGCTGTTAAAATGTTTACTGTGTTATAATTCTGTGCAATCGCATTTATTTTATTATCGTTATTGCTATTACTATTATTATTATTCTAGGGTCAAAAACTTGAGAGAATAGAATAGAGGAAGCAGTTCCCTGAAAATAATTTTGTATCCCTCAACTGCACCACAGAATACTACAAAAAAAAATGGGGGAAAAAGTATAAACTTGTAAGTGTGCAAGACTCTTCATAGCCATCTCAAAAGAATTTGCTGGATTCTAGACATAAAACTTTTATGCAAGAAGACTCAGACTCAGTAAGGTATACTTAAAACCAGTTGAGACGACTCAATCATAAATCTAATGCTTGATTTTAAAGGTAGAGAGACTTGAATGGTAGTTTTAATATAATGCTGAGGCAAACCTCTAGACAGAGAAAATACAGCTCTTTGTCATCTTGATCACACTTTGGCAAACACACTCTTACTGAGGAAAGCAGCAGTCAGATCATGGTCAGCAGCATCATATCATTTTCAAGCAAAAACTTAAATTTAACATTTTAATTCCACAATTCATTCACCATACAAACAAAATAAAATAAGTAATCATCTATCACAATTTAAAATTATTTTTTGGCTATTCCAATCTATTGGGTTGGTGATGAAACTCCTGGTGTTCGACGAAAGTCAGCTGGCTTGGTTTGTTTTCTTGTTTTTTGAGGGAGAGCTTTCTTTACAGTGTTTACCCTTGAACTTATGAAGAATTTTAAGCAAGCCTTCAACAACCATCCTGTCTGTGAAAACAATGAGAAAAACAGTACCACAGTTTTAATTTCAAACCATATACCGGTAATTGGAAATAGAGAGGTAATAATTAAACTACCTGTGTTGGTGCAAACTGTGCAGATACTTTTTACCCTGCAGGATTTGCATCAATAATCAAAGCAAAAGTAGAAGCATACGTCTGCTTAGATTATTTGTCCACTCAAAACTTTACCTGCAGAGATTTGCATCTGCTTTCTCTACAAGTAAGTTTTTTTAGTAAAACAATGTATGTAGTATTGATTATTTAAAAATGCATGCATTCAATCCCCTGCCCTTGCTCCACCCCTGGAAATGCTTCTTATAATGCAGGAAAAAAAAGTTGCACATTTAGACCTACATGTATATTTCACCTAAATCAAATCAAATTCACAATTTCTGAGGGGAAATTTCTATTTTACTGGAGAAAGGGCTTTTATTATTATCCACCATAATCTATAAAGACTGTATATAGTACAGTATAATAATTTTATTTCTTAACTTTAGCATATTTTTTCAATGTACTTCTTTTAAAAATGGAAATGTAAATAATGATAGGCTTGACATTTTGGAAGCTCAAAGTGCATGGGCCAGAGAAGCAGTGTGATATATTTGCTGGAAGAGAAAGCAGGGAATTTTATGCCAGGCAAATATAGTGACAAGGAACCAATTTTATTATAAATACTGATGATCATATAAAAAAATACACAAAGAGAAATGGGGAAAAAGGAATTGTAGCCTGTACACAATTCTACCTAAATTGTATTGTATAAATTTGATTTCCACATGTATATTATAGCCACATTTGAATATGTTCTTATAGCAGTGGTTCTCAACCTTTTTTCTTTCTGGACACTCCCAACAGATGATGCTCACATGTGTGACGCACTGAGAACACGAAAATCACATAGCTAAATGTAAACATGTACTCTGCATCCACAGGAATCCCCCCTCCCCCCGATCCCCAACAATGAGTGCAGAGCAGAACTAGGATATTTCCCTGTACATCTCACCATACAAAAAAAGTTATTCTGATTCAGGTATCATTTTAATAACAGCAACACAAATTCCCTCTACTTCCAAATGCATTGTAAAATAAAAAACTTGAAAAAACCCACTTAGCACAAGTGTAGCAAACTTACCATACCACAGCAGCGCTAACTCTGAGGACTCAAACAGCAATAGCCTATCTAACCTAGCTACTCCTGACCATGGTCTAATGCCATACTGAAAATATATCAGCCATCCAGAAGTCTGCATTCCTCACAAGGCGGCTTTTTAGACATTCCATCATCAAGAGTTGTGCACCTTCACATTATCAGGGAATGCACCTTTTCAATTGCTGGTCCAGCTCTCTGGAACTCCCTCTCCATTGAGCTGCGATTATGTGAATCCTTGAAAACATTCAGAGGCCTTTTAAAAACTTTCATTTTTAAGTTATCATATAGTTGATTCTATTTGCATGTATTCATTTTATTTCTGTATTTTTAATGCAGATATTGTTTATTGTTACATTTCTTGTTTATCACTTAGACCTATTGTAGAGAGAGAGAGAGAGAGAGAGAGAGAGAGAGAGAGAGAGAGAGAGAGAGAGAGACTTCCTATAATGCTTATGCCCTAGACAAGTATTTGTATCCCTATGGGAGGGCCACCTAGTAACTCGAGGTGGGGATTAGGTATGAGCGTCGGGGGCCACTTTCGCATTCCACATGAGACGTACGGAAAGAACAGTGGTCTCTAGTGAAGATTTGCTGGCCGTCGGAGTGAGTTTCCTCACTCCAAGAAGAGATTTGGGCTACATTCTCTCCACCTAGCTTGTTGTTGCCCAGGTAGAGTGTCCAGCAAGCTAGGTGGAGAGAACGTTGCCCAAATCTCTTCTTGGAGTGAGTTTCCTCACTCCGACGGCCAGCAAATCTTCACTAGAGACCACTGTTCTTTCCGTACGTCTCATGTGGAATGGGAAAGTGGCCCCCAACCCCCGACGCTCATACCTAATCCCCACCTCGAGTTACTAGGTGGCCCTCCCATAGGGATACAAATACTTGTCTAGGGCATAGGCATTATAGGAAGTCAGTCTCTCTCTCTCTCTCTCTCTCCCAGCTGTGTGGACCTAGATGGATAACTCACAATCTTTATTTCCAAGAGATTTTGGCATGCTACAAATCCTATTGGACCCACAAAGGGAAAATCATCAAAATAATGATTTGCCCTATTGTTATCTGCTCTGCTACTCAGTGAAGAAATGCATAAAAATAAACACAAGAAAGCCCATTGCCATACATTTAGTTAATTAGAACCATAGAAACATGACAGCAGAAAGGGGCCTATCCAGTTTATTTATTTATTTATACCAATATTAGTGGGGACATCATATCGGTTTACATCAAACATGCAGGATGGAAAAATACATAGAACAGGGTCAAGGGGGGGGGGGGAGCGTAAAGGAACTGCTAGGTCAAAGGTGAGAAAAATACAATGGAGAGAGGCAACTCGAGAACAACTTAAGAGTTAACAAGAATAAACAATGGGTTAGATATAAGTAACCAAGATTTTGTACAAAAGAAAGTTGCCTGGGAGAGGGGAAATTACTGCTGATAGGCTTATTTGAAGAGCCAGGTTTTTAAGTTGGCTCTGAATTTAGCGGTGCATGTCTCAAGCCGTAGGTTGGGGGGTAGGGAGTTCCAGAGTGTGGGACCAGCAATGGACAAGGCTCGGTCCCTTGTGGAGGAGAGGTGTGCCTTTTTTAGTGAGGGCACGTGGAGGGTCCCATTGTTGGAAGCTCTGGTATGTTTGTTAGATTGTGAGGGGCAGAAAGGATCAATGAGCCAGTTAGAGTTGTGCGTATGTAAAGCTTTGTGGGTCAAAGATAGGGTTTTATATAAGATACGAGAGGGGATCGGCAGCCAGTGCAAGTTTTTGAGGAGGGGCGTGATGTGGTCATATTTACGGGCATTAGATATGGTTCTTGTTAAGCATTCTGCAGCATTTGAAGGGGTTTTATTGAAGAGTAGGGGAGGCCTAGGAAGAGGGAGTTGCAGTAATCCATTTTTGCTGAGAGGGTGGCTTGAATGACAATGCGAAAGTCGCTGGCATGAAGTAGTGGTTTTAATTTTTTCATACATAAAGGGCAGAGTTAAAGGCACGCACATTTAGGTAAATCACAACAGAAGAATGTGCGGCAATCAATTAAACTGGACAATAGCACTATAAATGAAGTATAAACAATTTAATAAGTGCACACACCAATAGTGCACAAAATTCAAATACTAAACGTAAATACGTAGTTATACAAAGCCCCGACACGGCTGTGTTTCGCGTCAGGCTGCGTCAGGGGGATGAATTCCAAAGTTCTTCAAAAAGATAAGGGTGAAGCTCTGGTTACAGCGAGAATCGCTAAGTGTCAGTCACTTCATACATGGAGTCCCAAAAACTTTTATAAGTGACAAGCGTCTAAGAAATAAATTGAGTCCACCGGGGACATCGCAACAGGTTGTGGAAACTTCAAAGAATGGACCCGAAGGTCTCAACCACATATAATTCTGCGAGGTAAAAGCGCGGGTTGGAGACAAGCTTCTCACACTGTGCTTGTGCCCGACATCTTAGAAAGCTAGAAAAAACAAGTTTACTTAAGGAGGTTGTCAATAGGTAATCACACTATTGACAACCTCCTTAAGTAAACTTTCTATGATGTCGGGCACACCAGTGAAGTAAATCTAGTGACTATTACTAAAAAAATATTTATTGCACAAACCTATTAAAACTTCACTTACATTATTCTTAGTGCAGTGAACGAGTGACCCCGTTCTATTGCCGCTAGAGACTTATAAAGGCACTGCTGAAATAGCACATAATTAAAGTGTTATTCGTCCTTTGTAAATATCAACATATATATATACACACTCTATATTGTGCCCAGTGTTATAAGATGATGAATATCACAAACCACACATATTAACAAACTCTCTATCACTCAATTAAGTTATTATGACTCTATATGCAAATCAGCTTAGTATTCTCCATGTAATTCATGTTGTTTATATTTACAATGGTCTCCAAGCATGAGATACAACACGCCCATTGTTGAGTGGACAACCACCGTATAAGAGAGGGTATACTTTATATTCTTTCATCTTTAATTTTTAAGTTTAAGGTGTACAGATATACAACTATTTCATTTGCATGGCAGCGTGTATTTAATTTAGGTAGATCGTGATTTTTCAACAGATTGTATGTAAGTTATCCTATTCCTTCCCGGATTGATCCGTTTTTTTTACTACATACGGGTACTGAGCAAGCCCCTCCCAATCGCCATGATTGACAGGCTTTTTGGTGCGACTTCCAACGCTATTTAAAAGATTATACTATGTCGGCGGCGTTTTCAAATGTCCTTGCGGTATTGGAGTGGAGACCACTTGCGATTGCATCAATTGTAATGTAAGTCATAATAGTTTCACGTATTTTCATAGACAAATTTTTTTGGAATTTGGTATAGAAGTTTAATGCATTCTAAAGGGTTCACAGTTTTATATCGAAAGGATGTTTTTTTAAACTCTATAGGAGTTTGTTAATATGTTTGGTTTGTGATATTCATCATCTTATAACACCGGGCACAATATAGAGTGGGGCGGATTTTAAGAGCCCTGCTCGCCTAAATCCGCCCAAATCCGGGCGGATTTAGGCGAGCAGGGCCCTGCGCGCCGGTGAGCCTATTTTACATAGGCTCACCGGCGCGCGCAGACCCCGGACTCGCGCAAGTCCCGGGGTCTCCGAGGGGGGCGTGTCGGGGGGCGGGCCCGAACCGCGCGGCGTTTAGGGGGCGTGCCGGGAGCGTTTCGGGGGCGGACCCGGAGGCGTGGTTACGGCCCGGGGCGGCCCGGGGGCGTGGCCGCGCCCTCCGGACCCACCCCCGGGACGCGTAAATCCCCCGACAAAGGTAAGGGGGGGCTTAGACAGGGCCGGGTGGGTGGGTTAGGTAGGGGAAGGGAGGGGAAGGTGAGGGGAGGGCAAAAGAAAGTTCCCTCCGAGGCCGCTCCGATTTCGGAGCGGCCTCGGAGGGAACGGGGGTAGGCTGCGCGGCTCGGCGCGCGCCGGCTATACAGAATTGATAGCCTTGCGCGCGCCGATCCAGGATTTTAGTGGATACGCGCGGCTCCGTGCGTATCTACTAAAATCCAGCGTACTTTTGCTTGCGCCTGATGCGCCAGCAAAAGTAGGCCTATTCGCATAGTTTGAAAATCTACCCCAGTGTGTATATATATATGTTGATATTTACAAAGGACGAATAACACTTTAATTATGCGCTATTTCAGCAGTGCCTTTATAAGCCTCTAGCGGCAATAGAACGGGGTCACTCGTTCACTGCACTAAGAATAATGTAAAAGAAAATTAGTTCTTACCTGATAATTTTCGTTCCTGTAGTACCAAGGATCAGTCCAGACAGTAGGGTTATGTCTCCCTTCCAGCAGGTGGAGTCAGAGGCTAAAGTTCTAAGCACCTCCCATATCCCAGAGTACCTCCTGTGATCCTCCAGTATTTTGAATAACAAAGCAGAAACTCGTGAAGAAGGATAATCAATGACTAGATCAACTATATATATGAATAGAACAAATACAAAACATGAAAAAATAATGTAACAATATTCAGAGCTTCTTAAATCATTGCATAGGAAAAATATAAAAAGGAAATAAACAATAATCAATAGTGGACTCTCCGGAAAAAAACTGGCGGGCGTCTGGACTGATCCTTGGTACTACAGTAATGAAAATTATCAGGTAAGAACTAAATTTCCTTTCCCTGTACGTACCAGGATCAGTCCAGACAGTAGGGATGTACCAAAGCTGCCCTAAATAGGGTGGGATCCGGAGAGTCCCGCCTTCAGCACACTACTACCGAAAGAGTCGACGTCTGGAGCATGAACGTCTAAACGATAATGTTTGGTAAAAGTGTGCAAAGATTTCCAAGTCGCCGCTCTACAAATTTCTTGAGATGAAACACAATGACTCTCGGCCCAAGATGCCACCTGAGAACGTATCAAATGCACCTTGAGACCATCGGGAACTGGACGACCGTTACAAATGTATGCCGAAGCAATTGCTTCCTTCAACCACCGTGCAATAGTAGCTTTTGAAGCCTGATAGCCCTTTTTAGGACCGCTCCATAGAACAAAAAGGTGGTCCAAAAAACGAAAGGCATTAGTAATCTCTAAATAACGTAAAAGTACTCGGCGGACATCAAGTCTTTTAAGTCTCGTGATTGAGAAGAAGATTTATCCAAATCTGGGAAAGCTGGCAATTCAACAGATTGATTGATATGAAACGAGGAAACCACTTTGGGTAAAAAGGACGGTACTGTACGCAATGATATACCTGAATCAGAAATTCGTAAGAAAGGCTCACGGCAAGACAATGCCTGAATCTTTGAAAAGCGCCGAGCAGAACAAATTGACACGAGAAACACTGCCTTGAGCGTTAAGTCCTTCAAAGTTATTCGCTTAAGTGGTTCAAAAGGAGGAGCACAAAGACTACGAAGAACCAAATTCAGATTCCAAGATGGCTCCTTTGAGAAAACGGACAACATCCTGATGCATAGCAATAGACACACCATTCTCCTTACCTCTTAAACAGCCAATTGCCGCAACTTGGACGCGGAGCGAATTATAAGCCAGACCCTTTTTTAAACCGTCTTGTAAGAAAGCCAAAATGTCTACGACTGTAGCTCTATACGGAGACAAGCCGGACTTACTACACCAAGCATCAAATACCTTCCATATTCTAACATAGGTGAGAGAAGTAGAAGGTTTTCTCGAACTAAGCATGGTGGTGATGACTGAGTCTGGATAGCCTCTCTTTTTTAATTGCCCCCTTTCATAAGCCAGGCCGCTAGACAAAAGTGAAACGCCTGGTCGAAATATACTGGACCCTGTCGAAGGAGGTTGTTGAGGTGGCCTAGGCGGACTGGACCGTCGATCACTAAGTTGATGAGATTCGCATACCATGGTCTGCGAGGCCATTCTGGAGCAACGAGAATCACCGGACCTTCGTGGTATTCTAATCGTCTCAAGACTTTTCCTATTAGTGGCCATGGTGGAAACACATAGAGAAGGATGTCTTTGGGCCAAGGTAGAACCAAGGCATCCACCCCTTCCGCTCCATGTTCTCTCCTTCGACTGTAGAACCGAGCCGCTTTCGCATTGACGGGTAGCCATCAGATCTAGCCTGGGTGTCCCCCACCTTTGAGTGAGAATGTTCATTGCCTCCCAGGAAAGTTCCCACTCTCCGGGATCTAGATACTGATGACTGAGGAAGTCTGCTTGAACATTGTCTACTCCTGCTATGTGCGATGCCGCTAGCCGGCGTAGATGAGAATCGGCCCAGGTCATTAGCATGTCTGCTTCTAAGGCAACAGAGCGACTTTTCGTGCCGCCTTGTCTGTTGATGTACGCTACTGTCGTGGCATTGTCGGAGAGAACCCTCACCGACTGATGTTGAATAAGTGGTAGAAATCTGCGGAGAGCTAGTCGTACCGCTCTGGTTTGTGAAGCTGTCCACTGGCCTTGTGTCGAATGTGACTGGCATACAGCTCCCCAACCAAAAGGGCTGGCATCCGTTGTCACTAATATCCACTGAGGAGGCTCCAGGTCCATTCCTTCCTGCAAGTGACGCGATATCAACCACCAATTTAAACCGGACTGAGCCGGCTCCAGAAGGGGTAGAGGAAGATGAAACTCCTCTGACTTGGGGTCCCACCTGGAAAGCAACACCCTTTGCAAAGGTCTTAGATGTGCAAAAGCCCAGGGGACTATGTCCAAAGTAGATGCCATAGAACCAAGAACCTGTAAATATTCCCATACCGTGGGTAAATTTAGATCCAAAAGGCGACGGACTTGAGACATCAATTTGATCATCCGGTCCTGTGGAAGAAAAACCTTTCCCACAGCCATATCGAATCGTGCACCCAGAAACTGCAAAACTTGTGTCGGGACTAGATGACTTTTCTTGAACTTGACTACCCAACCAAGTATATGAAGAAGATGCAGAACTTTTTGGATCGCTAGTTTGCAAAGAGTCTTTGACTTCGCTCGAATGAGCCAATCGTCGAGATAGGGATGAACCAATATCCCTTCTCGTCTGAGTGCTACTGCAACTACCACCATTACCTTGGTAAATACTCAAGGCGCAGTTGCTAGACCGAACAGAAGAGCCCGATAGTGATCGCCCAACACCATGAAACGAAGATATCTCTGGTGGGATTCTTGAATTGGTATATGAAGATAAGCTTCTGACAGATCTAAAGAAGCCAAAAATTCGTTTTTGTGGACGGCCGCAATGACTGATCTCAAGGTCTCCATACGGAAACGAGGAACCCGAAGTGACTTGTTTACTTCCTTCTAGTCTAATATTGGACGAATGAAATCCGTCCCTTAATGAGCTGCTCTAACTCTTTCCCGAAGAGTAATGATCCTTTAAAAGGAAAAGAACCCAAGTGAGATTTGGAAGTTGCGTCAGCTGCCCAATGACGAAGCCAAAGAAGTCTCCTTGCAGAAACTGCAGAAGCCATAGAACGAGACGAAGTACGTAATAGGTCATATAATGCATCAGCAGTGTATGCTACTGCTGATTCTAAACGATTGGCTTGCTCAAGTTCTGCTGACGGCAAATCCTGAGAGGTAAGTAATTGTTGGACCCACCGAAGAGTCGCCCTCTGCGTTAGACTACTGCATACCCGCCGCCCGCACACCTAAAGCGATACCTCAAAGATACGCTTAAGAAGAAACCTCATGTTTTCTATCCTGAAATCCTTTAGAGCAGTGCCTCCAGTTACTGGAATTGTGGTGTGCTTAGCAATAGCAGAAACTCGGAATCAACCTGAGGGACCTTTAGCAAGTCCAAAATTCTTGTGGAAGTGGATAAAGTTTATCCGTAGCTCTAGTAACCTTAAGACCAGCTTCTGGGAAATCCCATTCTCGAGTAAGCAACTGGAAAAGTTTAGGATGAAAAGGAAAAGATTTAGGCGGCGCCCTAATCCCTGCGAGAACAGGATCCCCAGGAGTGGAATCCGTTACTGGTTGTGGTGCTGGAATTGCCAGTTCCTCTAGTACAAAAGGAATAAGAGGATCTAACTCCTCTTTGTGAAAACAATCGCAATACTTGGGGATCATCACCTTCCACCAGCGCTACTTCCATAACCTCCTCATCAATAGTATCAGCTGATGATCCCAGAAGTGGGTCTTGTAAGTCAGGATCCTGACCCAGATTAATTAAATGTGACATAGATTCCTCTGCATGCTTAGGAATCTTAGCAGAGGGTGGCTGATTACCTTCTGTATCTGCTGTAGCCTCCAAATATGCCTTATGCATAAGCAAAATAAATTGTGAAGAAAATGGCTGCTTTAATACCCCCCCCCCCCCGAGGGGGTAAAGAAGGTTGAATACTATCATTTTCGTTCAAACTAGAGTGTTCTGGGGCTAAAATAGGACGTGATAAACATTCAATGTGCTTCCCTCCGTCCGACCGCGAGCCAACGCAATCGTCGTTTAAATTCAAAATAGCCGCTGCTGCCCCGTTTCTGCCAGTAAGAGTCAGCTCTGATGGCCCTTCGCTGCCAGAAACACAGCGAAAGCACAGACTGTCTCTGGAGAGCCGTGCTGCCGGCTCTCCACAGGCAGAACAGCGGTAACTGCGTGGCATAACAAAAAAAAAAATTAATAAGCAGCTCTGGAAAAAGAAAAAAAAAACTGAAATAAATTTTGCTTGTGTCCTTCCCAATATTGAAATTTGCCTTGAACTTAACTGGTTTTTGTTTTTTTTTTAAACTGCTATACAATTAATGGAGCTTTCTCTTCAGGGGAATGAAACCTCCCTGGAAATAAACAAAAAATCTCTAAGCTCCCTTCAGAGGCATATAAACTTCTCTGGCACTGAAAGGGGGAGGGACCGGCCCACCGGTAAATCCCTCTTTGCCCAGGAATAATAAAAGTCTTCCGGGTGTCAAGGCCAACAGACACAGCTTCAAATTAATTCTAAATCTTTTTTTTTTTTTTTTAAACGTAAGAAGATCTAGTCAAAGATCAGCCAGGGACAAAAACTCCCTTCACTACAAATAAAGGTAAATCTACTCAGCTGACCAATGTAACAGGACCGCAGGGGATGTCTTCCTTCACCTGCTGGAGTCAGAGGAATACTGGAGGATCGCAGGAGGCTCCCTGGGATATGGGAGGTGCTTAGAACTTTGGCCTCTGACTCCACCTGCTGGAAGGGAGACATAACCCTACTGTCTGGACTGATCCTGGTACGTACAGGGAAGTGAAGTTTTAATAGGTTTGTGCAATAAATATTTTTTTAGTAATAGTCACTAGATTTACTTCACAGGGTGCTATGTGATACTCACACCTTGCACAGTTAGGTTTATGCTAATTATGAGATGTTTTATTATTGGCTCCCAGTTTTGAATCAGACGGTGCAGTGGTCATTATATAGTCGTTTATTAATCGTACGGTTTATGGCATATAGCAATCATTTGCTGGTAATCAGTTGCACTGATTTTCACAACACTGGGCATAGCACAGTTGATTTATGTTTACCTCTATAAATTATGTCACCATTAGCAATTCTATACACTAAAGTTTTAAGTTTTGTCTTTTGTCACTATATGAGTTTGGTCAGAGTCATTACTTTTATTGATTTACAGATCACCAGATTTTCAAAGCATTTGTTGCAATCACTCTAAGACATCTCTCTGATATATAAAAAGAGGTTTTACTTCACACAGGTACAAACAGAGTCTTGACACTATTTTTTTTCCTAAGTTATATTAATATTTTTCCCTAAGTTATATTAATACTCTTTTATTGGTGTGATTTTTATTTGCTTTTGATCAGTGGTATCTTGTTAGTGAAAGTTCATTAATTTTGTAATTTTGTATATATTTTAAAATTATTTATGTATGTCCTACTGCGTTTTTATGTTCATTTTTATGTTTATTGATTTTATGTATTTATTCATTGTTTCCAGCCCCTGAGGCAGCCCCATTTAGGGCGAAACTCGGCCAGAGTCGGGCAGTTGCATAAATATTTGTCTCCATCCAAATAAAGTTTACTCTTGGACTATTCTTAGTGTCTAACCTGCATTGTTGCCCAAACGGCTTTTTTAGACAACCTACCCTCTTGTTTTGTCATACCCAGATATTCATTCATGGGTGATGTTTATTACAAACTTACCAAATCAGAGAGGAAAAAAGACAAACTCCCTGGTTCATTCTGGGAACTACCCTAATTTATGGCATTTAAATTTTTGTTATTAGTGATTGTAATCCAATGAATATCATTCACTGGAAAAAAATCTGTATGAGAGGCAAAGCTTATGATTGTTGATCAAAATGATTATGTGACTATGTTGTGACCATCGCTGCCCGACGTCTCCGCTCCGCCCACCTTAACTCTTTGGCGACTTCCTCTTTGGTTGATGGAAGTTTGGCTGCCGCGGCATCATCTTGCCGTTCTCCTCCGGCGTCCCCGGACCGGCTAGACGCTGCTTTCCGCCATGTTCTCCTGAAGCCTAAGGGCGCGCGTGCGGCGTGGCCCCGGCTCAAGTACCAGCTGTGGCGCGAACCTCAGGGGCGTCCCCCTGAGATGACGTCATCCTCACCGGATACTTAACGTCTTTCGTTTTGATAGCTATTCGAGTTAGCAAAGGTTAAGGTATAGGTTAAGGGTTTCATACGTTTACCTAGGTTCCTCCAGGTATCTCTGCGGATGGGATTTGCTCTCCGCATATCTTGTACTCTACCTCCTCGGACTTTACCAGGGGTACCGCTCCTCGGGGGCCTCGCGCTCTCTCTTGCTTTTCAGGTCGCAGTCTGGAACCGGTACTCGCTCCTCGAGGGCCCACGTTCCCGGACCTGCTACCGAATACAACTTCTGCCAGGAAGTCACCGCTGCCTACAACACCAGTGAGTTATCATCTCTCTCTCAGAGCTTTCCCTGGAACCAGGTACTCGCTCCTCGAGGGCCTACTTCATTCCAGCCCCTGGGCTGCTTCAAGAGACTATTGAGTGAGTGTTACCATCAAGGTTCTGTTCTCTGAACGCTGCATACTGTGGCCTACTCACTATTCAGTTTCTCTACAGCTCAGCCATCCTGGGATCGCTGTTTCAGTGCCTGAGGGACTACAGCCCAGCTGGGCTCTTCCAGCTCACTACTGCCACCTCTGGTGGTTCATTATACAGTTTAATAAAAGATCTAGTGTGTGTCTGTCTCCCAACTCTGAGCCTGACCGGTGGCCCCTCTCGGGATCTTCCCCCGTGGGCATGGTCATCTGCCACCGGCCGCCAAGGATCCACCCACAATTATCACAAATAATAACAGACCATAAAACATTTATCAAAGTTACAGTTTAGATGTTAGTATAGTACCTTTCTCTGGAAAAGTCTGCAAATAATTTTGAATTTCATCTGGATCCATAGATTTTAAGAGCATTGACAGGTCAAAATAATCTTTCCCATAATTCCTTTGGTAAGTAGTCAGTTGTATCCTGTTCTGCTGGTTCTTGATGTGAGCTGGTATCACTGTAGGAACTGTGAATGAAATAACATTTAATATTAATACACCCCAGAGCAGAGATAGTCCAGAGAAGGGCTACCAAAATAGAACAGGTTCTGCATCATAAGTTTTATAAGAAGACATTTAAGAACTAAGTTTATATATACTCTAGATGGGAAAGAGAATGTGAAATGACACCAACATTCAAATATCAAAATGTATAAATAATGCACAAGAAGCAAGTCTCTCCCAGTGGAAAGGAAACTCTAGAACAAGAGGTTATGATATAAGGTTCAGAGGGACGCTTAACTTAGAAAATATTTCTTCAGGAAAAAGGGTAGTGCATGTCATCCAGTTAGATGTGTGGTGGAGACAAAAACAGTAACAAAATTCAAGAAAGCATGGAATAAGCGCAGATGATCCTTAATTACACATGAAGGAGAAAACAGATATCAACTGAGCACTAAGGCAATGCAACAGGAATTAAATTGGGCAGATTAGATACAGTCTTTATCTGCCATGATAGGGAAAATTTGAATTCTTTCCCGCTAATTTTCTTTCCTTCAGTCCTACCAGACCAGTTCAGAATGCCTGGGTTCTGCCCTTCTGCTAACAGATGGAGACAGAGAACAACTGTTTTGCTGACAACCCCCTACGGAGAGCACTGTGAAGCCTGCTGCACTTCAGAATTTCTGTACCAAGGCAAAGAACACTTTAAACTATACCCTCCATGAACAGGGAATTTGAAGATGAACCTCCAAATGAACTTGGTTTCTACGAAAAACTAAGGACCAATCAATAAAAATTATGAAACTTGAAAACAAATTTCTTATGCTGAAAAAAAATCTTACAAGACACTGTATGGCAGGATGTTGGCTGGATTGGGATGGAACTTGGACTTGTCTGGTAGGATTCAAGGAAATAAAATTAGCAGGTAAGAAACCAGATTTGTCCTTCCTTGTCATCTACCAGACCAGTCCAGAACACCTGGGATTTACCCAAGCCCTATTTACCCAAGGAGGGAACCAGGCAACTCTGCCTTCAGAACGCTAGCCCCAAAAGAGGTAGCCCCTCTGGCCTGCATATCCAACCAGTAATGTTTAGAGAAAACATGCAAGGAAGCCCATATAGCTGCCCTACAGGTCTCTGGTGGTACTGAGGGCAGTTCTGCCCACAAAGTCACCTGATCCTTGGCAGAATGTGCACCCTAAGAACCTTGGGCATCCTTTAGAAATGTAGGCTGAAGCAATAGGTTCCTTAATCCAGTAAACTATATTCTCCTTTGAGACCACCTGTCTTCTTCTGACTGCTGTGAAAAACAAACAGATGGTCTAAACTAAACTAGTTAGTCTGTTAAGATATCTGAGCAAGGTTCTTCTAACATCGAGAAATGAAAATCCTATAACTTTCCTTTAGCTTCACTACTCTTAAATGAAGGATAATCCACCAACTGACGTAAATGAAAAGATGAAATCACCTTTGCTAAGAAAGATGGAACTATACAATGTACACTCCAGTCTCTGAGAACTTCAGAAATAGATTTCTACAAGACAGAGCTTGAAACTCAGACATACACCTTGCAGAACAAACTGCCACCAGAAAGACAGATTTTAGTGTTAAATCCTTAATAGTCACCTTCCTAATGGGCTCAAATGAAGCCTTACACAAGGACCAAAGAATTAATCATGAAGGTCATTCCATTTGAAGAGAATGAAGTTGTTTCACCCCCTCAAAAAACAACACATATTAAAATGGGCAACTAAGCACACTCCTTGAACTTTCCCCTGGTAACAGCTGTTACCTGGACCTTCAATGAATTCAAGGCCAAACCCTTCTGAAGCCCATCCTGTAGAAAAGACAGAATCAAAAGTACTGGAGCCTTAAAAGGGGAAATACCTACTTCCGCACACTATTCCTCAAAGACCTTTCACACTTGTATATAAGCCAATGATGTGGATTTTTCCTTGCCTGTAAAAGAGTGTTTACTTCCTCTTCCAAACAGCCTTAGTTCCTCAGCCTTCTCCTTTCAATAGCCAAGCAGCAAGACAAAAAGGAGCCATATCCTCCATGATGACCAAGCCTTACCACAACAGACCCTGAACCTAAGCCAACCTCAGAGGTTCCTCCAATTGATTCTTATGAGATCTGCATACTACAGGGGTCTGGGCCAATCCAGTACATCAAGACCACTTGACCCTGGCATCTTTCTATTCTTTGAATAACTCGTTCTATCATTACCATGGTGGAAACACATAAAGAAGAACCTGAGGAGGCTAAAGCTGAGAAAGTTCATGTACTCCTGTGATGCTGCCTCCTTTCTTCGACTGAAGAATCTCACTGCCTTGGTATTTCTGTAAATGGCCATGAGATCCCAGCTCAGCTTGTCTCACCTGTGAGATATCATAGCAAAGGCCAAGTCCGCCAGTTCCCATTTTCCCAGGTCCAAGATGTACCAACTCAATAAATCCGCCTGTATGTTTTTTATTCCAGCTATGTAAGAAGTTGAAATCATTTATAAATATATATCCATCCATTTGAACAATGTAGCTGCTCTACAGCCACTGGGAGACTTCTGGTACCTCCTTGGTGATTTACATATGTCACCGCAATCTCACTGTCAGATAAAACTTTCATGGTTGTTTCTTATACTATGGGGAAGAACTCTGAGCATTTTCCTTATAGCCCTTGTTTGACCATGAAGCTCTGCTGAATTCCAAAGGCCCTGTGCTGATCTGCCCTGATAATATCCTCCCTATCCACTTAGGTTGGCATCTGTCATTATGGCCGCCCAGACTCGTACTTCCAAGGGTACTCCTCTGGAGAGATTCTGGATGGTGGGTCACCATGATAGCCTGGCCTCTGAAATCAGCACTAGTCTCATTTTGAAAACCTGTGATTAGGCTTAAACAAGGTTTATGTAAGAAGAATCAGAATCCAGCATGAGTCTGTCCTCTGGGAAGTTACAGGCCACTTGTGCTATCTCACAGAACTATGAAATAAGTGGAATAACTCCCTTGACCCCACTCTTCCTTTGGCAAAGGAACTACTGTCACTAACTAAAGAAAACAATCCAAAGTTGACTTTACTGCTTTTTTCTTTTCTAGAGAGGGATGACGGGATTTCATAAAAGCGTCTTTCACCTGGCAAACTGTCTTTTATGATTGACAGGTCTCACTGGTATGACATGATTCGTGCCTACTCTCTGTAAAACTGGTGTTCTTCAATCTGTTATACTGGTAAAGAAGCCCTTGGTATCTTATTGGGACCCTTTGGAATTACCTGCACTAATCGCGCTTCCACCCCTAAAGACTTTTTTTCCACTCTGAAAAGACTGAAATTTACCTCCAAGGTGATCCCTCTGCAAAGAGATAGCCTTTTATCGACAGTAATGTCTTACCTCTCTGAATTTTGGCCTAGTAGAACCATCTTTTTGAGAACCCTATCCTCAGGCAACATGAAGAATTTATTCTTCCCATAGTGTTTCACAAGCTTCTCCAGGATATCTCTAAAAAGAATTCTTCCCTTAAAAGGTAACTTACTCAAGCATGACTTGGAAGCAATATCCACCAATCAGTTATGTAACCACAACAAACAGCTGGCCAACACAGATCACGCCAAGATACAAATGAGATCATACATGGCATCTGCCACAAATGCAGCCTCTCCACCTGTGCTCTCTTAGTGTGAAACCCTCCTTTGAGTTTTCCTATCAGAATGTGTTGGACCCAGCATAAACACTCCCTTGACATAAAACTACAGCATACAACTGCCTCTAAATTGAGGACAGAAACCTCAAATGATTGCCTCTGTTTTCTTTCCAGCACATCTTTCAGGGTTGTGCTGCTTTCTACTGGATTATGGTCTTCATGATTACTAATAAGGCATCCACCTTAAGAAATCTCAGAAGTTCCGTATCCTCAGTGGGAAATTAATATAACTTCATTATGGCTCTCCCTACCTTCAAACCTGCTTCTGGAGAATCTCATTCCACAGTCCCAGGGCCCTCAAAGATCCGTAAAAAGGAAAATTACTAGCGGGCTTTCGAAGACCCTCCAATATCGGGTCTTCCCCTTCCAAACAGGTTCTACAAGAGTCACCTTAATAGCTAACTCAGCCATGATCTGCATGATCATAGAATTTCCACTCTTCTGAACAATCGAATGAACTTGAGATCGACTCCCTCTGCAGAAAGGATCTCCCCTTCTTCCAAAGGATCACCCTTCGGTTCACTATTCACCAAGCACTGACCTTCAGGGGATCTTCCCCAACAAAACTGACCACTCATCCAGATCCTCCTCTGGGTCCAACCTGGACCTCTTTGATGGACCCTGACCATTAGGTCCCAAAGGCAGAATATGAATTACCCCTCTCCGAGAAGAACTATTTTTCAGACAAAAAATTTCATGCATTAAAAGGAGAAATTACACTTACCTGATAATTTCCTTTTCTTTAGTACAGATAGATAAATCCAGAACCAGTGAGTTATGCACCTCTACCAGCAGATGAAGATGGAGCAAAGCTGACATCACAGTGTATATATATACTCCTGTAGTGACATCAGCCCGCCAATATTCTCTGCAAAAGCCAACTGTGAACAAACTAACAAAACTTGATTATTAAGAGATAACCATACCAGCACTCAGCCAACAGGAAAACATTAAGCCCAAATAAAAAGTGTAATAATCCTAATAACATTAATCAAGGGACTGGACTGACACTTAACAGTACTCCCTGGAATACGTAGCCACACAGGAGCACCATACCACAATCATTCGGCAGCCAAGGGCAGGAAGCTGGATTCATCTGTTTGTACTAAAGAAAAGGAAATTATCAAGTAAATAGTAATTTCTCCTTTCTTAGCATTCAGACAGATGAATCCAGAACCAATGGGATGTATCCAAGCTACTCCAGAATAGGGTGAGAGGCTAGTTAAAACCAGAATAGGGTGTGGTCTAGTTAAAACCACATGTGCAAAGGCTGTGTCCTTCTTGGCCTGGATATGATGATAATGCCTGGAAAAGGTATGTAAGGAGGACTATATCGCACTCAGCAAATGTCTGACGGGAGTCAACAATCTAACCTCCACCCATGAAACTGCATGAGCCTATCATCCACAGGCCAATGGTCAAGCTGAAAGGACCAATCAGACCTTGAAGACATTCCTCCACTCCTATGTAAATGATCAACAGGATAACTGGTCTAATCTTCTTCCCTGGGCTGAGCTGTCGCACAATACCCATGTCGCTGCGGCCACCGATGTATCTCCATTCTCCGTGGTATTCGGACGACAACCTCGGCTGCTTCTTCCAGTTCCTCTGACTGTTTCTTCTCCGGTGGCGCAATCCATGGCTCACACCATTTGTCAAGTGTGCAACCAAGTAAAAGAGCGTCTTTCCCAGGCCGCTGAATGCTCCAAGCATACTTTGGATGCCCATAGACGTCATGCTCCTCTCTTTCGTCCTGGCCAGAAGGTGTGGCTAAGTGCTCGACATATACGACTGAGACTTCCCTCTCACCTCTTGGCTCCTAAATACATTGGTCCATTTCCTGTAATCCGAAGAGTAGGAGCTGTATCATATCAACTCCAGCTACCTCGTGCCATGGGTATCCATAACACATTTCACATGTCCCTTTTGAAGCCGTTGGTCCTCTCCTGGCCCTTACGTAGAGTTCCCTCTCCTCCACGGGTCTCTACAGAACCTGATTCATCCCTTCAGATAAGAGAGGTCCTCGACGTCTGTCGGCGTCGACGGAAATGGGAATACCTCCTAGCCTGGGAGGGTTATGGGGCCGAGGAGAATTCGTGGGAACCTTCCCACAACATCCTTGATAAGGAACTCCTGAAAACTTTCATAGGACTCATCCTGACAAGCAACGGCCACGTAGGGGGAGGTCTAGAAGGGGGGTACTGTTGCGCACCCCGTCCACGTCCCACCTGTGCATGGGCCTGCTCACCTCTCTAAGTTCCATGGCAGGTCTCGGGTCAGCCTCCCTAGTGGCAGCTGCGAGCTCTTCCAGGCCTTGGCATCCCACGGCTGCAGTCGCCAGGCCTTCCACTGCGCACCAAGTGTCACGTCGTAGCTCGGCGTCATCCATGGTGTTGGCCATGCCCCTACGTGCACGTGGACCACGCGGACCACCCAGTCTCTTGTAGAGCCAGGGGCGGGTCCTAGCTTCGTGGTGCATCCTGATTGGTTGCCTGATATAAGGAAGTCCCTGCCTGCACTTCCTTGCCTTGGCAATCGGGTTAGTATTGGGCTAGATTGTCACTGCGTTCCAGCCTTGTTCCAGTCTTGTTCCAGTCTCGTTCCAGGATCCTTCTGTTCCAGCCTTGTTCCTGCATCCTTCCGTTCCAGTGTCCTCTTGTTCCTGTGTTCGTCTGTCGTCTCCCCAGGTAGTACCTCCATACTATCGCACTGGTACTGACCTCGGCTTACTCCTTGACCCTCCTGCCTGCCTTCTGACCTCAGCTTGCTCCTTAACTACTCTGCCTGCTACCTGCCTTCTTACCTCGGCCTGCCTGTGACCTCGTCTGACCTCCGGAACCTGATCCCTGCTTTGTTGACCACTCCTCGGACTGACCCTTGTATACTGACCTCTGCCTAATCGACTACGTCTCCTGATTCTGGCTCTGTCCCTTGCCTTGTCATCGCCTACGCTGTTCTGGTCCTCCTTGCTCCATCTGACCTAAAGTCTCGAACCCGATCGCGATCCTCTCCTGTCTTTGGTCATGCCTGTCTACCATCTCCCCAGGAGACCCTGCGAGGCCCACCTAAGTCCAAGCGGCCCGGGTCCCTATGGGCTCCACCTGGGGGACCATGGGCTTCCAGTGGTGAAGCTCATCCTAGCCTCTGTCTCCTCCAGTGCTCCGCCCCCTGGGGGCAGGTGCTTCCTGGTCCCTACAAGGGTCCACCCCCGAGCGCAACAAGAAGGACCGTGCGAGTCTGGAAGACTAGGCATCCAAATGGCAGATGAAATTTAATATGGACAACTGCAAGGTGATGCATATACAGAAAAAGAACCCATTCTGTAGTTACACAATTTTAGGTTCCATATTAGGAGCTACCACCAAGGAAAAAGATCTAGGTGTCACAGTGGATAATACATTGAAATCATCGGCTCAGTGTGCTGCAGCAGTCAAAAAGCAAACTGAATGTTAGGAATTATTAGGAAGGGAATGGTGAATAAAATGGAAAATGTCAGAATGCCTCTATATCGCTCCATGGTAAGATCGCACCTTGAGTACTGTGTACAATTCTGGTCGCCGCAACTCAAAAAAGATATAGTTGCACTGGAGAAGGTACAGAGAAAGGTGACCAAAATGATAAAGGTGATGGAATGGCCAAAGAGGTTAGGGCTATTCCGTTTGGAGAAGAGATGACTGAGGAGAGATATGATAGTGGTCTATAAATTCATGAGAGGTCTAGAACAGGTAAATGTGAATTGATTATTTACTCTTTTGGATAATAGAAGGACTAGGAGGCACTCCATGAAGTTAGCAAGAAGCACATTTAAAACAAATCGGAGAGGGGAGGAAGTGATGTCATGCTGCCTAATGGCTGCTTAAAGACTGTGCTCCTGACATAATTTTCTCATTCTCTCCCTAAGCATAACTATCGAGCTGTCGAGCATTGCTGAAAGCATCTCTCTCCAATCCTGCGATTTTAGTGATGATAGGGAGGAAAAAAATCAGTAGATTTAAAACAATTCTCATTTGAAGTGGACGTGGCGAAAAAAGCAGAGGAACCGATTGCGCAGGTGGCCGAAGAACATGGCAGCAGTGAGTCCGGCAGCTCAGAGGGAAGTGATGCTCTGAGAGCACAAGTAAGGTCATCGAATCTTCCTCTCTCCTAGAGATGATTTTCAGCTCTGGTTTGGTGAGTTGAGGGCTGATACAGGCTCCCTAAAACAAGAAATCAAATTGATTGTGAGCAAGCTGCATTGGGTGTGTTCTGAGCTGGGAGACAGAATAGATGCAGCAGAGTATAGGCTGGTGGATCAGGAGAATACATGTGAGCAAATTCAACCGGGCATGAAACAGCTTCAAGAAGATAATGCCCTATTAAAGGATTGGTTGGAAGACCTGGAAAACAGGTCCCAAAGAGAGAATTTGCAGTTCAGGGGGGTCACTGAAGAACCTGCCTATGCTGACTGCGCAAAAGTGGTTTCTAATATCTGCGCTCTGATCCTGATTAATGATGAGGGTATGGAGGAAATTCCCAAAATCTTGCTGGATACAGCTCACAGGTCTCTGGCTAGCCCGCAAGGGAATGTTCCCAGAGATATAGTGGTATGCTTCCATGAATAAGTCATCAAAGAGAAAGTGATGGCTCAGGCGAGGAAAATGAAAGAGATTCAGTGGCATGGCCACAAAGTAGAGGTTTTTCAGGATCTCTCTCCATTCATGATTTGGAAGCGGCGAGATTTTAGAGAAGTGCTGCATATGTTCAGAAATGGGAATCATTGCTCTAAATGGCTATTTCTCTTTGGATTACAATTTACCATTAGCAGAGTAGCATCCAGGGTTAAAACCATAGACAAGTCAACAAAGATACTTCATACAGCTGGTTTGATGAAGAATATGGAACATCTTGACAGGGCTTGCTCCGTCAGGCCCAGTAGGGAGAGCACCCTCGATGGTAGAGGGTGTAATATGGAGGGAAGCGCCTGTGGAGACATTCTGAGAGCTCTTCTTTCTCCAAAGAGGTGATGACCTGAGGGACTCTTGAAAACAGCATGGTTATTGCAAGTTCTGTTGGCGGACCTGGAGGAGCCAATAGTTTTGGACTTTAGGGTCTAAGGTTTTAATTTCTGTTACAGGTTATGAGCTCGATGGTTGCATCAGTTTGCTTATGTATGATTTTTCTAGGGAGAAGGAAATAACAATTATCTTTAGAGGAGGGTCAGTGGTGGGGTCTGAAAGAGGCCAGGGATTTCCAAGTGTTGTCATTCCTCAAGAAGGTGATGGGAGAGTTCCGGGAGGGGATAGGGGGGTGGGAAGGGGGGAGGGGGGAAGAGGCGGGAGGGAATTGGGGGTTAGCTGGTGGGTATGGGGGCTTAGGGAATATGCAGTGTTGGGATGAATGCCTGAGGGGTGGAATAATAGGGTTAGTAAAATGTTTACTGTTCTTCTGGGAGAGAAGTGGCTATTGGAGCTCTTGAGGGAGGTGAGATTTGAGAATTCGTTAATTTTTGGTTAAATGGAGGAATTAAAGATTATGACCTGGAATGTTAAAGGGTTACATCTTTATACTGAGTGGAAGAGGCTTTTTGAAAGATGCTATAGATATGAAGGTGAATGTGCTGCTCTGTCAGGAAACTCATTTATGGAAGAGATATTGTTACGGTCCCGGGCCGTGCCCCGGAATCTACACTTACTGTGCGGCCGGTCAGGCCGCAGGAATGCCTTCCCCCGGCCTCCAGGGCCGAAGACGCGGCCCTCCACGGCGTTCTCCCTGCAGGGAGACGCCGACTCCGATCCGCAGCTGGCAGCTGCGGCCCCGCCTAGGGGGCGGGCGCGCTAGGGCCTTCCCTTAAAGGGGCCAGCGCGGGAAAAGCCTGGGAACACCTCCTCCTGAAGTCAAACGCTGCAGGGCCATTTAAACCCGGCAGCTGCAGTAGCACCTCGCCTTGCAACGAGGTTCCTCAGTTGTCTGAGTCTCAAGTTGCTACTGTATCCCTGGATTGTTTCTGTCTTCTGGATTCTGACCCGGCTTTGCTTCCTGACTCGTCTTCAGCTTTCGCCCCTTGGTTTTGGTATTGTCGTCTGACTTCTGGCTTCAGACCCGGCTCTGTCCCACGACTCCATCTTCTGCTTTCGTCCCTGGCTTTGGTTTGGATCTCTGACTCCTGGCTCTGACCCGGCTTCGCCCTTGGACTCGGCTTCTTCTTCACCTCAGGTATCTGGTACTTGCTGGCCCAGAGGATTCTCCTAAGTCCCAGCGGCTCGGGCTCTCACAGGCTCCTCCCGGGGGAGCCTCGGGCTTCCGAGAGTGAAGACTCTTCAGCCACATGGGCCCAGCCGTCATTTGTCCATCTCGTCGACCTCAGCCCGGATCCTTGGTTGCATAGGATCCCACCTAAGTCCAAGAGGTCCGGGGCCCTACGGGCTCCTCCTGGGGGGGGACCTCGGACTTCCAGTGGTGAAGCCTCATCTGAGTCTCTTCCGTGCCGCCTCCTGGCTGGGACGCTCGCTGTGGTCCTCCACAGCATACTATCCACTGCCTCAGTCGGCCCAAGGGTCCATGACCATAACAGATATGAAAGATTGATGGTATCACATCACTTCCCACAACAATATTTTGCATCAGCTACAACATCTAATAAGTATTATGGGGTTGGTATTCTATTCTCTAAACATGTGGTGGTGAAGGTGCTTTCTACTTTGAAGGATTTGGATGGGAGATACATTATAGTTAAATTTAAGATGAGAAATGTCATGTACATGCTGGGGAATTTATATGGCCCTAACTCTGGTCAAGGGAAGTTTTTAGAGAGGTTTTCAAATACATTGCAGCAATGGGCGGAGGGTCATATCATCATAGGAGGGGATTTCAATCTTACTAAATACCCATTCCTGGATAATAGTGGAGGGAGTGGCAGAGTTACTTGGGTCAATCGGAGAGGCCTTAAGGTATTAATGGCAGAGTAGGACTTGGTAGACATCTGGCGTTTTTTTGCATCCCTCTAAGCAGAATTACACCCTCTTTTCCCAAGCTCATAAGGTATATTCCCGGATCGATTTTTTCCTGGTAGAAAAAGCCTTGGTGAATAGAGTGAGGACAACTGAGATTGAACCCATAACATGGTCCAATCACACTGCTGAGCGCTTGACATTACAAGGGTTGGGGGGGGTCAATCAAGGGATAGATTTTGGAGGCTCAATGAAAGTCTATTGGAAGATCGAGATTTCAGTGAGTCTTTGAGATGCAAAATGAGGGATTATCTTTCTGAAAATGAGAATGGGGAAGTGTCTGCCAGAACATTACGGGACTGTTTTAAAGCAGTTGCCAGAATTAAATTGATTGCCCATGCTTCTTTTCTAATGAAAGAACGGGAGAAGGCAAGGATGCAGCTTCTAGATCAGGTAAGTAAGTTGGAGATACGTCATAAAAGAGTACGGAAGTGAAGATTGAGGCGCAATTGGTGAAGTTGAGGGCGGAATTAAGGGACCTAGATGTGGGAGAGATTGCCTTTCAGTTAGATAGGGTAAAATGGGAATTTTTTGAAGGGGGCTATAAAGTAAACAGGTTTTTGGTGAGAAGGCTCAAGAAAAGGGAGACACAAAATCAGATTCTTAAAATTAAAGATAGAGTGGGCAAGATGGTATTTGATTATGCAAGCATCAGAGCTTGGTTCTCACAGTTCTACCAGGAGTTATATCATCCACGTAAAGATATTTGTCAGTCTGCATCCTAGGACTATTATTTTTAACTTCAGATGAGCCATTTATCTCACAGAGAGAGGTTCGGGAATCCCTAGGACAAGGGAAATACCTTTTTGATGGGTTTGTGATAAAGTACAGTGATTGAACAAGGGGATTTCAAGAACATACAATATGTTAAATAAAAACCTTAAACAACCTCTGTCGCATACTGTAGGATGGGAGAGGGACTTGCAATGTGTTTTGGGGGGGGGAAAAAGTGGGATTTATGATATGCTTATACCAAACGGAGTTTAATATTGGCTTTGATTGTGGAAAATGGTTATAAAATCCTTTATGGGTAGTACCTTACACCATCAAATTTGTCCAAGCTATACCCTGGATTGGGAGATTCTTGCTGGCAAGGGGCATAGCTGGTACTTTTTTTACATATGTGGTGGGAGTGTACAAAGATAGTTCTCGTTTGGGATTCTGTAGTACAGCTGATGAGCGATATTGTGGGCGAACAAATATCTAAGGACCCGCTGTTTTGTCTTTTAAACACTCCTCCAGCAGAGCCTGTTAATGCTGTTGTATTTTTATCTCACCAAATCATAATAGCTGAAAGAGGAGAAATTGCATATTTTTGGAGGCAGCCCTTCACACCGCCCTTGCAAAGAGTGATTCAAAGGTTAGATAAGGCAGTTAAGTGTAAGCATTTGGAAAAATTAGAAATATTATGGCATTATTATGCCCTCTGGCTAAAGAACTTATAAACTTGTTGGAGGGTAGGGAGAGACAGAAGGGATTAGTGGGGTGTTTAGGATGCTAGTTTGGTAGCAACAGGATGGGGGGGGGCAAGAGGTGGTTAGGGGTATGATAAGTGTTATGACTGCTGGCTGCAGGTGGCCACGGCCGACCCAACTCATGTCATGTATTGCCTTGCTCTCCTCTCCAGGTGAACTTGCGGCTGTGGCTAGCTGCTGCCGCCGCGTACCTCCAGGCTCTCGAGACTCCTCGTGGCAGCTGGGATGCCGCCAACCCACACGCCGACTCTGGTCCTTCCTAGGTGCGCGGGCCTCCCTTTAAAGGCCCAATGGCGAGAATCTCAGGGGCATCCCCGACTGATGACATCACAAGTTTGGGATTTATAAGCCCCTCCCTTGGCCTACGCTAACCGATTTGGCAACAAGTTCCTTCGCCTCACTGGTGCTTGTTCCTGTTTCTCCGGAACTGTGGTTCCTGCCTTGGATCTCCATCTGCTGATCTGGACTCTGGCTCGGGTGCCCACTCCTCGGGGGCCTGATTGCACTTCCTACAGGAGACCTGGTCTCCAGGCTTCCCTGCTCCTCGGGGTAGCTCCTGCGCTCCTCACCAGAGGTTCTGCCTGCTCGCTTCTCCGCTCCTTGGGGTTGCCTCAAGCACTGCCTATCAGACTCTATGCTTTCCCGCTCCTTGGGGCAGTCTCTACCTTGGGGCAGTCTCTACCTTAACACACCGGAGACTTTGACTCTACACTTCCCTGCTCCTCGGGGCAGCCTCTACGTCACTTTATCTGAGACTTGATTCTACACTTCCCCACTCCTCGGGGCAGTATCGACGTCTTTGCACCAGTGGCTTACTCTATGCTTCCCCATTCCTCGGGGCAGCCTACGTCACTACATCAGAGACTTGATTCTACGCTTCCCCGCTCCTCACGGCAGCCCCTACATCATCACACCAGAGACTCTGTTGCTACACTGTCCCGCCGCTCGGGACAGTCTCTGCATCACTCCTCCAGAAGTTCCTGTCTCCGTGCTCCCCGCTCCTCTGGGCCTGCTGAGCGCTCCTCTGACTTGGAGGTTCCTGCTCTGGTACACTGTCTCTTCAGTCCTGCCTTAGTACTGTGACTCCTCTGAACTGTGCCGCTTTGCCCACTCCTCAGGACGCCTCACAGTATATCTCAGGGCAGGTACTGTTACGAATCAGGAGGTGGACCCTTGGTCCGAGGTAGAGTTAGTGCTACCTAGGAGAGAATCAACCCTCTTAGGTCCCTACCGTCGGAAGTCAAGGCTAGGTGTATCAGCAGTTGAATGAGTACTTTGCCACTGGAAGCTCGTGGTCCCCCCAGTTGGAGCCCATAGGGACCCGGGCAGCTTGGACTTAGGAGAATCGCTGAAGACTGAAGATAGGTCTGGATGCAGCCTCCTGCATCCAGACCTGCAATCCATGACCTGCAGCCTCCTGCAGGTCATGGATTTCAGACAGCTGGTGCCTCCAGCAGGTCGTACGTCAGTCCAGGAGTGGAGGCCGAAGAACGGTCAGAAAGCCGGTCCAATGGTCCAAGTTAGGCGAAGGGTTGGAAGCCAGTCCAAGGTCCAAGCCAGGAGAAGGGTCGGAAGACGGTCCAGGAGCAAGCCAGGAGATTGGTCGGAAACCGGTCCAGGGTCAAGCCAGGAGAATGTTCGGAAGCCGGTCCAAGAGTCCAAGAGTCAATGCAGAAAAATCAGTCCAAAGAGAGAGGAGAGCAGAAGCAGGACGGAAGAGCAGGAACAAGACCAGGGAGCGGGAACCAGGAACTCGGAACCAACCAGACTAGAAGCCTCAATACCAAGGCAAGGTCTGCTCCTCAGACCTTGCCTTAAATACCTGAGCCGAGAGAGGAGTCTCAGGAAGGAGCCACAACAACTTCCTGTTGTGGCCCCTTTAAATTTAATCTTCAGCCGCGCTCGCAGCTCTAATCAACCCGGAGAGGGAGGAGTCAGCCCAGCAGAGCAGGAACCATGTGGCCGGGCTTAGCAGCGGCCGCGCAGAGAGCATCGGAGGGGACTGCCTGCTCCAGCAGGAGCCTCGGAGGCGGCCCAACACCGCAGGTAGGAACTTGGCTCTGATTGCAGACCAGTGGCCAGCGGCCATGACAGTGGGGGCGTTGGAGGCGGTCTGCCGCCTCGGAAGAGAGACCGGCCCCGGTTGCGAAATGCCACAGCTGGCGGCATTTGGCGGCATTTGGCCTCCCCCTAGAAGGCTTAGGTTTTCCTGGGTGTTCAGTGTGAAAGTTCTTAAGAAGAGTCTTGTCCAGGATGTTCTTAGCAGGCTCCCAGGAATTCTCCTCAGGCCCAAATCCCTCCCAAGCTAGGAGGTATTCCCATGTGTTGCCGCATTTCTGGACATCAAGCACCTGGTATATAGTCTCCTCCTCTGCCCTGGGCTGAGGTGCTTCAGGAACATTCTGAGTAGGCCAGGTGAGGACCAAAGGCTTCAAAAGGGATGTGTGGAAGGAATTATGGATTCTTAATGTGGCCGGCAGACAAAGTTGATAAGTCACAGGACCTAGCTGTCGCAGCACTGGAAATGGCCCAATATAACGGGGGGCCAGTCGCAAGGAAGGAACTCTCAAATGGATGTGCCTGGTGCTAAGCCACACTTTTTCTCCCGGGCGGAACCAGGGAGCAGGTCGTCGATGCTTATCGGCAAATGTCTTTGCAGTATGAGCCGCTTTACGGAGCATTTGTTGGGTATGAATCCGGAGCCACCGCAACTGTACTGCAATGAGCTGGGCTGCCGGTGATGGCACTGGCAAAGGCAAAGGCAGCCTGGGTTGTCATCCAAATACAATCTGAAAAGGGGAGGCCCCCGTTGAGGTGCAGGCATGTGAGTTGTTGGAGAACTCAGCCCAAGAGAGACGTATCGCCCAGTCATCCTGACGGGAGTTGACATACATCTGAAGAAATTGTTTTAAAGTACGATTTGTATGTTCTGCCTGACCGCTTGCTTGTGGGTGAAACACAGTGGTAAAGTCGAAAGAAATGTGAAGCTTCTTACAGAGATTGAGCCAGTAACGGGCCGTGAACTGAGGGCCGTGATCAGATGCGATGTACTGCAGGAGGCCGTGGAGGCGGAAGATATGTAGCTGACGGGAGGGAGGGTAGCGGGATGAAGTGGGGCATTTTTGAAAATCGATCCACTACTACCCATATTACTGTGTTGCCCTCCGATGGCGGAAGATCCACAATAAAGTGTGGAGATATGCGTCCAAGGCTTCGTGGGAGTAGGTAATGGCTGTAAAAGTCCCAAGTCTTCCCAGTAGGAATCTTATGTTAAGCACAGGTTGGGCAAGAATCAACATATGCTCGAATATCTTTGCGCGTCTCAGGCCACCAATAATATTGTTGGAGGAGTGTTTGAGTCCGGGCTTGTCCAGGATGCCTGGCTAACTGAGAATTGTGCCCCCAGGCCAGTACTTTGTTACGCAGTCTCTTAGGCACCACCGTTTTACCAGGTGGGACTGTGAATGTCGCAGAGAGGGTGATGCAAGCCAGATCTATAATATCCTCATCTATATCTTCAGCAGAGAAGGATCGGGATAGGGCATCTGCCTTAATGTTCTTGTTAGCTGGTCGATATCACAGTTCAAAGTTGAAACGTGTGAAAAAGAGTGCCCAACGAGCTTGACGCGGGTTCAGAAATTGAGCCTGTTGGAGGTACACCAGGTTGTTATGGTCAGTGTAGACTGTTATACGATGTTGAGCTCCCTCCAGCCATTGTTGCCACTCCTCAAATGCCAGTTTAATGGCAAGAAGCTCTTTGTCGCCGATGGAGTAATTACATTCAGCTGACGAAAATTTCTTAGAAAAGTAGGAGCAAGGATGAGAAGTTCCTATAGTGTCATTCTGGCTTAAGACAGCTCCTACCCCTTCAGCTGAGGCATCCAACTCTACCACAAATGGACATCTGGGATCAGGATGCCGAAGGCAAGGTTTTTTGAGGAAGGAGTTCTTGAGCGCTAGGAACGCTTCTTCAGCCTCTAAAGGCCAGGACTTGATGTTTGCCCCTTTATGAGTAAGAGCCGTGAGAGGTGCAGCCAATTTAGAGAAATTCTGAATAAAACTACGGTAGTAGTTAACGAAACCAAGGAAGCACTGGAGTGCACGCAATCCGTTAGGTTGGGGACATTCTTGGATACATTTCAATTTGGAGGGGTCCATCTGGAAGCCTTGTTTGGAGATAATATACCCCAGAAATGGTAGTGACTCTTGTTGGAAGATGCATCTTTTGAACTTTGCATAGAGATGATTTTCTCTTAGGCGTTGTAAAACCTGAGTAACGTATTGTCGATGCATCTGTAAATCGGAAGAAAAAATCAAAATGTCGTCTAGATAGACTACAACGCAGACATAAAGCAGGTCTCGAAATATCTCATTGATGAGATGCTGAAATACTGCCGGAGCGTTAATCAATCCGAAAGGCATGACTAGATATTCATAATGTCCATCTCTGGTGTTGAAAGCCGTCTTCCACTCATCACCCTCCCATATACGCTCCTCAAAGATCCAACTTTGAGAACACCCTGGCCCTCTGTAGACGGTCAAAGAGTTCAGCTATTAGCGGCAATGGATATCAGTCTTTGATAGTGATGGCGTTTAGCCAACGGAAATCGATACATGGACGCAGAGTCCCATCTTTTTTCCCAACAAGGAAGAAGCCAGCCCCGACTGGAGATTTGGATCACCAAATAAATCCCTTCTGTAAATTGTCTTGGATTTATTCGGTCATAGCACGGGTCTCCAAGGCGGATAACGGATAGACCCTATCGCGAGGTGGGATAGCTCCAGGAATCAGATTAATAGTGCAATCAAATGCTCGGTGTGGAGGCAAGGTGTCCGCAACCTTTTTGGAGAAGACATCCGCAAACTGACTGTACTGGGAAGGCAATCCCTCAAGACGGGAGGTACAGATGAAACTACAGGAGGGATTTGATCCTTTAATGCAGGTCTTATGGCATGCTGGACCCCAGTGGATGAGGATGTCCAGTCGAACTGTAGATTGTGTCGTTGCAACCACAGAATACCAAGAACGATTGGATGAATGGCTTTCTGAATGACATAGAAGGTGATACATTCAGTGTGGTTCGGTGTAATGTGGCAATCCAACGGAACTGTGTGATGAGTTATTCTCCCCGGCAGGGGATCTCCGTGGATGGAAGATATAATTAACGGCCTTAGACACTGACGAGTAGGAATGTGCAGTTGTTCCACCACATCTTGCAGGATGAAACTTCCTCCGGCCCCAGAATCTACTAGAGCCAGAGTGCAGAACTGGTGGTCTCCGAGAAGCAGGGCGACATGTAGAGTTAGTGGGGGAGCCAGAGAAGTGATGCCTAGGGTTACTCCCCCGATGGAGCTTAGGTTTGGGAGTTTCCCGGACGCGATGGGCAAGAGTAATGAGATTGCCTGATCCTCCACAATATAGACAGAGGTCTGCCTTATGGTATCTTTGCCATTCCTCAGGAGAGAGAGGACCATGACCTAACTGCATCGGTTCTTTGACAGTCCCCTGTGTGGTGGATGCAGTTCGAGAGATGGAAGGAAAGGGACGAGAAGAAGTAGTACCCGCCATACGCCTTCTCGTGCTCAATCCCTCACGAGCCCTTTCCTGTAGACGGCGGACGATCCTGGGTACTAATTCAATAATAGAGTCCAAAAAGCGAGGTAACTCGCGGGCTGCCATTTCATCTTTAATTCTGGATGACAAACCCTCCAAAAATATGGTCCAGAGACAGCGCTCCTCCCAATGGAGTTCTGATGCAAGTGTTCTGAATTCAATGGTGTAATCAGCCAGTGGCCGACTTCCTTGTCGAAGTTGCAGAAGATTGGAACCAGCGGCTACTTGTTTTCCTGGATTGTCAAATACTGTTTGGAACAGTTCCAAGAATTTAGGAAGATTTTGTAAGACTGGGTCTGACCGTCACCAGAAGGGAGAAGCCCAGGCAATGGCCTTACCCTCTAACAGAGACAAGATATATGTAGTTTTTGTAAGATCATATGGAAAAAGGGAAGCTTGAAGACGGAAGTGCATGCTACATTGGTCGAGGAATCCCTGTCACAAGCGAGTTTCGCCAGAATAGCGTGGAGGAATTGGTAATGGAATCGTTGAACGGGTATTTCCCTGCATCACAGATGATAGTGGTAATGGTGGAGGGGCTGCCTGAGCCGCAGCTACTGAATCAAGATGGGCGTTGAGTCGCTCCAAGGAAGACGCCATGGATTCTAATACCTGTTGCTGCTCCATAATCTTCTGGGCCAGTCTAGGAATGGCCTGGAGAGCTGAAGCCTCTGCCGGGTCCATGGCCTTGGTATTCTGTTACGAATCAGGAGGTGGACCCTTGGTCCGAGGTAGAGTTAGCGCTACCTAGGAGAGAATCAACCCTCTTAGGTCCCTACCATCGGAAGGCAAGGCCAGGTGTATCAGCAGCTGAATGAGTAATTCGCCACTGGAAGCTTGTGGTCCCCCCAGTAGGAGCCCGTAGGAATCTGGGCCACTTGGACTTAGGAGAATCGCTGAAGACTGAAGATAGATCTGGATGCAGGCACCTCCTGCAGGTCATGGATTCCAGACAGCTGGCACCTCCAGCAGGTCGTATGTCAGTCCAGGAGTGGAGGCCAAAGAATGGTCACAAAGCCGGTCCAATGGTCCAAGTTAGGCAAAGGGTCGGAAGCCGGTCCAAATTCCAAGCCAGGAGAAGGGTCGTAAGCCGGTCCAGGAGCAAGCCAGGAGATTGGTCGGAAGCCGGTCCAGGGTCAAGCCAGGAGAATGTTCGGAAGCCGGTCCAAGAGTCAATCCAGAAGAATCAGTCCAATGAGAGAGGAGAGCAGAAGCAGGATGGAAGAACAGGAACAAGACCAGGGAGCGGGAACCAGGCACTTGGAACTCAGGAACCAAATAGTCTAGAAGCCTCAATACCAAGGCAAGGTCTGAGGAGCAGACCTTGCCATAAATACCTGAGCCGAGGGAGGAGTCTCAGGAAGGAGCCATGACACCTTCCTGTTGTGGCCCCTTTAAATTTAATCTTCAGCCGCGTGCGCGGCTATAATCAACCCGGAAGGGGAGGAGTCAATCCGGCAGAGCAGGAACCATGCGGCCGGGCTTAGCAGCAGCAGCAGCCACGCAGAAAGCGTCGGAGGGGACTGCCTGCTCCAGCAGGAGCCTCGGAGGTGGCCCGACGCTGCAGGCCCCAGTATCGGACCTCCGCAGCCGGCGGCCATAACAGTGGCCGTTGGAGGCATAACAGTGCCTCCGTTGGAGGCAGTCTGCTGCCTCGGAAGAGAGACCGGCCCCGGTTGCGGAACACCGCGGCCAGCGGCCATAACAGGTTCCTGCGATCACGTGGCAGTGACGCAGGACGTTCTCACTCTACTGAACTACAGACGTGTCCCCTGCTGCAGCTGACCTTGCCTGCCGACGGTGAGGACCTGTGGGGCTCCACCCCTCAGGTAGTATCATCCTCCATCTCAGGGCAAGGGTCCACGAAACCCACGAATCCTAGCAATAAGAATATGTTGTATTATTATGTTGCATTATTATTTTCTTATTGTGCTGGGGGAAAACTATTGAAAAAGTTTTTGGTATTCTGGTCTGTTATATTCAATGTACCATTGTATTGTTTTTATTGTTTCTATTGTTTACCACAATAAACTTTCAAATATATAAAAATAAATAAATAAATCAGAGAAAATACTTTTTGACTCAACGTACAATTAAGCTCTGGAATTTGTTGCCAGAGAATATGATTAGGGCAGGTAGTGTAGCTGGGTTTAAAAAAGTTTTGGATAAGTTCTTGGAAGAGAAATCCATTAGTAGTGTTATGCTCAGGCTTGTGAACTCTTGGACCGACGGGAGGATGGTGTACCTTAGGAGGTGGATCTTCAGGTTCTCCCATCGGGTGGCGAGGCGGAACAGAAGATGTGACCGGCTGACCCTCGGCACTGGAGACTGAGGTGACCGTGGAGACAGATGAAAAGTCGTGACATCGAGGAGGCCAACTGTGTCTTCTCCACTGGAAGCCCGTGGTCCCCCCAGGAGGAGCTCGTAGAGACAGGGACCGCTGGGACTTAGGTGGACCTTTGAGAGGTCAAGGAGTCGTGAGAGCGGAGCAAAGGCTAACTGGAGCTTCACCCCTGGAAGCCCGTGGTCCCCCCGGGAGGAGCCCATAGGGACCCGGGCCACTGGGACTTAGGTGGGCCCTTGGAGACGGTGGTCCAGAAGAAGTCCAAGGTCAAGTGCCAGAGGGTCATCGCTTACCAGTCCGAGGTCACACACCAAGAGATCGCTGCTTGCCCACTGAGACGAGACAGGAACAATAGAAAGAAAACCACTGCCCCCTGGTATACAAAATCCCTATACACTCTCAAAACTCTCCTCAGGAAATTAGAGCGAAAATGGTGAATCACAAGAACCACTGAAACAAAAAACGCATATCGCTGCACTTTAACCCATTATAACAAAGAAATAAACTTGGCAAAAAAACTTTACTACGCAAATATCATTTCCAAAGCCAATGGTAATCCCAATACATTGTTCAATATTGTAAAATCCCTTACCACCCCATACACCGAAAACGTCTTAGATTCTGACACTAACTTCTGCAATAAAATAGCAAAGCACTTTGAAACAAAGGTATCTAATATCTCAAAGGAATTCTCTAAGCTGCCCTACCCTACACAGGGAAAGGCAGACCTCAACCATACCTGGTCATAATTTTCTCCTGTTCAAGAAAGTTCCATTCTCAACATCATAAGTAAGCATAAACCCTCTAATTCTCCTTACAATCCCTGCTCTGGAACCTTCTTCAAAGCCCTCAAACAAGAGGCTTGCTTTTTTCTCAGTCTTTTGGTTAACCAATCCCTAGAAACTGGAGAATTCCCCCATACCTTGAAAAAGACCTCCATACTACCTATTCTAAAATCAAAAGCTAAAGAAATATCAGATCTCAACAATTACAGACCAATTGCTTCTCTTCTCTGGCAAAACTAATAGAATCTGCAGTACTACATCAAAAGAAAATTATTCCTTACCTGCTAATTTTCGTTCCTGTAGTACCATGGATCAGTCCAGACGGTGGGTTATGTCCCCCGTCCAGCAGATGGAGTCAGAACAGAGCTCGAGGGCACCGCCTCCTATACCAGCGCACCCTCTGCTGGAGCTCAGTATCATGAATAACAAAGCCCAAAAGAGCAAAACAAAACAATTTGGATCAAAAAACCTGACCAAAGTCAATAACAAGAACAAGAAATAGGCACGAACCCAAAACGAGGTCGCCCCAGTTAACTTGTTAGGAGCTGTACAACTCTGATAGAGAACCAGAGAAGAAGAGAGACAGAAGACGCATAAGATTCCGAGCAGAAGCGGACAAACCCAGAGTGGTGGGCGTCTGGACTGATCCATGGTACTACAGGAACGAAAATTAGCAGGTAAGGAATAATTTTCTTTTCCCTGTACGTACCAGGATCAGTCCAGACGGTGGGATGTACCCAAGCTTCCCTAAACCGGGTGGGCCCTTGAGAGCCCTGCTCGGAGAACCTGATCGCCAAAAAGCGCAGGATCCGAAGGCGGCAGGTGTAGCCGATAATGCCGAGCAAAGGTATGCAACGACTTCCATGTCGCTGCCCGGCAGATTTCCTGTGGAGAGACGGACCGGGACTCCGCCCAAGAAGCAGCCTGCGAGCGCGTAGAATGAGCCCTGACGCCCGCAGGAGGAGTACGCCCCGCTCCGATATAAGATGCCGAGATGGCATCCTTGATCCAGCGGGCAATCGTTGTCTTCGATGTGGAGGAGCCCTTCTTAGGTCCCGACCAGAGCACAAAAAGATGATCGGAGATCCGGAAATCATTGGTAGCCTCCAGATAATGGAGCAGAACACGCTTGACGTCCAAAAGACGAAGGGACCTCTCTTCCCCTGGAGGAAACGCCGGCAGTTCCACCGTCTGGTTCAAATGGAAGGAGGAGACCACCTTCGGCAGGAAAGATGGTACGGTACGTAGAGAAACTCCGGCCTCCGAAAGGCGGAGGTATGGTTCCCTGCAGGAGAGGGCCTGCAGCTCCGAGATGCGACGGGCAGAAGAGATCGCGACCAGAAACACCGTCTTCATAGTGAGGTCCTTGAGGGAAGCATCCTGTAGTGGCTCGAAAGGGGCACCCACCAGGGCCCGGAGAACCAAATTAAGGTTCCACGACGGACAGGGATCCCGAACCGGAGGCCGGAGATGCTTAGCACCCTTCAGGAAACGAGCGATATCCGCTTGGAGAAGCAGAGAAACTGGTGTCTGTACCAGAACATTCAGGGCCGCCACTTGTACTCGAAGAGAATTGTATGCTAGGCCCTTATCCAATCCGTCCTGCAAAAATTGAAGGATCAGAGGAACCGTTGCTTCCGTCGGCCGGATCCCCTGACCGACACACCAGGACTCGAAGACCTTCCACACTCGCACGTAGGCAACAGAGGTCGAGGGCTTACGAGCCCTAAGCATCGTAGAGATCACCGCTTCCGGATAGCCTCGGCGTCGGAGGCGGCGCCGTTCAAAAGCCAGGCCGCTAGACAAAAGAGTGCCACCTGCTCGAAAAATACCGGACCCTGGTGTAGGAGACGTGGAAGATGACTCAGACGGAGTGGACCGTCCACCGCCATGTGAACCAGATCCGCAAACCAAGGCCGCCGCGGCCATTCCGGAGCCACGAGAATCACAGGACCGTGGTGGTTTTCGATGCGTCGAAGAATCTTGCCCACCAAGGGCCAGGGAGGAAACACATATAGGAGCTGGCCTGCCGGCCACGGCAACGCTAGGGCATCCACCCCCTCTGCGCCGCGCTCCCGTCTGCGACTGAAGAAGCGCGGGGCCTTGGCGTTGAGGGCTGTGGCCATCAAGTCCAACCGTGGCGGTCCCCAGCGCCGAACCAGGAGGTCCATCGCCTCGGCGGAGAGAGACCATTCGCCGGGGTCCAAGCGCTGACGACTTAGGTAATCTGCCTGAATGTTGTCCACCCCGGCGATGTGGGAGGCCGCGAGACGAACGAGATGGAGTTCCGCCCATTCCATCAGGAGCGTGGTTTCCGCGGAGACCTGCTCGCTTCGCGTTCCGCCCTGACGATTGATGTAAGCCACTGTGGTTGCGTTGTCCGAGAGAATTCGTACTTCCCTGTCCCGAACCAGTGGTAGGAACCGTTGAAGTGCTAAGCGCACCGCCCTGGTCTCCAGACGATTGATTGGCCACTTCGCCTCCTCCGGGGACCACATCCCCTGTGTGGCGCTCCGGCCGCAGACTGCGCCCCAACCCACGAGGCTGGCGTCGGTTGTCACCACCACCCAAGTGGGAACGGCGAGCGAGATGCCGCGGGCCAAGTGAGCCGGAACTAACCACCACTTCAGACTGTCCCGAGCCGACTGAGGGAGAGGCAGAATCACTTGATACTCCTGCGACACCGGTTTCCAGCGAGACAGAAGGGACGCCTGCAGAGGTCGCAGGTGAGCAAAAGCCCAGGGCACCATGTCGATGGTGGAAGCCATCACTCCCAGAAGCTGCAGATAATTCCACGCTGTGGGTTCCGACAGGGCCGCGAAGCGGTGGATGTGCTCCCTCAAAGAGATAGCCTTGTCCGGACGCAGGAAGACCATGCCTAGCTGTGTGTCGAAGGTTGCTCCCAGAAAGTCCAAGTGTTGCGATGGAACGAGAGAACTCTTGGGGAGGTTCACGACCCAACCCAGGGAGCGAAGCACTTCCAAGACTCTGGCCACCGAGTCCTGTCCATGAGAGAAAGACTTTGCCCGTACCAGCCAGTCGTCCAGGTAAGGGTGCACTAGTATACCCTCCTTCCGGAGGGCCGCCACCACTACCACCATGATCTTGGTGAACGTCCGCGGGGCCGTTGCGAGCCCAAAGGGTAGTGCCCGAAACTGGAAGTGTTGACCCAGAATTTTGAAGCGTAGGTAACGCCTGTGGTCCGGATGTATAGGGATGTGCAGGTACGCCTCCGTCAAATCCAGGGACGCCAGAAACTCGCCCTGGTGGACTGCGGCAATCACTGATCGCAGAGTCTCCATGCGGAACCGGCTGACCCGCAACGAGCGGTTCACCTCCTTCAAATCCAGTATGGGCCGGAACGACCCATCCTTCTTGGGCACCACGAAGTAGATGGAATAATGGCCCGAGCCCACCTCTGCGAAGGGCACGGGGACGATAGCCTCTATTGCTTGTAGCCGGTCTAGTGTTTGTTGAACCGCCATCCGCTTGAGGTCGGAGCCGCAAGGAGAGAAGAGAAACCTGTCCCGAGGGAGGCGGACAAACTCCAAGGCGTAACCGTCTTGGATGGTGTCCAGGACCCACTGGTCTGAAGTAATCTTTACCCACTCCTCGACGAATTGTGTGAGTCGACCCCCGATGGTCGGGCAGGAGGAGTGGGCTGGTCTGGCATCATTGAGCAGATTTGGCGGGGGGGTTCCCCTGCCCTGAGCCCTCCCTCGAGGGCCTCCAGCCTCGAAAGGAGCGCGACCACGGCTGTGGTCTACTGGAGGTTGTCCGAGAGCTTGGTTGTCGGTAAGATCTGTAGCGCCGTTGTGCCCGAGCCCTGGTTCTGGTGGAGGCAAAACCCCGATAAGGCCTTTGCCGATCCTCGGGCAGGCGATGCACTGAGTTTTCTCCCAGAGACTTGATGATCTGATCCAGATCATTTCCGAAGAGGAATTTCCCCCGGAAAGGAAGGGATCCCAGGCTCGACTTAGAGGAGGTGTCCGCAGCCCAATTCCGGAGCCACAGGAGTCTACGAGCCGCCACCACCGACACCATGGACCGAGCCAGGACGCGAAAGTGGTCATACAGGGCATCCGCCCCATAAGCGATGGCAGACTCCAGGCTGTCAGCCTGAGCGGCTTCGTCCGGCGGCAACTGCTGCGACGTTAGAAGCTGTTGGACCCAGAGAAAACTGGCCCTCTGGGTCAAAGAACTGCACATGACGGCCCGCATCCCTAAGGCCGACACCTCAAAAACCTTCTTGAGGAAAGCTTGATCCAAATTGTTAAAGACAAAAGAAAATGACAGGCGAGACTCAAAGTAATGAAAATAAACTCAAACCCTGTCACACTGGGGAAGCACTGTTTCCCCAACCCACATCTGCTGGAGTCAGAAAGATACTGAGCTCCAGCAGAGGGTGCGCTGGTATAGGAGGCGGTGCCCTCGAGCTCTGTTCTGACTCCATCTGCTGGACGGGGGACATAACCCACCGTCTGGACTGATCCTGGTACGTACAGGGAATTAACTGATTTTCTCACAGAGCACAATATTCTTCATATTAATCAACATGGATTTAGAAAGGGACATTCTACAGAAACACTTTTACTATCCTCTTTCGACACTTTCTTCCGCGCTTTTGACTCATACACGGATTACATTATAGTTTTTTTAGATATTTCATCTGCTTTCGATACAGTGGATCATCAAATTCTCATTTCAGGTTTAAAATCTATAGGTATTACAGGAACAGTCTTGAATTGGTTCTCATCATTTCTCTCAGATCGTCCCCAACAAGTTAATTACAATCATCACTCTTCCACCCCATACATCATCAATTCTGGCGTCCCTCAAGGTTCATCATTGTCCCCCATTCTGTTCAATATATATCTCCTACCGCTATGTAACATTTTATCTTCTCTTAATCTACAATTCAAAATCTACGCAGATGATATTCAGTTCTATGTCCCATATAAAACATCTTGGTCAGCAACACTATCTTTGGTCTCTCTCTATTTATCCACCATAAACTCCTGGTTTTCTCATAACCGGCTAAAATTAAACTCCTCAAAAACTGAAATTATACATTTATCCTCTATTTCAGATACTTCAATAGGTCCACCACCACATTTGTCAATAAACAACACCACTATACCCATAACACGTCAAGCTACAAACCTAGGTATACTTATAAACTCAGATCTTTCCATGAAGCAACATATCTCCTCACTCACCAAAAAATCATTTTATAAACTACGGCTTCTAAAACATCTTCGACCATTGTTTTTCTACCGTGATTACCGAACTATTCTTCAATCCCTAGTCTTCTCCGGTCTCGATTATTGCAATGCTCTTTACCTAGGACTACCAGATTTTTCACTATACCCTCTTCAACTAATTCAAAACAGTGCAGCCCGAATACTAACTAGAACTCCTTTACACCATCACATTACTCCAATTCTTCAATCATTACATTGGCTTCCCATAAAGTTCAGGATAAAATATAAAATTCTTTCCACTATTCATGGTTTAATTCACAATCCAACTTCCACCTGGCTCTGCTCATTATTACGGATTTACAAACCTACAAGACACCTAAGATCACTTACCCAAAATCTCTTAGATATTCCCTCACCCAAACAAGCCAGATTAGATGTCACCAGAAAGAGAGCTTTCTCGGTAGCCGGTCTCATCCTTTGGAATTCACTCCCAAACCCTCTCCGATCAATTTCAAATCCTTCTCACTTCAAAAAATCACTTAAAACTCATTTGTTCCAACTCGCATTTCAAACACTTACTCAAGACCAAATATAATACTCATTCACCCTATTGCCACATTCATCATTCTCACTTCACTCTTTTCCCCCCCATCCCCCTCCATCCCCTTTACCACTTCCTCATTCCCCCTATATTAGTTACGTCCCCATTTTTTTCATGCCCCCCTTTCCCCTCCCCTCTTTTCCTGCAAGAGCAAGTCCTATGGCAACAAATCTTTATTTTATTTTTGAGTAATTAATTTGATTTATTTTCAAGCCAGAATTTTCTAGCTATTGACTAATTTTTGTATATTTTAATTTATTTTAATTTGATTGTTCTTTTAAAATTTTATTTTAATTAATGTAAACCGTTTTGACAAAAAATTTATTTTTTATAAAGTGGTATATAAATACTTTTAAATAAAATAAATAAATAAACCAAGAAGCGAGGGTCCGAAGCACAAGAAGACTCACCGAAGCAAGCAGACTCAACTAACCTGAAAGTTGCCAAGTCAAGGAATGAGTAGAGGAAGTCTCCTTATATACTTCCTCTGCTCTGGCTCATAGGAAACAGCTGTGGTCAATTAAAGGGGCGAGGTCCCTTTAAATCTAGGAAGGAGACGCGGCCTCGCGCCTAAGATGGCGGAGGCCATCTTGGATTTTGGCCGTGGAGAAAAGGCTGCCCGACGCCGCGAGGAAGGAGCAGGGACTGCTCCCAGCCCGGCGTCCACCGCAGAGGGCCTCGCCGACGCGCGGGACTGACGGGCATCGGGCTGAGACGTTTCCCCCGATGCTGCCGCGGCGGGTCGCCGTCGCGGTCAGGCGGGGGGGGCCGCGGTCGTGGACGTCCGCGGCCTCGGAACACAACAAGTAGCATGGGATCTACTTAATGTTTGTGTACTTGCCAGGTACTTGTAATCTGGATTGGCCACTATTGGAAACAGGATGCTGGGCTTGATGGACCCTCGGTCTGACCCAGTATGGCAACTTTTTATGTTCTTATGAGAATGTTGGCTAGGAAGTAGGGAATAGGATCTCCCTATTCTAAGCCTTGTTGTTTGTTAAAGGTAGAGACGGGAGTTAGAGGCAGGGGAGAGCAAATGGGTTGAGGAATAGGGAGTCTGAGATCCTGCTACCATAAATTGGAAAGCAGTAAAGGAATCTGGGTTCCTGGCAGAATCTGCATCAGAGCCGCAATAGGATGGTGTATGGCCTTTGGGATTCTTGGTGGGGGAATCACAGCTGATAGTATATCGACTGGTGCAGATTCTTGCCATTCTTCCTGTAGAGCCTCTGGAAATACAGGAGTTAAAAAACTCTCCACAGATGAGCCTGATGTAGGAGGAGAATGGACTCTTTCCCTATTGGTGGATTTGGACAGAGACTACCTTCTGAGATTATATTTTCGTAAGAGTAATTCATTCTTTTACAATTTAAAAATTGCAGTGTTTCCTAATGTAGCCAAGTCAGCTCAAAACAGGAGGAAGCAGTTTTTTTTTTTGAGATTCAGGGTTCAACAATTAGGTTGTTTTTGGTTTAATTTTCCCTGTAAATGTATTGTTAAACTAGATGGAATGAAATATGTATTTTATGATCCCAGTCAACTAACCCAACACATCAGGGAAAGATAGGGGTAAGCTGGACCTGAATTAATATTTTCACTGGAAGTAGTTCCCTCATCTGTTAACTAAGATCTGTTTTCATGCTTTGTTTTTTGTATGCTGTTATACAACAGCTTGTAAGCTTTGATCCTTTATAACTTGTTTTCTTTGGCATTTGTAGACTCCAACCCCTCTATTGTGGACTTTTTGACAATTATTTCTTATGTATTTATTTTTCTTTATATTGCTTTAGTGCTATGCCTACTTTACTTATTAATTTTTTTTTCTGTAATTTGGAATATTCTTATATAGAGTTTTAAAAAAGGACAAGACAGGACTTTCATTATAATCAATGATGCAACAGAACTGGCCAAAAGTAAAAGATGGAGAAACTAGGAAAATACATAAAACCTGGAGATCAGTAACTCATGTCCACTGATGACAAACATTTAACTCATCTAATAATGTTTTGTATCTAAGCTTACCACATCCATTTGCAGGAAGAGGGTGATTTTTAGCATAGCCATAATTTATAGTAGTCTTCAGTGCAGGGATCTGTGGTTGAATTTGATAATGAGACCTAAATTCAGTTTCAGAGTTACGAGGGACTTCTTTCTTCCAGTCAGGAGGGTCAGAAAAGGCATGTTTAAGTTGGAAGCCTGTAGAATTAAAAAAAAATTTCAAATGTAGGACTATATTTTTCTGAGCTAAAATTATGTCAATGAGCATGTGTAATCAAAAAGTTCTTCATTAATTCAAAGACATTCCACACTTCAAAGTCAAGACTATAAAATATTAAATATGTTGAGAAAGCATTTCATTTGAATATAATGAAATAAAATTGATTCTAAAAATTTAAAAAATAAGAATGCTTATAAGCAATAGAACAATAGAGAAACATATTAACTAACCTAGGCTTAGCTCAAAATTTCTGAAATCTATGAGATCCAAAAAATGTGATATTAATATATACCCAGAAGTGACCAATTCTGGTCCTCAAGAGCCTCAAACAGGCGAGATTTTCAGGATATCCACAATGAATATGCCTGAGATAGATTTACATACAATGGAGGCAATGTACTCAAATCTATCTCATACATGTTTGTTGTAGTTAGCCGCAAAACCTGGTCTTTTTGTGGCTCTTGAGGACCGGAGCAGGCCATCCCTGATGTACACCTTTTTGATGTTACAAGGAAATACAGGGCCATCAATTCCCTTGCTCATCCCTACTCAACTAGAAGGCTGCCCCAAAGGAACAAAATGTCCCAAGAGCAATTTATCCCCAAACTTCCAAGCTGCAGATTTTGCACCTCTACCATCTGCTGCACATAGAAAATACTGAAGTGCTGCAGGTGGCACAGTAACCTATATAGAATAGTGCAAACAAAACTGTTTTTCTGTGTCTCCATCTGCTGAAAGGGGAACAAAACTCATACATTTGGACTGGTTTGGTGGAGGATACAGAAAGCAAATGTTGCTTACCTGTAACAGGTGTTCTCACAGATCAGCAGGATGTTAGTCCTCACATATGGGTGACATCACAGGATGGAGCTCAATCATGGAAAACTTCTGTCAAAGTTTCCAGAACTTTGACTGGCCCCTACTGGGCATGCCCAGCATGGCACTAACCCTGCAGCCAGCAGGGGTCCCCCTTCAGTCTTATTTGAAAGCTACAGGCAGTGCCGAAAAATAAAACAACAAAACGTTACGAACCCAACACCGCGGGGTGGCGGGCGGGTTTCGTGAGGACTACCATCCTGCTGTCCTGTGAGAACACCTGTTACAGGTAAGCAACATTTGCTTTCTCACAGGACAAGCAGGATGGTAGTCCTCACATATGAGTGAGTACCAAGCTGAGGATGTCCGAACATGCAACAAATGTACCCAACGGCGTGCAACAGGCACAACAACTGGGGTGGAATTTGGTAGAGGGCATCCTGAACCCCACCGGGCAGGCGGAAGGGTATAGGTACGTTACGTTGGAAATAAGTTACGCAGGACAGACTGGCCGAAGATGGAATCTTGTCTTCCGGCTTTGTCCAAGCAATAGTGGGCTGCGAAGGTATGGAGAGAACTCCAGGTGGCAGCCCTGCAAATGTCAGGAAGCGGCACAGATCGTAGGTGTGCTACTGAAGTCGCCATGGCCCTCACAGAGTCTGCTTTAACATGGTCTTGAAAAGGAATGCCTGCTTGCTGATAGCAAAAGGATATGCAGTCCGCCAACCAGGAGGAGAGAGTCTGCTTACCCACAGGTTGCCCTAATTTGTTGGGGTGGAAAGAGACGAATAACTGAGTGCTCTTCCTGTGGGCAACTGTACGGTCTAGATAAAAAGCTAGAACTCGTTTACAGTCAAAGGTATGCAGAGCCTGTTCCCCTGGATTGGAATGGGGCCTGGGGAAGAAGGTAGGTAGTATGATGGATTGATTAATGTGAAACTCTGAAACTACCTTAGGTAAAAACTTAGGGTGAGTGCGGAGTACCGCCTGGTCCTGCAGGAGTTTAGTGTAAGGTGGATAGGTAACTAGGGCCTGTAACTCACTAACCCTGTGAGCTGAAGTGATAGCTAAAAGGAAAATCACTTTCCATTTGAGATATTTTAGGTCACAGGAGTGAAGAAGCTCGAATGGTGGTTTCATAAGCCTACCGAGAACCAGGTTAAGGTCCGAAGAAGGGGCCGGAGGACGTAAAGGTGGCTTGATGTGGAGCTAGCCCTTTAAAAAGCATGTTACGAAGGGTTGTACTGATATAGGGACATCCCCGACACCTTTATGGAAGGCGACTACTGCACTGACATGCATTCTGATGGAAGAGGTCTTGAGACCTGACTCTGACAGATGCCAGAGATAGTCCAAAAACTTTGGGATTGGACAGGAAAAGAGATCAAGGGACTGAAGAGCGCACCATGATGTGAACCTTTTCCATTTATAGGAGTAAGATTTTCTCATGGAAGGCTTCCGTGAAGCAATCAAGACACGGGAAACTGGGTCTGAAAGGTTAAGTGGTTGAAGGATTAACCTTTCAACATCCATTCCGTCAGGGACAAGGCCTGAAGATTGGGATGACGTAGGCACCCGTTGTTTTGAGTGATCAAAAGCGGGTCCTTTCCCAAGGGAATGTGCCTGCGGATGGAGAGATCCTGTAGGATTGGAAACCACACTTGGCGTGGCCAGTGAGGTGCTATCAGGATCATGGTTCTTTTGTCCTGACGTAGCTTCACGAGAGTCTTCGAGAGAAGAGGAAGTGGAAGGAATGCATAGAGCAGACTGGTTGCCCAAGAGAGGGAGAATGCATCTCTGGGCTGAGAGTGTTTGCTTCGAATGAGGGAGCAGTAATTGTATACTTTGTGGTTCTGAGGGGACACAAAGAGGTCTGTCTGAGGATATCCCCATTGTTGAAAGATTGAGTTCGCTACCGAGGGGTTGAGAGACCACTTGTGCGGTTGGAAGACGCAACTCAGCTTGCCAACACATTGTCCACTCCTAGCAACTAGGTGACCTTGAGGTACATCGAGTGGGAGATAGCTTCTGCCCAAATCTGTGCAGCCTCTTGACACAGAAGGAAGGAGCCTGTGCCTCCCTGTTTGTTGATGTACCACATGGCCACCTGGTTGTCCGTCTGAATCAGGATGACTTGATTTGATAGGAAATCCTGAAAAGCCCTGAGAGCATATCGCATTGCTCGAAGCTCCAGGAAATTTATTTGGTGTTTGGCTTCCTCTGGAGACCAAGACCCTTGTGTCTGCAGATCGGCCACATGGCTCCCCACCCGAGGTTGGAAGCATCGGTGGTGAAAATGGCTTGAGGATTTGAAACTTGAAAGGGCAATCCCTGGAGGAGATTGTTTTGATTCTTCCACCAGGCGAGAGACAGACGGAGTGAGTCGGTGATGTGAACAATGGTCGACAGAGGCTGAATAGCTTGAATCCATTGTGACCTCAGAGTCCAGTGCATGAGTCTCATGGTCAAGTGGGCCATTGTTGTGACATGGACTGAGGACGTCATGTGTCCCAGAAGGATGAGGAATTGGTGAGCTGTTGCAGCATGTTGAGACTGCAACTGGTGAGCGAGAGACATGAGAGTTAACGCTTGTTGTTGAGGCAGAAAAGCTTTTGCTTGCAAGGTGTCCAAGTCTGCTCCAATGAACGACAAGGTTTGAGATGGGGCTAAACAAGATTTCTCGTAATTGATGAGAAATCCTAGCGAAATTAGAGTGTGTAGAGTTACATCGAGGGATGACCGAGCAGTTTGTTGAGTTGGAGCCCTGATTAACCAGTCGTCCAGATAGGGTAGACGTGAACACCTTGGGTTCTGAGGAAAGCTCGACAACTACGAGACATTTGGTAAAGTCTCATAGAGCAAATGCTAGGCCGAATGGAAGCAGTCGGTATTGATAGTGCTTGGGGCCTACTAAAAAGCTCAGATACTTGCGATGAGCCGGAGTTATTGCAATGAGGGTGTATGCGTCCTGGAGGTCCAGAGAGCAGAGAGAGTCTCCTCTTTGTAGAAGAGGTAGAAGCGATCCCAAGGTTACCATCTTGAACTTTTCCCGCTGAAGGTACTTGTTGAGAGCACGTAAGTCCAGAATTGGACGAACACCCCCGATTTTTTGGGGATCAGAAAGTACCGGGAATAGAACCCTAGGCCTTGCTGCAAGTGTGGAACGGGTTCTATTGCTCTTGACTGGAGAAGGAGGAAGACCTCTTGATCCAGAAGAATGGAGTGGTCGGACGTTCTCCATGTCTGCAGAGGTGGGGAGTCTGGTGGCAGGGCGAGAAAGTTCAGATGGTAACCTTGAGCAATGATTGCCAATACCCATTGGTCAGTTGTGATTGACTGCCATATGTTGTGAAAGTGGCACAATCGACCTCCCACTGGTATGTGTGACAGAGGAATCTGGCTGCTGCTCTCCAAGTGGAAGTCAAAAACCTGAAGCAGGTCTTGGCTGGGGAACTGCTTGTGGTTTTTGTTTTCGGGCTTGGTGAGGCTGAGGCTTTTGATAAGGTCTCGTAGCACGGGACCTTGCTAGTGGCGGATAGGCCTTCCTTGGACGGTAGAACGACTTCTTAGAGTCCTTCTTGAAGGGCTGTCTTGAGGAGAAGTCAGAAGGCATCGAAGAGAGCTGTTTGAGGGTCTCATGATGGTCTTTTAATTCAGCCACCATTCGTTGGATCTGTTCTCTGAACAGATTATCTCCTACACAAGGCAGGTTGGACAACCGGTCTTGTACTTCTGGGTGAAGGTCAGAAGACTTGAGCAGGCGGGGTAGACGAATGAGGTTTTGACCTTTTTGCCCTCTTTTGTGCAGACTCTAGCACAACTGAGTGGTGGTCAAGCTGGGATTTTTGAAAGCCTGGGGCTGTCTGAACTAAATAAGTAGTGTCAGCCTTTCTGTGTACTGGAGCAATCGATTCAGGATTTTCCCAGTTCTTTTTGAGGAGATCAAGAAGAACCTGATGAATGGGAATAGAGGTGATCACCTTGGGGGCATCCAGGAATTGGAGTAACTCCATCATCTGGTGCCTATCATCTTGTTCCTTCTGCAGTTGAAAGGGAACCAACTTAGACATTTCCTTCACAAAATTTATGAATGAGAGGTCCTCTGGAGGAGAACACTTTCTACTTTCAATGGGAGAAGGTGGTGAAGGTAAGTCATCGATGTCTGTTGAAGTATCATCCCCCCAAGTGTCATGAGGATCAGCAGACTGTCCTTTAGGAAGTGAAGGGGGTTGGATACCTGAGGGTCCCGGTCTAGGCTCCGAAAACTTCGGAGGAATCACCGGAGGCACCGATGATGGCAGCGAAGGCACCGGTGCAGGCAGCGAGGCCATCGATGGATGACTTGATGGCACTGACGGACGTATCGGCACCGATGGATGAATCGGTGGCGAGGGACGTATTGGCATCGATGGCTGAGGCAAAACTCCCGATGGAGGAATGCGGAACGGTGTTTCTCCTCTCGATGAAGCTGTCATCGGGGAGGGCATCAGAGCCAATGGAGACCCGGGATCCATCGGTGGAAGGGCGGCCAACAGCGCCTCCATTCTGGATAGCAGCGGTGCCAGTGCTGCTGGAATCGGGTCGATGACAAGTTCCACAATCGGTGCCGGTGCCAGTGCCGGAGGAACCTGGAGACATTGCAATGCCTTGTTGATGGCCTCCTGAACCAGCCGGTCCAGTTCTTCTAGGAGACCTGGAGCAAGCAGCCCCGGCTACGGAACAGAAGAGGGAGGCAGAGGCATAGCCGGAGGGACCACCTTTATAGGCGGAATCGCGACTCCCAAACCCCGATCGCGTGAGGGTTGCCTCGGTGACCCAGTCGCAGGAATGGTCAATGCCTTTCCTGGACAGGGCTTCTTCGATGGCAGCTCGGACGGTGGCGAGGTCGATGATTTCACTCCCTCGATGGTCCGAGTCTTGCGATGTCGATGTTTCTCCCTATGATCTCCTCGATCCTGAGGGGGAGTAGAGGGTGTTGATGGCCGTGAAGACGTTGATGGCGGTCAGTCACTGGTCGGTGGTCGATGCTGGTGCGAAGTCGACGGTGCCGGTTTCGATGATGCCGATGCAATGGACGGAGTCGGGGTTTGAGCACAGAAGAGGAGTTCCATCTTCTCCATTCTGGCTTGTGACCTTTTGGTGTCATGAGGGCACATTTGGTGCAAGTCAGGACATCATGCTCACGGCCTAAACACATTACACAGACTCCATGGGGGTCTGTGATAGACATGGTGCGAGTACAGTCCGGGCACCGACAGAACCCCGACAGCATGGCCACTGAAAAAAATTGAGCTGCGGTACGGTCGATGGCCAGTAGGCTGCAAGGGCCAAACTCGACGGTAATCGATGGAAAACGGGTAAAAACTTACCGGAGTACCGCGGACAGAGAAAGTTAGAGGAGGGACCCCTGTGGGGCAAATTAACTTTAAATAATTCCGTGAGGAAAATTCCTGTCAGGAATCTCTTCAGAGTTCCTTTACCACGAGGCTACTGCTGCGCGGAAAAAAGAAGACTGAAGGGGGACCCCTGCTGGCTGCAGGGTTAGTGCCATGCTGGGCATGCCCAGTAGGGGCCAGTCAAAGTTCTGGAAACTTTGACAGAAGTTTTCCATGTTTGGGCTCCATCCTGTGATGTCACCCATATGTGAGGACTACCATCCTGCTTGTCCTGTGAGAATGCTGTATATTGGTTGTACTAAAATTGTCAAAATGATATAAAATGGGTGCAACAACAGAAGAACAGAAAGACAAACATAAACCACCTTCCCAAAGCAGGGTTCTTTAACTATTTATGTGTCCATCATACTAGTCACTCCCGGTATAAAATATCTTCATTTGCCTTATATATAATCATCAGCTAATACTGGACATCTGTTTTTCAACTTTTTTTTACTTATGCAAATAAAACTTATCTTATTCCAAAGTGAGCTGAAACTCCCCGACACAGGTTCATGTTTTGTTCACTGCATCAGGAGTTTTTCTCATATAGTAGCCACTCTTTTTTTCATTTATTGATCCATTTAAATGTCAGGTTGTTGCTACAATTGAATAAAAATGCCATTAAACCTCGCATCATACAATATACGTCAGGAACAACAAATGAGTGTGCGTTTAGCAAACTGAATAGCACAAATACACCAGCCAATTTATAAGAATTCTTGGCACAAACATTATTATGACAATTGTAATATATTGTGCTGTTGTAATGACAACGTTACTCTTCATCACCATAGCATCTCTCTTGGCACCAAGATTGGAAAACCGGAAGCTGTAACCTGAAGAGTTCCGGTAATGATGTTTATATAGATCTTCATGTAACTAAGTACCATTCTACTTCAGTGTTCTGTTTAAACCCTGGGGAGCAACAGTATTTAGATGGTAAATCCAAAATTGTTCCCTTAGGTTCAATCAGGTAGCCCAATTGCTTTTTCTAAATGTTTCTGTGATGTGTTCTAAAATGCCACATTTAAAATCTTCTGACCAATGCTTATGTTCCAGACAATGGAGCACAATTGGAGTCTGAGTCTTGTACATATTCACGCAACTTTTATGCTCTGTCAGTTGTGTTCTTATACTGCGTTTGGTTCGACCAATGTAAATCTTATCACAAGGACACTGTAGAAAATACACAACATGAGTGGACAGACAATCAGTATTACAGTGGAACTGAATAGTTTTTCCTGAGGTGGGGAGGTCAATCCAATGTGTGCCCGTGACAGATTGCACACAAAAGTTACATTTACCGCAAGGGTTATGTCCACTAATCAGGGCCATAGAAGTCGCTATTTCCAATGGAGAAAAAGAGTATACAACTAAATCCCTAATGTTTCTGCTTTTTTTGTATGCAAAGGGGTGACTTGAATATAGAATGCAACACTAACACTTCCCAATGTTTACAGATGATGTGGGCAATCGTTATTGCTAAATGTAAGTTGTAGAGTATACATACCAAAGGTGACTCTATGGGGCTGTCTTATCAAGGATGAGACAAGTGCAGTCTGCATGCATGGCTTTTTTATAAGCCTTCCTAATTATATGAAAAGGATAACCACGTTCCAACAATCGCGCACTCAGTTCCTGTGCCTGTATCAGGAAGTCAGCCTTCTTTGAACAGATTCGCCAGATTTTCAGAAATTGTCCCACTGGCAAATTAATTTTTAAACCACTTGGATGGAACTTAGAGTAGTGTAATAAATTATTCCTCTCAGTTGGTTTTTGATATAAAGATGTTTTCAACTTATTTCCTTGTTTAGATATCCAGATGTCCAGAAAAGATATTTTTTCAATACTGCACGTCATAATGAACTATAGGTTCGAATCCTGAGAATTGAGCCACATAATGAACTGCTGAAGATGGTCTTCTGACGATACCCATATCAAAAAAATATATTTGATATATCTGTACCATGTCTTGATGTATTTAAATTGTTCAGATGGATAAAGAAAGTGTTCTTCAAATTGTGCCATGTACAGATTTGCGATACTTGGGGCCATTGTTGTACCCATCAAGGTACCGTGCTACTGAATATAAAGAGTCAAAGGCAAAAAAAGCAGTTAACGGCAGAGAGCAGTTCTGCCATCCTTACTATAAAAGAGGTGGGTATCCAATGAGGTCTGGGACGCATTTCTACTGTACTTACGACTTGAGCCCTCCTTACATACTTTCAAAAAATGCATCAAGACTTGGCTCTTCAGGAAAGCCTACCCAGATGCTAATCAAACATAACCCTCTCTGCCGCCCACCTTCCTATTGCCCCCATTCCCGTCTTTCCTGCCCTTTTTCCTCCCCGCCTACCCCACCCCCCTCCTCTAAACCCCCCAGCCGCCGAGGCTTCTTCCTTCTACCCCTACTCCCGCATCTCTCCTCCCCAGCTCCTCCTCTCCCCCTCTGCCTGCCATGGAGACTTCCTAAGGATTTAATGTAAATAAGTACCTCGCCTCATTCTACAAATTAAGTAATCAATTACAGTTAAATTCTCCTTATATTGCTCAATTATTGTTTTATGCTCTTATCTCTCCTCCATCTGCCCTATCCTTCCCGCTTTTCTTACCCCTGCCCCCCTCTCGCCCCCTCTTGCCTGCTCCCCCTACACCCCCCCCCCCCCTGTTCATTGTAATTTCTGCCTGCTTCAGTTTTTTGTAAACCGGAGTGATGTGTCCTATGAATGTCGGTATAGCAAAAGTTCCTAAATAAATAAATAAATACAATATAATATTCAAAGCCGCAGCCTGCGGAAAGTTAGTATACAGTGACTTGATATCCAAAAATACCAGGAGTGTAGGTTCAGAATCCAATATCATTGTGTTTAATATATTTAATATATATTTGGTGTCCTTTACATATGACTGAATATTCAGTACTTCATTCTTCAAAAAAATATCCACAAATTGTTGACAATGGTTCTAAAATAGAGCCAATGGAGGCCACAATGGGGCATCCAGGTGGATGTTGTAACTGCTTATGCCCCTTCGGATAAGTTCTTGGAGGAGAAGTCCATTACCTGCTATTAAGTTCACTTAGGGGTAGATTTTATAATTTTGTGCGAGCGCGTACTTTTGTTCGCGCACCAGGTGCGAACAAGAGTACGCGGGATTTCAATAGATACACGTGTAGCTGCGCGTATCCATTAAAATCCAGGATCGGCGCGCGCAAGGCTGCCGATTTTGGGCAGCCTGTGCTCGCCGAGCTGCGCAGCCTGCCTCCGTTCCCTCCGAGGCAGCTCCGAAATCGGAGCTGCCTCGGAGGGAACTTTCTTTCGCCCTTCCCTCACCTTCCCCTCCCTTCCCCTACCTAACCCACCCCTCCGGCCCTATCTAAACCCCCCCCTACCTTTATCGCCGGATTTACACCTGCCGGAGGCAGATGTAAATCTGCGTGCGCCAGCGGGCTACTGGCGCGCCATCACCCAACCCAGGGGCTGTTCCGGAGGGCGCGGCCATGCTCCTGGAACGCCCCCGAGCTGAAACCACGCCCGCGGCGCGGCCCTCAAAACGTTGCGTCACCCACACCACGCCCCTGAAACGCCGCGTCATGACCGCCACGCCCCCCAGCACGTCCCCCGGCACGCCTCTCCATGCAAGCCCCGGGACTTACGCGTGTCCCGGGGCTTGCACGCACCGCCGAGCCTATGCAAAATAGACTCGGCGCGCGCAGGGGGGGGTTTGGGGTAGGTTTTTGGGGGGTACGCGCGTAGCCTTTGAAAATTTACCCCTTAGAGAATAGCCACTGCCATTAGCAATGGTAACATGGAATAGACTTAGTTTTTGGGTACTTGCCAGGTTCTTATGGCCTGGATTGGCCACTGTTGGAAACAGGATGCTGGGCTTGATGGACCCTTGGTCTGACCCAGTATGGCATTTTCTTATGTTCTTATGTAAAAAACCCGAAAAACTAGGTCTTGCGGCATTAAAAATTAAATTTCACGGCGTGTCAAAAAGCCTTTTCTTGCTGACAAATCCAATTCTAAATTTATGAGGTTTTCCAAGACTGGTGTAGGGTCTTCTTCTACCAGTTTATAATACATTTCATTGTTCAACTGTGTTCTAATTTCCTCATAGTGCTGATTACAATCCTGAATGACCACTGTTCCCTCTTTCTCAGCTGGTTTTATAACCAAACCAGTATTGTTATTCAGTTGTTTCAGTGCTACTTTTTCTTCTTGGTTCAGGTTCCATTGGATCTTACGTCTGAGGAGTTCAATCTTAGTAACATCATTTAATACAAGGTCCATAAAGGTCTTGATATGCGCTTCTAATATTAAACCTCATGCTTTTAATAATTTGTGTACTTCAGCACTCACATTAAGCAGGAACGTTTGCCCGCATCATTTGTAAACATTGGGAAGTGTTAGTATCGCATTCTATATTTTTTCGCACTACGACCGGACCCACGGACGGACGGACAGACGGACGGGGACGGACTGACAGAGAACCGGCTTGAGGCGGGGCCTGGCCTGCGCAGTCGGCGCTGAAGCCCGTCGGGGTAAGGCCGATTAAAAAGTCCACCTACCACCAAACGGGCTCCCTGCCGACCACGAGGCATCTTCCTCCCTAGCTCCAGATGCTCTCCTTCGCCGACCACGCCGCCTCCCCCCCAGCGCCGCAACCAACCAACCCGACGCTCCCGGTGACGTCAGAGGGCGGCGACCGCGGGGGGTTTTAAATCTACCACCGCACTCCCGGCGTCGCGCGCCGAAGGAGCGCGACAAAGGGGCCCACCCCTTTGTGCGCCCCTTCGTGCAGCACCTGAAGTCAGGCCCTACTATTGCACTCTTCTACCTTGCCGAACGCGGTCATTATCTCACTGGGAACAATTTCACACCCCAGCTGATCATAGCCTACCAGCTCTACCTAAGGAGATAGTTCCAGTACTCCCTTATTCCTTACCCAAGTCTACACTTACCCAGCGCTTGTATACTCTCGAGCAAATTAGAAGCCACGGGTTCTGATAATCATAGAACAAGCCAGGCTTCACCGCAATTTACATCAGGCTTCCAGTTTCACTGAAACTCCAACAACAACTCCTTATAATACGAAAGGACACATTTCAACACAGCAAGATGCAACCACTCCCCATACCTACAATCCCTTATATTCCCAAGCTCACGACTAACAAACACAGGATCCTAGGCATTCGACACCAGAGATTGATCCCCATCATGATCTCACCTATCTCCCAAATGCTTGGCTTCACTCTATTCACACTAACTCTGTTCAACGCTCAATCCATCACCAAAAAAATTCACCTTCTCAATGACCACCTGACGGACAACAACCCTGACATTTGCGCCATTACTGAAACGTGGCTGAAACCTACAGACACTGTTTTACTTAACCAGCTCCCCACCCACCTCTACGACATACATTCAATCCCCAGACTCAAAAAAAGAGGTGGAGGTCTCCTGCTAGCTACAAAAAAGGGACTAGGACTCTCGCTGCAATTATCTACAAAAATAAACAACATCGAACTTGCTCTATTCAATTCAGACCATCTTCAAATCGCTTTGGTTTACTCAACACCAGGAACCTTAGACTCAGATCCCTCACCATTAATTGAATTTACAACTAAACACATCAAGCGGGACAAACCGGCTATCTTGATGGGAGATTTTAACCTCCATGTAAACATCCCACGTCTATCCCATAACTGTGACATCTTACTTACAGCCCTCAATCACTTAGGCTTCAGCCAGATCGTCAAAGGTCCCACGCACAAAGCGGGACACACACTAGACCTGATCTTTCTCAACGAAGGCCTATCCTCGACCACCATCCCAACTTGCGTCCCTGTCCCATGGTCAGACCATCACATCATCTCTGCCGAACTTCAAACCAATGACCAGCCTCGTCCTAGCTACCCAGCTACCACAATACAATACAGGAAACCTTGTTCCACGGACCTACTTAGTAATCTGCTCACCAAAGAGCTTGAACGACTGGATCTCACTGACACTCCCTCAGCCATTAATTCTTGGTTCTCGATAACAAGTGAGGTCGCAGATCTATCCTGCCCAACCATCACTAAATCCTTGAAACCACCTCAAGCTAATAGGCATCCATGGTACACTCCGGAACTTAAAATCATCAAACAAGAACTTCGGAAAAAAGAAATTAGATGGCGCAAGTCTCCTTCCACCGTCACAACGCTAAACTACAAAGCCCACCTCAACACATATAGGATAGCCACCCACAAAGCCAAAAAAGACTTTTTTGCTAAAAAAATTCATAACTTCTCTTTCGACTCCAAAGCCTTATTCTCATTTGTAACATCTCTTACAAATCCTTCGCCACCGACCATCCCTGACGAGCAAGCACTCAACAAAGCCACGGAATTAGCCATCCACTTTGATAAGAAGATAACCGACCTCCTTAAGCCTATATCTATCCTACAGCCGACAGTACTGCCTTCTAGCTCCTCATCACCCACCAAGAAGTTCAACTTAACATCTTTCGAGTCCCCATCATCAATGGAAATCGAAATCATACTCAAAAAGCTCAAACCTTCCTCTCATCCTTTGGACGCCATACCCTCCAATCTTCTACTCTCCATTCCAAACACCATTTCCAAAGCGTTAGCAGACATCATTAACTGCTCTCTAACTCAAGGAAAGGTTCCAGAACAACTCAAAACAGCTATCCTAAAACCCTTACTAAAAAAAACCTAACCTTTCGACAGCTGACCCTGCAAACTTCCGTCCAATCGCTAACCTTCCCTTGATTTCAAGAGTGATGGAAAGACTAGTAAACAAACAACTATCTGAGTACCTGGAAGAGAACAACATACTCTCCCCTTTCCAGTTCGGATTCAGGAAATCGCAAAACACGGAAGCTTTACTATCATCGTTATCCGACACCATCCTCCTCAATCTTGAAAGAAAACAACCTTACCTTCTCGCCCTTCTCGATCTATCCACCGCATTTGACACGGTTAATCACTCCATCTTACTGGAACGGCTTTCTGACATAGGAATTCAAGGAGAAGCACATAGCTGGTTCCAATCGTTCCTGGAGAACAGATTCTACAAGGTCAGGATCAATAACAAAGAATCACTCCCAATCAAATCAAACAGAGGAGTCCCGCAAGGATCTTCCCTCTCCCCCACACTTTTTTTTTTTTTTTTTTTAAATTGTTTATTTATGCTCTTGCAGAACAAATAACATAATAAACGTGCATAGTGAAAACAAACATGAACAGGTACATTCCGTATAGTGCCCTATGTACAGTAATAAAATAACATGTCTCAGTTACATCCCAAAGCACAAAAAACTATATTGATAATACAAATTGTCCTGTTATCTATGAAACATAGCAAACAGCCTGAGAATGAGCCATTTTCTCCCTGTGTTCTCCTGTCCCCTCCCAACCCCCCTCCCCCACTTCACTAAGCATACTAGCTCAACTGAGTGCAGTTAAGGTTTGTCACTGTGTGTTCTTCCACACTCGGTAAGGTTCCCATATGGCAGAAAATTTGTTAACCCGGTCATGTTGCACAGCAGTAAGGTATTCCAACTGAAAAACTCTGTCTAAACGAGCCAGGACATGGGCAAAAGTTGGCGCCTTGTCAGCCTTCCACTTAAATGCAATTTCGCACCGGGTAGCCACAAAAATTTGCAAAGCCAACCTCTTCTGTTTCTCACTCCCAACACCCCCGACCAAGCCTAATAGGCAACCCTTAGGATCAAGCGGTATGTCCACCCCCAGGATCTGAGATGAGTACTGGGTCACTGCAGCCCATAGACCTTGAACCTCCTTGCACAACCACCACATATGATAGAATGTGCCCTTCTCCCCACACTGACGCCAGCAGCCATCGCTCGTTTGTAAGCGTATGCGGTGTAACCTTTCAGGAGCCATGTACCATCTATACATTAATTTGTAGCCATTCTCCTTAATGGTTGCAGAAATAGAGCCCCGACCCATAGCCATAGAGCATTGGTCCCATTCCGAGTCTGATAGGGTTTGTCCAAGGTCACCCTCCCATCTTAGCTGATAGCTCATCTTGAATCTAGGACCACTATTAAGAAGCATATACAGACGAGATATAGGCTTAGTAATTGGCCCAGTCTGTGCGCAAAAAGATTCAAACATAGACTTGCCCTTAAGCAATGCTGCAGGAGCTCCTTCGGAGTGGAGAAAATGTATAATTTGCCGATAGGCATACATATCCTTGGGAGTCAGTACATGAGCATCTTGCAAGTCTACGGCCGGGATCAACTGAGAGCCCTGGAAAAATTGCCCTGCGGTAGTGGTCCCCAGTTGCCTCCATCGCCGGATAAATGTTGCGTCCTGGCCTGGAGGGAAACGGGGGTGCATCAAGAAGGTAGTCATATGGTAAATACTCTTGTCCCCCACCAGACGCTCCCTCCATTTTACCCAATGCCGCAGAACTGCTTGAGTGAATGGAGTAAGTGAGTGAGGCACACCCTTCCCCATATCACGACACCACACCCTGGAGGCCAGCGAAATAGGCTCTGAGCCCGCCTGCTCAATGACCACCCATGACTTAGCGTTGTCCTTGAAGTGCCAACTAATGACCACTCCCAGCATGATGGCTGAGTAATACCAGTAGAGGTTAGGAATATTAAGACCACCTCGTGACTTGTCTTTATATAGTATATGACGGGATACCCTTGGAGGTTTCCTCTTCCATATAAACTGAAAGAGTTTCCTTTGCCAGATTCTCATGGCCCCTTCTGGAATCGCTACAGGTAGGGTTTGAAACATATAGCAAAATCGTGGTAAGACATTCATCTTCACTGCCGCCACCCTGCCAAACCAAGTAAGATCGGACCTATCCCACCGAGCTAAGTCTTGCTGAATGCTAGAAATCAAATGATCATAATTTAAACTGTATAGATCAGCCAAATGGGTTCCAATTTTGACTCCTAGATATTTAATTGAGTGCTTCGCAAGGCGGAAAGGCATTGTACTACCCACCAGGGCATACTGATCTGCAGGGAGCGAGACATTTAACAGTTCAGATTTGTCTGCATTAATTTTAAATCCAGACAACCTGCCAAATTGTCGCATTTCCTCCAGCAACAAAGGCAAGGACGCCGCCGGCTGAGAAACAGTAAATAATAAATCGTCAGCAAAAAGCGTAATCTTATAGGATACGTCATTAATCTTTATACCATGAATAGCTGGATGACATCGAATTCTCTCTGCAAGTGGCTCCAAAGAGAGGGCAAACAATAAGGGCGATAAAGGGCAGCCTTGGCGCGTGCCCCTCTTAACCCCAAAGGGTTCCGAGTATGCACCATTAATTTTGATTCTGGCTTGGGGATTGTCGTACAGTTTGTGAATCCAGGTGATAAAAGAATCCCCCAGTCCCATAACTTCTAGAACCTGGAACAAATAAGGCCAGTGTACCCGATCGAACGCCTTTTCCGCGTCGATAGTTAACAGTACAGCTGGTACACCTTTAGTTTGGGCCCACCACATCAATTCGATGACTCTACGCACATTGTCCGACGCCAAGCGCCCTGGAATAAACCCTGACTGGTCACCATGTACTAATCCAGGCGCCACCCTCCCAAGCCGGATAGCCAGTGCTCTCGCTAGAATTTTCAGATCAATGTTAATCAGCGAGATGGGGCGATAGGAGCCACAAAGCGTGTGATCCCTGCCCGGCTTAGCCAGGATCGTGATCCCCGCCGTATTAGATACAGTGGATAGACACCCATCAGTGCTCAGCGCGTTGTACATGGACACCAGTGGGGGCAATAATTCTGAACTGAAGGTCTTGTAAAATTTCCCGGTGAAGCCGTCCAGCCCGGGAGCTTTCCCTAATTTAAGATCTTTGATGATCAATGACACCTCCCCCTCCCGAATCTCCCGAGTGGACGTCTTTGGTCTTCCGATAGGGCAGGGAGTGATATACTCTGAAGGAAGTGAGCAATCTCCTCAGGAGTGCTCGACCGCTCCGCATCATACAATGTGCGATAAAACTGATTAAAACAGTTCCCAATTTCCTTTGGGGAATAAACATATTGGCCCTGGGGACCCTTAATCTTAATGATCTGTGACTGGGATGCTTGCTCCTTTAATTTCCTAGCCAATTGCCTCCCCGCTTTATTTCCCCACTCAAAATAGCGTTGCCGCAGCCTCTGCAAGTGGAACGCTATCATGTCTGCGTCCATAGCTTGAAGCGCGCGCCGGGCCTCCGTAAGTTTCCCTAGAATGCCTGGATCAAGAGTGCGTTTATGCCGCAACTCTAACCTGGATATCGTGTCCATTAACAGAAGGCGTTCCTTTGCCCTCTCCTTTTTTACATATGATGCCCTGGCAATGAAAAGACCCCTCACATAAGCTTTCAAACTGTCCCATAGCACCACCGGAGTAACTTCCCCGTTGTCGTTATCCTCTAGAAATTGAACTATCTTGACCTTCACAGTGTCCACAAAGGGCTTATCATCTAACAGTCTATCATTCATCCTCCAAAATTTTACACCCGGTTGGGGGCTGCCCAAGGAGAGCCGTAGCCAAATAGGTGCATGGTCCGACCATGAGATAGTTCCTATGTCCGCGTCCCTGATGAGCCCCACAAGATCCTTATCAACAAGGAAATAGTCTATCCGGGAGTAGGACTTATGCGGGGCAGAAAAGAATGTGTAATTACGAGTCGTGGGGTTGTGTAGCCTCCACACATCCACGAGACCCCTATCAGCCATGAGGTTTTTTAAAGCTTGCCTATTAGCCCTACTTCCTACACCCCCTCCCCCAGTGTTGTCTAAGTAGGGGTATCGTGTAGAATTAAAATCTCCGCCCACAATTAAATGCCCCTCAGCCCACTCACTGAGAACTGTGGACAGTTTTTGAAAAAATGAGGATTGATCTGTATGTGGGGCATAAACATTCAGGAGAGTACACAGCGTTTCATTTATTTTAGCTTTCAAAAGAATATATCGTCCCTCCGTGTCTCTGACCACCGAGATAATATCGGCGACCAGGGAATTAGCAAAGGATATTCCCACCCCGGTGTACTTACGGTGGACTGTGGCAGCCGCATGGAAAACCTGCGGAAACCCCTTATTGGGAAGTAATCTCTCGTGTCGTTTCCGAATATGTGTTTCCTGGCTGAAGATAATATCCGCCTTTGCGGAGGTCATATCCTGTATAAAAATCTGTCGCTTATGATAAGTGTTGAGGCCCTTTACATTCAATGAGACAATTTTTAAAAACCCCGAAGCCATGGGAGCAGTGACCGCAATATCCCGCTGACAATAAACCCCCCTCTAACTGAGGGCAGCTGAAGCAAAAGCAATAAACCCAGAGTGCAGAAACAATAATCGATAGACAAACCCAACCGCACCTCCTCAGCTCCCCCTCCCCCCCCCCCCCCCCCCCCCCTCCCTTCCCATCAGACAACCACTCTCCACTTCGTGGTTCACTCCCATGAGAGAGCTGACGTTTCCCGCCTTTCCTGGATCTTCTACTTTCCCCCTCCTATTATAAAATATTTAGTCTAAAATCTCCCCCACTTGATCTATGGATTCAAACAGATCCTATAACCAGCTTAACCTAAAACAACCAATACAACAGTAATAATGGTACCTCCTGGGCATCAGCAGGTGCCAGTACAGCCACAGAACAGACTGCCCAGACACTAACTCCTTTTCCAGGATACGATAGGAAATCCTGGCCCAGGTGAGAGCAAATCAAATGCGAGCCCCCATAGTCTCATCCATTTTCCTCAATCGCATTGTTGCCCCCCGATCTTCGGCTCAGTCGTCCTCGTCCCGTGTCGACTCGCTGCCATCTAGGTCTCTGGCCCCCGCGCTTACTGTCATCCCTGGACATCACCGCAGACTCCTCAGGTGTCAGATCCGGTAATCCCGCAGCACGAAGTATGTCCTCAGCTTCCATAACCTGATGTACTCGGGAGACCACCCCACTGATGGTAAACTGTAATCCAAACGGGAACAGCCAGCGATACTTTATATTGTGAGACCGGAGGATGGAGATGACGTCCCGGAAGGCCCTGCGCTTCTTGATGGTAGAGAGAGCTAAGTCCTGGAATATCTCTATCTTGTGATCCTTCCACATAATAGTGCCTAGCGATCTGGCTGCCTGAGCCACTTGCTCCTTGACCAAAAAACTGTGGAAACAAGCCACAATGTCCTTTGGGAGATTGTTACGTGGATTGCCAAAGGCCCTGTGAGCCCGCTCGAGTACTACCTCCCTAGGCCGCTCTACTGTACCCTCCGGTTCCAGAAGTTGGGAACAAATACTTTGCACCACTTGTGTGCAGTCTCTAAATTCCTCTCCCTCCGGGATACCTCGAAAACGGAGGTTTACCCTCCTTGCTCTATTCTCCAAATCTTCTATGTGTCTCTGCAGCTCCTCCTGCGCATCTCTGAGTTTCCCTTGTTCGTCCTGGACCCGCTCCATTTCGGTCTGCGTCTCCTGCAAGCCGGACTCTGTTTCATCCACCCGCCTTCCCAGCTCCTGGACCTCCCGTTGTACACCAGTGAACATAGCCCCAAGTTCCTCCCTATATCGGGCCATGTCACCTCTGAGCTCCTGAAACCAGGTCCTAAATTCTAACCTGGTGGGGACCTCCATAGCACCGGTCTCTCCTGGTGGCTCCGGAGCTTCAGTGGATTCGGGGGCCGGCGCCATTTTGTCCTCGTCAGCTGAAGCGAGAGCCGCAGCTGTGGATGCAGACGCGAAAGAAAATCTGTTGAGGTCTGGTTTTTTCCTTGCAGCGGACATCTCCTGGCTCTGGCGACCCAGAATCGCTAGTTTTTGCAATTATTAAGCCGGTGAGCGCCGCGATGGGAGGAGATTGCCGTCGGTGGAGGGGAGAGCACAGATCTCAGGCGGCCATCGCAGCGGGTGATGTCACCGCTCTCCTCCCCCACACTTTTTAACATTTATCTGCTACCACTCTGCCATCTACTCTACAGCCTTAAACTAAAGTATTACATCTTCGCTGACGACGTTCAAATACTTCTTCCTATTACTGAATCCCTGCAAAAAACCTGGGCACACTGGAATAATTGCTTACAGTCTATCAATATTCTGCTTTTCAGCTTGAACCTTATCCTCAACTCTAATAAAACTGAAATCCTCATCATCTCGCCGGACGAAAATCACTCTCGCATCAACTCCCAAAGCGCATCTCAATTCGCAAAATCTTTCATTAACCACTCCCCCTCCGTCAGAGACTTAGGGGTACGACTAGACAATCTATTCAACTTAAAAGCCTTCGTCCTCAACACTACTAAAGAATGTTTTTTCAAACTTCAAGTGCTCAAAAATCTGAAACCCCTCCTGCATTTCAGCGACTTCTGTTTAGTAGTTCAGTCTATCATTCTTACAAAGTTAGACTACTGCAATTCTCTTCTCCTAGGCCTTCCAGCCATAACTATCAAACCTTTACAGATGGTCCAGAATGCAGCGGCGAGGTTACTCACTAATTCTAATAAAAGAGCCCACATCATACCAATTCTACACGGTCTTCACTGGCTCCCTATAAAATCAAGGATCACTTTCAAAACATTAATGATGATCCACAAGGACATTATCGGCATTGCTCACCTCAATTTAACATTTTAACCTCAACCGTTTATTCTTTCCTATCTCTTCCTTCTTATCCAAGTTCTGCTACCCTTGTTATTTGTAACTGCTCCTTCGATCACCACAGTTCTAGTTGTTGTATTTAATGCACTCCCGTTCCATGTAAACCAGCAAGATATGTGCTCATGATTGCCGGTGTATAAAAACCTTAAATAAATAAATAAATAAATAAATAAATTTAAGCTCGCAACTCTGCCCGCACACATCACAAAGACCTATAAGATACGCTTACAAAGGATCTCTTTACGCTCCTCCGGTCAAAACATCATTAAGAAAACGAGCAATCCCTACAGCCGGGCCCACCCTCTGGAACTCACTGCCTCCAGAGCTTCGCCAAGAAACATGCCATCAAATTTTTAAGAAACAACTAAAAACTTGGCTCTTCCGACAAGCCTTCCCGGAATCTCAAGACCACTCGGACACCGGTCAAAGGACATAACAGTCTTCTATGGGACCCATGATCACTCTCACTTCCCTTAGGACCCGCTCACTACCCTTAGGACCTGCTTACGCCAGATTAGGACAATCAATATGTTACGAAAGATTCCCTAGCAGATACTTTAGTTCATGTCACGCCCACTAACATAGTTCGCTGCTCCTTGTAGTTTTCTACTTTATTTTTACTTTATTTTATTTTATTGTTTACTTATTTGTTACGCCTATTAACGATGTTCAATGATTCATTTATCTCTATTTAATATTTAAGTTCCATAGTTCCGACACCTTGTTTAATGTAACGCCTCAACCGCGACTGTTTTTGTTATATTGGAAACCGATTTGATTTGATATTGTATCAAGAATGTCGGTATATAAAAATTCTAAATAAATAAATAAATAAATAAATATATTCAACTCACCCCCTTTGTTTGCATACAAAAAAGGCAGAAACATTAAGGGCTGGATTTTAATTCATTTACACATGTGGCCGGGCCTTATGCGCACCGGGCCAATTTTCAAAGGGCCCGGCCATGTGTGTAAGTCCCGGGGTTAGTGAAAGGGGCGGTCCGGGGAGCAGGGCAGGGCTAGAGGTGCCCAGCACAGCGACCATTTGCTGCTGTGCCGGGGGATCGCATGCCAGCAAGGTGCTGGCAAGCGCAATTTGCTCCTGCTCAGAAGCAGGAGCAAAAGATAAGATAAAGACTTTGGGGGGATTTAGGACAGGGATAGGGGGAGGGCAGGATAGGGGAAGGGGAAGGGAGGTCAAGCTAGGGGGTTGGGAAGTTCCCTCCCAGTCCATGGACTCAGAGGGAACTGGGGAAGGCCCCGATGCGTCGTCGTGCGTAACTGTATATATCTTCCCCCCCTCCTTGCGCACGCCGATTCGGCATTTTATAACATGCGGGCGCCAGGGCTGTGTGCACAGCGGGTAGCGCACACACATGGACGTGCGTGCGCAATTTTAAAAAATCTACCCCTAAGGATCTAGTTTCTCCACTGGAAATTGCCACGTCAATGGCCCCTATTAGTGGACATAAACCTTGTGGTAAATGTAACTTTTGTATGCAGTCTACCGCAAGCATACATTGGATTGAACTAACCTCAGGAAAAACTATCCAGTTCCACAGTAATACTGATATGTCTGTCCACTCATGTTGTGTATTTTCTACAGTGTCCTTGTGATAAAGATTTACCTTGGCCATACCAAACACAGTATAAGAACACGACTGACAGAGCATAAAAGCTGCATGAAAACATGCAAAATTCAGGCTCCTATTGTGCCCCATTGTCTAGAACATAAGCATCAGTTTGAAGATTTTAAATGGGGCATTTTAGAACACATCAGAGACACATTTAGAAAAAGCAATCAAGCTACCTGATTGAACCTAAGGGAACAATTTTGGATTTACCATCTAAATACTGATGCTTCCCAGGGTTAAACGCTAAGGTAGAATAATACTCAGTTATATGAAGATCTATATAAACATCATTACCGGAACTCTTCGGGTTACAGGTTCCTGTTTTCCAATCTTGGTGCCAAGAGAGATGTTATGGCGATGAAGGCAATGTATTAGAATTGTCATAATAATGTTTGTACTAAGAATGCTTATAAATTGGTTGGTGTACTTGTGCTATTCAGTTTGCTAAAGGCACGCTTATTTATTTGTTGTTCCTGACATATATTGTAAAGATGAGAAGTTTAATGGCATTTTTATTCTATTGTAGCAACAACCTGACATTTAAATGGATCGATAAATGAAAGAAAGAGTGGCTACTATATGAGAATTCCCCCTGATGTAATGAACAAAATACGGACCAGTGTCGAGGAGTTTCAATTCACTTTGGAATAAGATAAGTTTTCTTTGCATAAATAAAAAAAAAGTTGAAAAAATTTGAAAAACAGATGTTCAGTACTGGCTGATGATTATATGTAAGGCATAGAATGATGGTCTGCTTTGGAAGGTGGTTTATGTTTGTTCTAAAATTGTCAATTGTTTTTGTTTACCTTTGAAAAATTAGTTCAATCAGAGGTACCACCTAAACCGAGGGTAAAACATTATAATATTTCAAAGGGCGAAAAAGCAGCCATCAAGTCTTTAGTAAATGATCCTGCAATTATTGTCAAACCTGCTGATAAAGGGGGTGGAATAGTCATCTTGAATAAAATTGACTATACTGAGGAAGTAACACGTCAATTATCAGATACAAATTTCTATGTTCCACTTACTTCTGACCCTTTGCATGAGTTACAAGTTCTGATTAAAAACACTGTACAAGATGCCTTTGACTCACATCAAATTACTTCCCGTGAAGCCACCTTCTTACAGACAGAGTTTCCAAAAATTCCTACATTCTACATTCTCTCCAAGATACATAAAATTTTAATAAATCCCCCGGGATGCCCCATTGTTGCAGGCATAGGCTTGGTTTTGGAACCTTTATCCCAATTTGTGGATAATTTTTTACAACCTTTAGTTTGCAAAAGCCGGTCCTATGTCCGTGACTCCAATCATTTTATTAACATTTTGGAACAGATTTCCCCTCCCTCTGATACATGTTTTTTGGTTACTTTAGATATTACATCTTTATATTCTAACATTCTTCAGGAAGACGCATTAACATTAGTTGAGAATATTTTGAATGCCTGCCCCTGACCTTGTTGTATCTCTACAGATTTTTTATTATCTTTGACACGACTAGCCCTTACCAGAAATTACTTTCAATTCCAAGATACTATATATCAGCAAATTAAAGGAACAGCTATGGGGGTCACTATGGCCCCCAGTTTGGCTTGTCTATACGTGAGTAAATTCGAGGAGGATTTTATCTATACTTCCTCATAGTTTTCTTTTATTTTATCATGTTACCGCTATAGAGATGATATCTTTTTGATTTGGAAGGGGACGGACATTCAATTTTTCCTATTTCTTGATTGGCTCAACAATTGTAGTGAGCATCTAAAGTTTAATCATTCAATCGATTCCTCTATAATCTCCTTTTTGGATGTACAAGTTATTTTTCAAGATGGAGTTTTTACTACATCTATTTTCTGTAAAAGCACAGATTGCAACACCTTGTTGCGATTTGACAGCCATCACTCATCCTCTTTAAGAATGAATATTCCAGCTGGGTAACTGTTAAGTCTTTGATGCCTCTGCTTGTCACAAGTAGACTTTGTAACTTAAGCTAAGCAGATGCTGTTTAGGTTCAGAGAAAGAGGGTACCCTCACTGGGTTCTATGCAGAGCATTCAAGAGAGCCTTCTATGTGAATTGGGACCTTCTTTTCATCCCCAGGTTAAAACAGTAGACACTTGTATTAATTGTATTCTGCCTTTCTCCACTCATGTTAACAATATCACTTCCATAATAAAATGTCAGTGGTCTATGTTGGCGCTTCATAAAGTTTTTGATTGTCCCCTACGTTTTTCTTTTTGCCGTGGTAGGAACCTCAGTGACATTTTAGTTCATTCCCATTTTCAGGATAGCCCTTCTCTAGGTTTACAGAACCCTTTAGGCCACCAACCGTGTGGACACCGCTCCGTTTGCCCTCATGTTGTTCCCACTTCCACTTCTGAAGACCCCATTTCTCACAGAAAATTTCATCTTAATTTCTCCACTACATGTCAATCATGGGGAGTAATTTATGTGATTTTTTGCCCTTGCCCGAAACTGTATGTGGGTAAAACCACCAGGCAAGTTAGGACAAGAATTGTAGAACATCGTTCCAATATTCGAACTGGCCGTGAAACAGCACCTTTAGTTACACATTGGCAATCGGCAGGGCATTCAGAAAATGATTTAAAGTTTCTTATCATTGACATGTTACTTCCACCTCCTCGGGGCGGTGATTTCTCTGAGATGCTGATTCACAGGGAGCAGAAGTGGATCTTTAAACTAGATTGTCTCCATCCTAGGGGATTAAAGAATGAAATCAAGTGGCAATATTTCATATAACATTTCATATAATGTCTCCCTTTTATCAATACTATTCTGTTTTATTTTTATTACAGTATTAAGTTTCTGTTTCCTGATTGGTTAGGCTCACTCTTCTCCTATTGGTGCAAAATTCTCGCGCCAAAACTGCTTTCTTTAAACGCTGAGTTCTGTCAATCCTTCCCGCTCTCCTTGCCTTGTCAGCTGTATGAAAGCCACTCTGCATTTAAAGGTATGCTTTATCGGCATAAATATTGACAATGTGTACCCTGTATTTTGGTCTGTTTTTTACAAATTTTACAAATGTTTATTTTGGCTCTCATGTTTCAGTTTCTAAATACTTACTTTGTCTCCCCTGATGCAGCCTTCGGGCAAAACACAGGGTCCGTGTTGGGGGACCCTAAAGAGAACTACTTGAGCTGGGCTTTTTGATTAATGGAGTTGCCGAATTAAATAAAACAAAAATTGTTCTTTTGCAATATCTTTAAGTTTGGACCTTCAAATTCTTTGCATTCCTTTTGGAGATTGATATCAATACAATTGGAGTGCAGTATTTTGCTCCAAATCTTTGTGATTTTGGTGTTCTAAAATTGTCAACATAAATCTAAGAATTTAATAGGTAAATATAGCATCGGACCAGAATATGCACATCATGTTTTAGTTTGTAGCTAACATTTGGTACTGCGTTTATGCTTTCCTCTTCTATACCTGTTTTCAGTTGCACAATTTTAACATTTATTAGTATATCTTGTAATTGATCTAAAGTTACTTCAAACAAAACTCTCAAAATAACGTACAAAAAGAATAGGTTTACAGATGCAAGGTTTACAGATGCAATAGGTTTACAGAAGCAAGAACTAGTAACAATGCACTAAAAGTAAAGGCAGATGCCCATGTGGCAAGGTTTGTCTAGCAGACTGTGATAATAAAAGTTAATTAGCAGCTGGATCTTTTTGGAAGACTGCTAGTATATCTTGACTGGATAATTCATGCTCTATTTTACTTGATTCTTTATCAGCTCTTGGATATAATCTCTCTTCTCAAGCCCCTACCCATAAAGCTGGCCACGCACTTGATTTAATTTTTTCTAATTTTAATCTTTTTAAAAATATTACTACTAGCGCTACACAAATTCCGTGGTCAGATCATTTTTTAATATACACTGAAGCAGAATTTAATTTTCCTTCAACTCAAATGAATGAAGATCCAATATACATATCTTACTGACCTAAGCCTAAATTAGATGATCTAATTACTGAATTTCAGACCCTTAAAGACAAATTCAAGATAGATAATATAAACAACGTAACCTCTGCTTGGCTAGCGGAATGTACAAATATTGCAAATAAATTATGCCCAACCAAGTCCAAAAAAATCAAACCTAAGGAAAGTTTAAATCCCTGGTATAATAGAGAATTAAAGCTGCAAAAGCAAGTATTAAAAAAACATGAGATAAATTGGAGAAGAAATAAGAATGTACAGCTGCTAGGTATTTTTAGAACAGCTCTAAACTGTTACAAAAAAAGTGTAGAATGTGCAAAAAAAGAGTTTTTTAAGAAAAAATTAGAAATATCACTACATAACCCAAAAGAACCATTTTCAATTGTTAAAAATTTAACAAAAAAATCCCTCAGGTATTGTTAATGGTCTATCAGAAGATAAATGTACTGAGATTGCCTTATTCTTCAAAGAAAAAATTGATACATTAAATTCTAATTTTAAAGCTAACCTAATTCAAGAAGTAATGATGCCTGTTAAACCCAATGTAAGATGGAGAACCTTTGAACCAACAATCAAATCTTTTTATAATTTATTTAATTAGTATAGATTTAATTTTGACACAGATCCACTGCAATAACATTAAGGTCTCCCCTGCCAATCCATGCATCTTTAGGATATATGTTTAGCAGTAATCTGTTACACTATGTCAATTATTTTTCAGGTTCTGAAATATTACCATGTGTGTCTGACACTGTTTTTGAGAAGCTATACATGCACTGACAGTGTTAGGTTCCAGACACTTGGCTAATAACATATAGCACTTTTTTGGACACAGATTCATGAGATTCAATGCATGGACTTTTCAAGGTAAAAAAACGGCTTGCATTTATATCCTTTTTTACGTTTGAGATGTGGTTGGCAACGGTTCACTTTCTGCCTACAGCTTGCACATTTAGGGCCTTATTTTCCAAAAGTATCGCACACGGTAAGGGACGTTTCGCACGCGAAATGTCCCTTTTCGTATGCGATACCAAAATGGGGGCGGAGTCGGCCCTGGAAGAGAAGGAGTCGGGGCATCACCTGGGCCGACTCCGCGACGATGGCGCGCACAGCGAAAAGGTAAGTGCCTTTTCGCTGCCTATTTCGCTCCCAATAGCTACACCTCCTGTGGTGGCGCTATTGGGTGCGAAACCGGCAGCGATCGCACCACGACGGTGCGATCGCTGCCGGCTACTGCAGGCCCGCCCCCCGTTTCGGCCCCCCACCCCTCATCTTCTAAAGTATCGCAGGCCTGCGATACTTAGAAAATGAGGCCCTTAATTTTTAATCTTTCATTCACATGAAGTTTTAGTTTTAATATTTTTATTCATATTTCATATTTTTTATTTTTTTATTTTCTTCATTGTCTATTTCCCAGCACACCTTAATTCATTTATTTTTAATCTTAAGGTATGTACACACTCCATCTTCACACCAAGTTTTTCTTTTAGCACTGGCTCAGGATTTTTGTGACGATTCCAATTGAAGGAGTTTGATCACAAGAACTCATCAGTACAGGTACCCTGTTACAATCGTATGTTTCTTCCTATCTCCTTTTTTTCTACATCCATCGTGTTGTTCATACACAGGTAGACACAATGCAGATTTGGAAATTAAATACGACAGAAATAAGCCAATCTATTGTCTACAGTAGCTAATTATAGATTTTTGTAGTGGTGTTTTCATATTTTAGTGTGGTCTTTTTAGGAGTTATTATGTCAAATATTTTTAAGTCAAGTGTTCACTTCTATATGTATTTGAATGTATTTATTTTGTCAGACACAGTTTATACATACATTTATGTTGTTGTATTTTTATATGTATGTTTATTTTGATTTCATTTTAACTTTAATTCTGTCTGTTGTAGCCCCTGAGGCAGCTCTTACGAGAGCGAAACTCGGTAGAGTCGGGCACAGTTCTAATAAAGAATCCCCTTCACACCAATCATTGTTGTTTTCTTTGCTGTTTAGCAATATTGATCGGCTTCCTCTTTGTTTCTTGGGTCCTTTGAACCGACATCCTTTCAAATTGAAACACTTATAAAAAAACTGAATCCAGCAAAACATAAGAAAATTATTCCTTACCTGCTAATTTTCGTTCCTGTAGTACCATGGATCAGTCCAGACAGTGGGTTATATCCCCCGACCAGCAGATGGAGTCAGAACAGAGTTTGAGAGCGTCAGCATATAGAGTAGTGCACCCTCTGCTGGAGCTCAGTATTACGCATAGCAAAGCCCAAAAGCAAAACACAACATTTTGGATCCAGATCCGTCCCCAAAAAGGAACAGAGAAAGATATAAGTAAACAAACGGTCAACGGGACCACCAACAGTCAACTTGTGAGGAGCTGTGAACAGTAACAATAATCAGAGACAAACAGAATGAAAGTTACCTGGAAGAATCCGAGCAGGACCTAATGAAACCCCTAGTGGCGGGCGTCTGGACTGATCCATGGTACTACAGGAACGAAAATTAGCAGGTAAGGAATAATTTTCTTTTCCCTGTACGTACCTGGATCAGTCCAGACAGTGGGACGTATCCAAGCTTCCCTAAACCGGGTGGGGTCCTGAGAGACCTGCTCGGAGAACTTGATCGCCAAAAGAACCAGTGTTCTGAGGCACCAGGTGTAGTCTGTAATGTCTGGAAAAAATGTGCAACAACTTCCACGTCGCCGCACGGTAGATTTCCTGGGAGGAAACGGAGCGAGATTCCGCCCAGGATGCCGCTTGGGATCGCGTGGAATGAGCCGACACGCTGCGAGGCGGCACCCGCCCCGCCGCAATGTAAGCCGATGAGATGGCGTCCTTTATCCAGCGCGCAATAGTCGTCTTGGATGCCTGAGAACCTCTCCTCGGTCCTGACCAGAGGACAAACAAATGATCAGATACCCGGAAGTCATTGGTAACCTCCAGGTAACGGAGCAGCACACGCTTGACGTCCAGCAGCCGGAGAGACCGGGGTTCCTCTGGAGTGAACGCTGGAATTCCACCGTTTGACTGACGTGGAAGGCCGAGACCACCTTTGGTAGGAAGGATGGCACCGTACGAAGGGAAACCCCGGAGTCGGAGAAACGCAGATAAGGGTCCCGGCAGGACAAGGCTTGGAGCTCTGAGATCTGGCGAGCAGAAGAGATGGCTACCAGGAAAACCGTCTTGAGGGTCAGGTCCTTGAGGGAGGACTCCCTCAGGGGTTCAAAAGGAGGGCCCGACAGCATTCGCAGCACCAAGTTGAGGCTCCAAGAAGGGAAAGGATCCCTGACCGGTGGCCGTAGGTGTTTGGCACCCTTCAGAAAACGTGCGATATCCGGCTGAAGGGGTAGAGAGCAGTCCTTCTGTACCAAGACGTTCAAGGCCGCCACCTGAACCCGGAGTGAATTATAGGCGTGACCCTTATCCAGACCATCCTGTAGGAAATGAAGGATCAGCGGGACAGTCGCCTCCATGGTTTGGACCCCGTGGTCGGAGCACCAGGCTTCGAAAACCTTCCAAACTCTAACGTAAGCGACGGAGGTCGAAGGCTTGCGGGAACGAAGCATCGTTGAGATCACTGTCTCCGGATAGCCTCTGTGGCGGAGACGGCGCCGTTCAAAAGCCAGGCCGCAAGACAGAAGAGTTCTGCCTGCTCGAAAAATACCGGCCCCTGACGCAGAAGATGAGGAAGATGGGACAGGCGAAGTGGGCCGTCCACCGTCATCTGAAGTAGATCTGTGAACCATGGCCGACGGGGCCATTCCGGGGCGACGAGAATTACAGTCCCTCGATGATGTTCCAACCTGCGGAGAACCTTGCTGACCAGAGGCCAAGGAGGAAACACATAGAGCAGTTGATCCGACGGCCACGGAAGGGCGAGGGCATCCACCCCCTCCGTGCCACGCTCTCTTCTGCGGCTGAAGAAGCGTGGAGCCTTGGCGTTGAGAAAGGTCGCCATTAGATCGAGGCGTGGAGTCCCCCAACGACGGACGATGAGATGCATTGCCTCGTCGGAGAGAGCCCACTCGCCGGGGTCTAGCTGTTGACGACTCAGGAAGTCCGCCTGAACGTTGTCCACCCCGGCGATGTGAGAGGCCACTATCCGGACGAGATTGCTCTCCGCCCACTCCATCAGGGGAGTTGACTCGAGGGAGACATGCTTGCTTCTTGTCCCCCCTTGACGATTGATGTAGGCCACGGTGGTGGCGTTGTCCGAGAGGATCCTCACCTCTCTGTGTCGCACCAGGGGAAGAAAACGCTGGACAGCCAAATGCACGGCTCTCGTTTCCAGGCGATTGATCAGCCACTTTGCCTCCTCTGGCATCCAAGTCCCCTGCGTGGCGCTTCTTTCGCAGACAGCGCCCCATCCCGCGAGGCTGGCATCGGTGGTCACCACCACCCAATTGGGAACCTCGAGCGAGACTCCCCGAGCCAGATGCGAGGGGACAAGCCACCAATCCAGGCTTTTCCTGGCTAATGGTGGAAGCGGCAGGATCACCTGATACTCCTGGGAGACTGGTTTCCAACGGAATAGCAGGGACGCCTGCAGTGGACGCAGGTGTGCAAACACCTAGGGTACCATGTCGATGGTGGAGGGCATTACTCCCAGGAGCTGCAGATAATTCCAGGCGGTTGGTTCTTCCAAAGCCGAAAACCGAGACACGTGCTCCCTCAGGGCTTGCGCCTTGTCCTGGCACAGGAACACCATACCCCGCCGGGTATCGAAGCTCGCTCCTAAGAAATCCAGGTGTTGCGAGGGCACAAGGGAACTCTTTGGAAGGTTCACCACCCAGCCCAGAGAGCGTAGGAATTGTACTACTCTGGCCACTGAGGTCTGACCATGTGAGAAGGACTTCGCTCGAATCAGCCAGTCGTCTAGGTACGGATGTACTAGGATACCCTCCTTGCGGAGGGCCGCCGCCACCACTACCATGATCTTTGTGAAGGTCCGAGGTGCGGTCGCCAAACCGAAGGGAAGCGCCTTGAACTGAAAGTGTTGACCGAGAATTTAGAAGCGAAGATACCGCCAGTGAGCCGGCAGGATGGGAATGTGCAAGTATGCTTCCGAGAGATCCAGTGAAGCGAGGAATTCTCCCTTCTGCACTGCGGCAATCACTGATCGAAGAGTCTCCATGCGGAACCGGCTGACCCTGAGGGCCTTGTTTACCTCCTTCAAGTCCAGGATGGGCCGAAAGGAACCGTCCTTTTTGGGAACGATGAAGTAAATGGAATAGTGGCCCAAGCCCACCTCGTCGAAGGGGACGGGAACGATGGCCCCTATTTCCTGCAGTCGGTCTAGTGTTTGTTGAACCGCTATCCTCTTGAGATCCGAACCGCAGGGGGAGAAGATGAACCGGTCCCTCGGGGGGTGGACAAACTCCAAGGCGTAACCGTCTCTTATGGTGTCCAGCACCCACTGGTCCGTGGAGATAACTGCCCACTCCTCGTAGAAGTCCATGAGGCGGCCTCCGATCCGGGGAGGTGAGAAGTGGGCTCCTTTGGCAACATTGGGAGGACTTTTGTGGGCGGATTTCCCTGCCCTGGACCCTCTCTCACGGGCCTCCGCCCACGAAAGGAACGAGACCAAGGCTGGGATCTTGTCGGCTGTGTCCGGGAACCGGACTGCCGGTAAGACCTATAACGTCGCTGTGTCCTGGTTCTACCGGAAGAAAATGACCTGAAGGAACGCTGTCTTTCCTCCGGCAGCCGATGCACCAAATTTTCCCCCAGTGACTTGATGATCTGATTCAGGTCCTCTCCAAATAAAAACTTCCCCCGAAAGGGGAGGAAGCCAAGGCTCGACTTGGAGGAAGCATCCGCCGCCCAGTTGCGAAGCCACAAGAGCCGTCGGGCTGCTACAACCGAAACCATGGACCGCGCCATTACGCGAAAGAGATCATACAAGGCGTCCGCCCCGTATGCTATGGCAGAATCCAGACGGTCCGCCTGGGCGGCCTCTTTGGGGGGCAACTCCTGAGAGGTGAGAAGCTGCTGTACCCAGAGTAAGCTGGCCCTTTGCGCGAGCGAACTGCACATCACGGCCCGCATACCTAGGGCAGAGACTTCGAAGACCCTCTTGAGGAAGGTTTCTAGTTTACGGTCCTGCGTATCCCGCAGGGCCGTTCCACCCGTGACCGGGATGGTCGTCCTCTTGGTCACTGCCGACACCGCTGAATCCACCTTGGGCACCTTGATAAGATCCAAAAAATCCTCAGGGAGCGGGTATAGCTTTTCCATGGCGCGTGTGACTTTCAAGGACGCCTCGGGAGTGTCCCACTCCCTGGTGAGAAGCTGTAGGAAGGACTCATGGATAGGGAAAGCCCTTGCCCTAGGACAGAGGGCGGCAAGTACTGGATCCCCTTTGCGAGAAGAGGTGGTGACGGCAGGAGCCACAGGGATCGGTGGATCTGGAGGTGGGTCGAGGTCCAGCTCCTGAATAATATGGTGGATGAGTTCATCCAGCTCTTTTTTTTGAAAAATCCGTAGGGCTCGAGGGTCGTCCCCCTCCGTATGTCCATCCGGATGCGCCTCCGGGGGTTCCGGGGAGTCATCTCTCACCGGCGAAGCCGCCCCCGTGGTACGCCGGGGTGGCACGGGAGAGGGACCCGGCAGGGATCCAGGCATAACGGGCGAGGCGGTGAGACCAACAGCAAGTTTAGGAACCTTGGGGGGAGGGGCCCCCAGGGGATTCGGCGCCTGCGCTCCCATACCCTGCAAATAAGCCATGTGCATTGCCAGAATAAAATCAGGTGAGAAAAAACGGGGAGCTGATTGGAATCCCTGGGGGGGGACTGTCCTGGGAGCCCCGGTCGGGCAAACCCCCCGCCGGGGGCAAAGCCTGTTGAGAGCCAGTGCAACCAATCCTGTCTGCATCTGGGAGCAAGTCCATCTCACGCTGTCCCCCTAAAATGGCCGCCGTTCCCGCCAAAGGCGGCGTCGTGGCCGGCCCGCGCCGCCCGGGCTGAGGAGGAGGCAGGTCCGAAATCGCACCAGAGGACTGCAGGATGCCTTCCCCGTCGGGGAAGCACCGCTCACAAAGCCCCTCCCTCAGAAATTGATTCCCCGGTTCGACGCAGGCCTCACACCTCGAGGACCGCGGCATGTCAGCACTGGGAAAAAAGCCTCGGGGGGAAGGGGGGGGCCAAAAACGAGCTAGTGCCGCGGGAGGCCTGGAATGGCCCTAACAACCCGCCGAAGGGGTCCAGGAACTGCGGGAGAAAACCCCCGTTTCAGTTGAGCACACACCTGCGGGCGGAGCTTGCGAACCACGGGACCCACAAACGACGCGTGGAGCGGCTGGAACCACCGGCATCCACGGGGCACCACCAAAAAGAAGCAAACCTGTGGAGAAAGAAACTCAAAAAACTTCCACTTACCCCAACGGAAGAGGAAAGGAGTACAGAATAGAGAAGGCAGAGCCACAGACACACGCCTCCTCAAAAATTGAAAAGTCTTTTTTTTTTTTTTTTTTTTTAATTTTAAGGATCCAAAATGAAGAGAAACATAAGACAGGGAAATACTCTGGAGAAAAAGAAAGAAATAACCAAAAATGAAGAAACCCTGTCAATCTGGGGGAGCTAGTGGATCCCCCCACTCACATCTGCTGGAGTCAGAAGAATACTGAGCTCCAGCAGAGGGTGCACTACTCTATTTGCTGATGCTCTCAAACTCTGTTCTGACTCCATCTGCTGGTCGGGGGATATAACCCACTGTCTGGACTGATCTAGGTACGTACAGGGAACCTTTAGATGTTATTCAAGTACCTATTCTTAAATCCATTGTAGATACCATTACTTCTTTGGTTACTGAAATAGTGAACTTATCTTTAAAAGAAGGTATTTCCCAGATATGTTGAAAAATGCTATAATCAAACCAATTCTTAAGAAACCTAATTTAGATGGAACCCAACTAAAGAATTTTAGGCCTATCTCTAATCTTTCGTTTTTTGCAAACATTTTGGAGAAAGTGATTCAAAAACAGTTTGACTCTTTTTTAGAAACCAATAACATTTTATTTCCAAATTAGTTCAGTTTTAGAAAACATTTTAATACAGAAACTCTTTTAATTGTTCTCCTGGATACAGTTTTTAGAGGCTTTGATACTGGACATAGTTATTTTTTAGTGCTTTTAGAATTGTCATCCGCTTTCGACACCATTGACCATAATATTTTATTTACTCATTTAACAGAAATAGGTATTAAAGATACAATCTTAAATTGGTTCAGGTCCTTTTTGAATAATCGCTCCTTTCATGTTAAAATTAAGAACTCTATATCTGATAAGATATCATTGCAAACTGGAGTGCCACAGGGTTCAACCCTGTCTGCAACCCTTTTTAACGTTTATGTATTACCAATTTGTCATTTTTTAAATGGACTAGGCCTAAAATGTTATATTTATGTGGACGACATACAATTTTTAGTCCCCATAGAAAAGTCAGTAGAGCAAACTCTCGAAATTATTAAAGTTTATATATCTGCCTTGAAAAAATTATTATAGCATTTGAAATTAATCTTGAATATGGATAAAACAGAAATAGTTCTACTCGAGAGAAAATGTCATTAGCAAACCATCCCTGATTTAATATTGGATGACAATATTAAGATAACACCAACATTTTTTACACGGGACTTAGGGGTTATTATAGATACAGAATTAACCATGAAAAAACATATTACTACTAAATTAAAAGATGGTTATTTCAAATTACTAACATTAAGAAAATTGAAACCATTTTTAGAGCAGTGTGATTTCAGATCTGTGTTACAAGCCTTAAGTTTTGCAAACATTGACTATTGTAATTTACTGTTGTTAGGATTACCAGTATAAACTATAAGGCCTCTCCAGGTCCTTCAGAATGCGGCCACAAGAATTTTGACTGGCAAACGAAAATATGATCATATAGCACCTACTTTGATATCATTTTAATGGCTTCTGATTTTCTATCGGATCCAGTATAAAACAGCTTGCATAGTCCATAATATTATATACGGTGAAAGAACAGAGTGGCTGAATTCATCTATACGCTTGCTTGTTCCACAGAGAAATTTAAGATCAGCCAATCAAGGACTTTTGACAGTTCCTACGATTAAATCCTCAAAGCTCAGCCAACTAAGGGAGCGCGTAATATCAATAGCGGGAACTAAAGTATGGAATTCTTTACCTACTTATTTGGGATTACAAGCAGACAAATAAAATTTAAAGCAGATTAAAAACATGGTTGTTTGAATGTGCTTACACTGAGTTGGAACAGTCGCAGTGAGCAGTAGCATTATTATTATATTTCTGGTCTTAACTTTTTCTAATTCTTCTTTTAAATTGTAACTTTCATTTTAGGAAAGATTAATTGACTTTAGAATATCTTAAGTTCTTAAATATTTGTTCTTAGATAATAATGTATCATGTTTTTGTTATATTTTATAGTAGTAGTTTTATGATATTTTTAGCAGCTAATTTATATATGTCTCTTTTTATTAATTTTAGCTGTTATCTCTTTTATGATATTATTTTATTTCTCTGTTTTAATGTAATTGTAAACCATTGTAATGGCATTGCCGATGTGACGGTATAGAAAAACCAATAAACTAAACTAGTAGTCTTAGTAGAAAGACAAGAACTTGTGAAGCTAAGTCTGTCTGGCAGCCTATGCCGACAGAATTAATTTGCAGCTGGATCTGTCTGTAGGAAGCTAGTATAGTAAAAACTAGAAATCCTAGAGAAAATACAGTTCACCTTAGGTTCATCTCCCTCAGATACTGGCACCTCTTCCAGATCAGACATCTACAGAGTGCTCCGGGGAATCCACTGCCAGACCCTCCAAATCCTCCACCTCTCATGTGGGACTATGCAGTTGCGCAGCCAAACTAAGAACTCTCCAGATACTCCTAAACCCCTTCTTCTCAGCCACCTTGGGCCTTTTTGTGGCCAATCCTGGGAATGAAGGCACTTCTCTCCTGCTGCCTTTCTGGTCAGGTATGCCCTATGCATAGGACAAAGTCTGAGGAGAAAGAGAGGGAATCCTCTGAATCCTCCAACAGGACAGTCTCCACACTATCTTTGCAGCTCCTGCTGCAAAGATAGTGTGGGCATCAGCAGCATCTGGGCTGCAAAGAGGATCTTGGTGGAGGCTTCCAGTTGCACAGATGGCTGGAGGCGTTGGCAGCACCCAGGATAGGAAGAAACAGGTGTCAGTGGCATTGGGCCGGTGAGTGAAGCCACTCGTGGGCCTGTCTTGTGAGCGAGTGCAACACATCGCAGCTTTTTAAAGCACAACAGAATACAAGCTCCATTGACTGGACATTGCACACTTGAGAATTATGAGTTCAAGTAGAACATAAGAACATAAGATATGCCATACTGGGTCAAACCAAGGGTCCATCAAGCCCAGTATCCTGTTTCCTACAGTGGCCAATCCAAGTCACAAGTACCTGGCAAGTACCCAAATATTAGATAGACCACAAGCTACTACTGCTTATTAATTACTGTAATAGCAGTTTATGGATTTTTCCTCTAGGAACTTATCCAAACCTTTTCTAAACCCAGTTACACTAACTGCTATAACCTCATCCTCTGCCAATGAATTCCAGAGCTTAACTATGCACTGAGTGAAAAAGAATTTTCTTCAATTTGTTTTAAATGAGCTAATTCCTAACTTCATGGAGTGCGCCCTGGTTTTTCTATTATCTGAGAGAGTAAATAATAGGGATGTGCAGCAGGGACGGATTCGTCCGATTCAGTATTCGTATTCGTCGGGACCCAAATCCGTTGCATCCGTTTTCGGGGGACCCAGATTCGTCCATTAGTTACATATGGTATTTGTTTCCCATTAAAGTTGAAAAACCCCCCATCCCAACCCTTTAAATTTAATTAACTACAACCCCCCACCCTCCTGACCCCACCCCCCAAGACTTGCCAAAAGTCCCTGGTGGTCCAGTGGAGGTCCTGGAGCGATCTCCTGCACTCGGGCCATCGGCTGCCGGTATTCAAAATGGCGCCGATAGCCTTTGCCCTTACTATGTCACAGGAGCTACCGATGCCATTGGTCGGCCCCTGTCACATGGTAGGAGCAATGGACGGCCGGCGCACCTTCAAAAAAGTGTAGGAGATTTGTGAGGCAAGACTTCCCTTGGGTAAATCCATATTGGCTGTGTCCCATCAAACCATGTCTATCTACATGTTTTATAATTTTATTCTTTCTAACAGTTTCCACGATTATTCCTGGCACTGAAGTCAGGCTCACCGGTCTATAGTTCCCAGATCACCCCTGGATCCCTTTTTAAATATAGGGGTTACACTGGCCATCTTCCAATCTTCAGGTACATCTGATGATTTTAATGATAGGTTACAAATTAATTGAAATACGTCTGAAATTTCGTTTTTTGGTTCTTTCAGAATCCTGGGGTGTATACCATCTGGTAAAGGTGATTTATTCTCTTCAGTTTGTCAATCAGGCCTATCATATCTACCAGGTTCACTGTGATTTGGTTCAGTTGATCTGAATCATCACCCATGAAAACCTTCTCTGGAATGGGTATCTCTCCAACATCCTCTTCAGTAAACACTGAAGCAAAGAAATCTTTTAATCTTTCCATGATGGCCTTATCTTCTCTAAGTGCCCCTTTAACCCTTTGATCATCCAACGGACCAACCTGCTCCCTCGCAGGCTTTCTACTTCGGATATATTTTTTAAAGTTTTTATTGTGAGATTTTACCTCTACAGCCAACTTCTTTTCAAATTCTCTCTTAGCCTGTCTTATCAATGTCTTACATTTAACTTGCCAATGTTTATGCTTTATCCTATTTTCTTCTGATGGATCTCTCTTCCAGTTTTTGAATGAAGATCTTTTGGCTAAAATAGCCTCTTTCACTTCACCTTGTAACCATGCCGGTAATCGTTTTGCCTTCCTTTTATCTTTCTTAATGTGTGGAATACATCTGGTCTGTGCTTCTAGGATGGTATTTTTTAACAATGTCCACGCCTTTTGAAAACTTTTTACCTTTGTAGTTGCACCTTTCAGTTTTTTCTAACTATTTTTCTCATTTTATCAAAGTTTCCCTTTTGAAAGTTTAGCGCTAAAGCCGTGGATTTATTTACTGTCCCCCTTCCAGTCATTAATTCAAATTTGATCATATTATGATCATTATTGCCAAGTGGCCCCACCACCGGTTACCTCTCTCACCAAATCCTCCATTCCACTAAGAATTAGATCTAAAATTGCTTCCTCTTTCGTTGATTCCTGTACCAATTGCTCCATAAAATGTAGAGATTACTTACCTGATAATCTCGTTTTCCTTTGTGTATGCAGATGGACTCAAAACAAGTGGGTATAGTGTGCTCGTGCTAGCAGTTGGAGACGGATCTGACGTCAGCACGGGTACATATACCCCCACAGGAAGTGCCGCAAATCAGTAATCATCCTTGCAAAAGCTGTAGCTGACCGATCGATTAATTAGCAGGATTACCCTGACCGATTGATAGTAGCTGGAGACCGCCAGTGTTCTCAACCGGAAGGCGTCGACACCCGCAGGGTGGATGGCCTATTATAAGAAAACATGGCTTACCGTGAATCGGTGAATCCCCATGTATGCCGGCAGCCGGGCGGGATGCTGAGTCCATCTGCATACACTAAGGAAAACGAGATTATCAAGTAAGTAATCTCTACATTTCCTAGTGGGTAGCAGATGGACTCAAAACAAGTGGGATGTACAAAAGCTACTCCCGGACTAGGCGGGAGGCTGCCTGAGGACCTTTTAGGATTGCCCTCGCAAATGCTGTGTCCTCCCTGGCCTGGACGTCCAGACGGTAGAATCTGGAGAAGTTATGGAGGGAGGACCACGTCGCCGCTTTACATATCTCTGCAGGCGACAGCAGCTTAGCTTCTGCCCAAGAGGCCGATTGTGCTCTGGTAGAATGAGTCTTGACCTGTAGAGGCGGTGGTTTTCCCGCCTCTATGTAGGCTGCCTTGATAACTTCTTTAATCCAGCGGGCGATGGTTGGCTGTGAGACCGCTTCCCCTTGCTTCTTCCCGCTGCCTATGGCTGCTACCCCCGGATGGGTCGGCTGATTGTCATTGTGGGTTGCGGCCGGGGCCGGAACCCGAGCCGGTTCTTTTCTTGTTGTGCTTAGTCCGAAAGGACTGGTTCCTGGCCTGGGAACGAGGTGCTCGATAGCAAGTCCTGTAAGGGTTGAAGCGCTGCGAAGTTCTACCTCTAGATGGTCTAGAAAAAGAACGCTGGCTCCTCCTCGCCCTATCTTCTGGTAGACGGGGTAATGGGGAGGCACCCCATTTTGTAGCCCAGCTCTCGAGATCGCTGCCGAACAATAAGGAACCCTTAAAGGACATTCTTGTGAGTCGTGTCTTGGAGGACGAGTCGGCCGCCCAATGACGTAGCCAAAGCTGCCTCCTGGCTGCCACTGAAGAGGAGACTCCCTTGGCTGCCATACGAACGAGGTTGGAGGCTGCATCAGTGAGAAATGCGAGAGCTGATTCCATGTCTGCTCTCTGGGCGTTGTTTCTCGCCTGTGATAAACAGGAACGCTTCACCACGGTGCAGCAGGTCGCGATTCGTAGGGACATGGGCTGCTACCTCAAAGGCTTGTTTCAGAATGGTATCCATGCGTCGGTCATGTGAATCCTTGAGGGCCGCTCCCCCCTCAACCGGAATGGTGGTGTGCTTCACTATTGCATTAACTATGGCGTCTATCCTAGGGCACGCCAACAGCTCCTTGGAAGCCGGATCCAGAGGGTACATGCCTGCCAAGGCCCGACCCCCTTTAAATGAGGCCTCTGGTGCCTTCCATTCCAGATTGATTAGCTGCTGTGGTGCCTGTAAGAGGGGAAAATGGTGAGCCGGTTGGCGCAGGCCCTCTAACAGGGGGTTCATTTTAGGGCCCCCTGGGGTATCCTGGCCCGGAATGGCCAGCTCCGATAGGCATTGCGAGACCAGGCCTGAAAGATCCTCTTTCTGAAAGAAGCACCTCATAGTCCGATATGGCTCTATATCCTGGGAGCAATCCGAATCCCCATAATCGGGGCTGGCAGTAGGCGAGTAGCCGTGCCTAGGTCTCGAGGGGCCTGGTACCGGATCCACCGGAACGGAAAAATCCATTCGAGGAGCAGACTGCATCTGGACAAAGGCGTGAATCCCCTTGAATAATTCCACCCAGGAAAGCGAAGCCGGATCCGGCCGTATGGGCACCAGGTCTCTCGGGTTCCCTGGCTGCTCACCACGGCCCGCTAAGTCCGGTGTGCTCCCTGAGGAACCACTGGGCTGGGGCCGGTCCTGTCCTGGAACTCCCATGGCCTCCTCACATTGGGCACATAGTGAGTCTGCTCCCTCGCTCTGTGTAGCTCTGAGGTTGCATCCTGAGCAGAGGCTTAGAGCTTTCATGCCAGATTCTGGAGGTGCCGGCCCTGCGGCCGCATGGGCTTTCTTATGCTCCATTCGCCTGAGATCCGGTGTCGCCCAATAGGTGCACCTATCAAGAGCGCTTAACAGCATGCGCCTATCCGCGGGCGTCTTAGAAACGTGCGCCTATCTGCGGGCGTCTTAGAAACGTGCGCCTATCCACGGGCGTCTTATGAATTTGCGCCTATTCACGGGCGTCTTAGAAACGTGCGCCTATCCACAGGCGTCTTATGAATGTGCGCCTATCCACAGACATCTTATAAACATGCGCCTATCCGCGGGCGTCTTATAAACGTGCGCCTATCCACGGGCGTCTTATAAACATGCGCCTATCCACGGGCGTCTTATAAACCGTGCGCCTATCGCGTGCGCTAATAACATGCGCCTATCGTGTGCGCTAATAACATGTGCCTACCGCGTTCGCGAACGACATGCGCCTATCGTGTGCGCTAATAACATGTGCCTATCGCGTGCGCTAACAACATGCGCCTATCGCGTGCGCTTAGCTCAGTAACGAGCGCTCAGCGGCGAAGTTGAGTAGGCAGGCAAATTGGCAACCTCCTTGGCGTGCTGCCTCGTAGGCAGGCCCAGCGAATCCACACTTCCTCAGAGACCAAGTAAAGATATACGCCTTACCTTGTCTTCGGCGCTTCCCGGTTGCAACCCGAGCGGTCTCCGGCTGCGGGGGGAGTATACCTTCAACCGCCGCGCATAAGGAAGTGCACCCGCTGCCTCTAGGCTGCGCCCGAACTCGTCTCATTTGGGGGCCAAGCCGCGCCCGAGCCCTTCTCACTCGGGGGCCAAGTCCACGCCGGGACCAAGGCTGCCTCTAGGCCGCGCCCGAATTCGTCTCGCTCGGGGGCCAAGCCGCGCCCGAACCCTTCTCACTCGGGGGCTAGGTCCCTGCCGCGAACCGGCCACCGGACCGAGTCACTTACATCCGAGGGACCACGGAAGTCAGCTCGGGAAAACTCAACTGGGTGAGGGCCTCACCACAGGAGTGCGGGGCTTGTCTTCAATAGGTTTCTTCTAGGAATTTAGTCGTTAGAATTTGGAAACACGCTCAGCGAGCGTGAGGTAGCTCCAAACTGCTTTGGAGACGGAAATTACTGATTTGCGACACTTCCTGTGGGGGTATATGTACCCGTGCTGACGTCAGATCCGTCTCCAACTGCTAGCACGAGCACACTATACCCACTTGTTTTGAGTCCATCTGCTACACGCTAGGAAATTGTCTTTTATTCTATCCAGGAACTTTATCTCTCTAGCATGCCAATGTTTCACTTACCTAGTCAATATTGGGGTAACCGAAATCTCCCATTATTACTGCACTACCAGTTTGGTTAGCTTCCCTAATTTCTCTTAGCATTTCACTGTCCATCTCACCATTTTGGTCAGGTGGATGGTTGTATATGCCTATGACTATTCTCTTCCCCAACACACAAGGGATTTCTACCCATAAAGATTCAATCGGGCATTTAGTCTCATGCAGGATCTTTATCCTGTTGGACTGTATGCCATCCCGAACATAAAGCACCACCTTGCCACTAAGATGCTTCTCTCTGTCACTGTGATATAATTTGTACCCCGGTATAGCACTATCCCATTGGTTATTTTCTTTCCACCATGTCTCTGAGATGCCAATTAAGTTTATGTCACCATTCATTGCTATATACTCTAATTCTCCCATCTTACCTCTTAGACTTCTGGCATTAGCATACAAACATTTCAAAGTGTGTTTTTTGTTTATATTTACATTCTGTTTTTCAGTTGACAAGGATAAATTGGAATCTTTTAGCTCAGGTGAGTTTTTAATTATAGGCACTTCGACTACTTTTCTTATTATTGGAACAGTTATGATTATTCGTTATTGACCAGGTGGAGAAACATCCAAGGTATGGCGATTGGGATAAAATGCTTGTTCAAAAAGAGCAAAGATAGATTTATAAATTAGGTAGTTTACAACCAGAAGGATTAAACACTGTCATCGAGTGGGAACATTTTTTGTAAACAACTGCCAGCTTACAAATGAAAGCAATGAGAGCTGAATGACACAAATATTTTTTGTGGCTTATCAGAAAGGTTTACATGGTGTTGCGTGTCCCGGCTGCGCTGGTGCCAAGGCCGGGCCTGCTCACCTCGGGCTCCCCTCCGCAAGGCCTGGTCCGTCCTCCCTTGCAGCTGCAGCCAGCCCCCGGCATCCGCGGCGTCCCACTGTGTCTCCAGGGCCTTCGGGGCCTTCAACCTCGCACTGCTCCTCACGTCGGGGCTCGGCGTCCTCAGCGGCATTGAGTCCGCCCCTAGGCGCGCACGCGCGCGTGGCTCACCCGGCCCTTTAAAGGGCCAAAGGCGGGGAAACTCCTCCGCAGCGCGCAGCGATGACGTCACCTGAGCATTGCATAAAAGGCAGGGCTCAGTCTCCTGTTCCTTGCCTTGGCAAACGGGTCATCACACTTCTGTGAAGCTAGTTGCCATCCACTGTTCCTGCATTCCTTATTCCTGTGCTTGTTCCAGTGTTCCTTGTTCCTGTGCTTGTTCCAGTGTTCCTGCATTCCTGTTCCTGTGCTTGTTCCAGTGTTCCTCCTGTGTCCCAGCGTCTGTTCATGATTCCTGTTCCACGTTCTGTTACCCAGGTTGTACCTTCTCGGACTGATACATGGTACTGACCTCAGCTTGCCTTTGACTATGTTTGGACCGCTGCCTGGAACTGACCTCTGCTTGACACTGACCACGCTCGGACTGATACCTGGAACTGACCTCTGCTTGCTACTGACCACACTCGGACTGATACCTTGAACTGACCCTTGCTTTGGCTGACCACCCTCGGACAGATACCCTGACTTTGACCCTTGCACTTCACTCGGATACTTTATTCGCTTCTCCTGTGACCACCAGGCCTGCCTGCTCTAACACTGCCCATGGCCTTCTACAAGCTAGACCACTAGGCGCTGCCTATCCTGCCTGGAGGACCTTCAGTTCCTGTTCCCTTCCAGTGGTCTCTGGTTCACTCTGTTCCGGTCTAGCTCATGTTTTCCACGAGCCGCGCACCCTTGTTCTTGGTGGGCACACCTCTCCGCTACTTCTCCGGGAGACCCTCTGAGGCCCACCTAAACCCAGGCAGTCCGGGTACCCAAAGGCTCAACCTACAGAACCCCCGGACTGATATTGGTGTAGCTCCAGCTTGCCTCTGTCTCCTCCTGGCGGCAGGCGCCCTCCGGGACTTCCCTGAGGGCTGTACCAATCCTGCGCCAGGCCAAGGGTCCACCTCCAGCGCAACCCATGGCAGAGTGCCATTGTACTTTTTTCATTTAAGGATGAATCAAACGCTGCTCATGGCTAACAGCCATTTTGTATTGAAGCTTCTTAGATGATCTGAATCATGCTCAAAAGGAAATACTTTGGTTATGTGCATTTCTTGTAAGTAGAATTGTTTGATTGCTTTTGAATTCAAAGATTTCACTTGCTTTTATGGTTTTTTTAATTATAGAATGAACACACTAGCACTGCAGACCATTCCCTGAGGCAGCCCGTTTAGGTGAAACGCTCAGCATTGGAACATTGGTCTCATCAAGCTTGCAAAATATCAGTTGAGCTAAGTGCATTTTTTCATTCATTTTGCAAGCAACATAAAGATTTGAATTAATATTGTTTTGGCATTTTAAATTTTACATTCGATTAAAGATTTCTAAAGGGATTTAAAGAGATAAAGATAAGAGAAAAAGAAAAAAACAATTAAGTCAAATATAACATATTTGAACCAAAAAAGGTTTTGGATGTGCATTGAAGGTATGCTGCTATTAAACATGGAGGTTTTTTATGACTAATGATTTTACCCTCACAACTAATCCACAAAGCGGCTGCCTGAGAATTGACATCTGAAGTCTTTTTCTTCCATATTTAATATAAATATACATTTTTCCACATTAACATTTGTTCATGCCCAATATTATATACATTATTTCACAAAACTGGAGTAATTAAATCCAATGCGTATTGTGAAAGAATAATTTTTGTAAAATTAGTACTGGATATTTGTGTTGCGCTTGGGGGTGGACTCTTGTCCTGGGACAGTGAAGGAACGTCTCCTGAAAGGGAACAGGAGGTAACTGCCCCCAGGGGGCGGAGCACTGGAGGAGACAGAGGCTGTGAAGAGCTTCACCACTGGAAGCCTGAGGTCCCCCCGGGAGGAGCCCGTAGGGACCCAGGCTGTTTGGACTTAGGTGGGCCTCGCAGGGTCTCCTGAGAAAATGAAAGTCCGGCGTGCCCATGGACACAGGGGGAGTGCGATCAGGTTCAAAGTTGGAGGCTGGTTGGAACACGGAGAACCAGAACAGAGTTGGTAATGACAAGGCAAGGAACAGAGCCAGAATCTGGAAACAAGGTCAGCCAGGCAAAGGTCAAGATCCAGAGGTAAGTCCGAGGAATGGTCAGTAAAGCAGGGGTTAGGTACCGGAGGTCAGACTAGGTCAAAGGCAGACTGAAGTCTTGAGGCAGGTGGCAGGCAGGCAGGCAGGTCAGGCACAAGCTGAGGTCTTTGAGGCAGGCAGGCAGGTCAGGAACAAGCTGAGGTCTTTGAGGCAGGCGGCAGGCAGGCAGGCAGGTCAGGAACAAGCTGAGGTCTTTGAGGCAGGCGGCAGGCAGACAGGTAGGTCAGGAACGAGCTGAGGTCAGTACCAGTAAGATAGTCCGAGGGTACTACCTGGGTAGACAGGCAGATGAACACAGGAACAAGCAGGACGCAAGAACTAGGATGCAGGAACAGGTCAGGAACAGAAGGTTCCTGGAATGAGACTAGGAAGAGGCAAGAGCAGGAACAAACGCAGAGGCAATCTTAGAACAAACCGACCCAATTGCCAAGGCAAGGAAGCATTGCCAGGAACTTCCTTATATTGAGGGATCAATCAGGGAGCGCCGCGGAGATAAAATCTGCCCTCGGCCCTACGTGAGTCCGGGTGGTCCGCACGTGCACGCGTAGGGGCGTGGCTAACATGGCAGAGGACGCCGAGCCTCGGCGTGAGGCCTGGCGCGCAGTGGAAGGCCTGGCGACCACCGCCGCTGGATGCTGGGGCCTGGCAGGACTGGCAACTACCGCGAGGGAGGTTGTCCTGGGACCCGCTGTGGAACCATGAAGGTGAGCAGGCCCGTGCACGGGACGGCCGCAGGCAGGGCGTATAACAATTTGTTAGTGCATCTTTGATTGGTATATCCAGTAGTCTCCCATTTTCATTATTTGATACCCCCCAGGTATTTAACAACCTCCTGGGAGGACTTCTAAATTTTCTCTTGATCTTTTTTTTTGTACTCCAGACTGCAGGTTTTACACCTCTACCATCTGCTGGAGACAGAGAAATACTGAGGGACTGTAGGTGACAAACTAGGGCCTGGATTTTCCATTCTCGCAGAAAGGTGGTGCTATTGGGCGCGCTACTGGCGGTGATAACGTGGCTTACCTTATCGCCGCCAGTGAAGATACCGCCACGTCTGCCTCCTCGCCGCCCCGACTCCTCCCCTCTCCGACTCCACCCCCCGCTTGCTATCGCAAGTCCCTTTTCGCGTGCGGTACGGATAGAAAATGACCCCCTAGGTTAAGTAGCAGTGTCAGTACAGTTTTTCATTTCTGTCTTCATCTGTTGGCAGGGAGGCAAAACCCAGGAGTCTGGACTGATCTGGGGTATGAACAGGAATGGACTTTAACCTTGATATCAAATCCCTAAACAAAGAAAAGAGAAAAGCATATGTTAAGCTATCTATTCCCTATCCCCCCCCCCCCCCCCCCCCCAATAATTTTTTTTTTTAATGAATCTGCCCAAAACATGATTTTTATTCCATTCTTTTGAGTTCATAATCTGTCCCTAAACCTTTGACTTTTGAAATACTGATCCTGAGGGGCAGGAGCAAAGGAAAATTGGTTCTTGCCTAATAATTTTCGTTCCTGTAGTACCAAGGATCAGTCCAGACTCCTGGGTTTTGCCTCCCCTCCAGCAGATGGAGACAGAGAAAGTTTTGACACTCTCTGCCCTATATCATGAGGTGCCACCCACAGTCCATCAGTATTACTCAGTCACAAAGCAAAATGGTTCAAAACCAAACTAACTATATACACTAACTGAAACTTGAACGGGATCACTAACCCCAAGTGGAAACAGGATCCTTTGGAAATGGTACATAACCGTGATCTGCAGATCAGAAATAATTAAATGTGGAACGAGCGGATTCTCCATTACCTCTATGCTCTAAGCGGTTGGGACTCTGGACTGATCCTTGGTACTACGGGAACGAAAATTATCAGGTAAGAACCAATTTTCCTTTCCCTGTACGTACCAGGATCAGTCCAGACTCCTGGGATGTACGAGAGCTTTTCTTACCTGGGATGGGATCTGGAGAGGCCCGCTCTGAGCACACCTTCTCCAAATCCTGCAGCACCCAGAGCTTGGACATTCAACCAGTAATGCCTTGCAAAGGTATGTAAAGACTTTCAAGTAGCCGCTCTACAGATCTCTTGAGGTGAAATCTATTGACGTTCTGCCCATGAAGTCACCTGTGAACGGGTGGAATGTGCCCTAAAACCAACTGGTAAGGGCGTCCCACGCAGGAGATATGTGGAATTGATAGCCTTCTTTAACCAGTGGGTTATTGCCACCTTAGAAGCCATATTACCTTTCTTTGGACCACTCCACAGTACAAACAGATGGTCGGATACTCAGAAACTGTTCGTCACCTCCAAATAACGCAATAATACCCTGCGAACATCCAACCTCTTCAAGTCCCTATAAAAAGGGTCCAACCAGCTCAACTCAGAAAAGGATGGAAGTTCCACCGATTGATTCAAATGGAAAGAAGAAACTACCTTCGGAAGAAAGGAAGGAACCATCCGCAATGATACCCCGGAATCCGAAATCCTCAAGAAGGGTTCTCTGCAGGATAATGCCTGAAGCTCGGAGATCCTACGAGCAGAAGAAATAGCTACCAAAAACACCACTTTTAGTGTAAGATCTTTCAATGTTGCCCTTTTCAAAGGCTCAAAAGGTGCAGCACACAATGCTGTGAGGACCAAATTTAGGCTCCAAGAAGGACAATGGTGTCTTACCGGCAGGCGTAAATGCTTAGCTCTCCGAAGGAACCGGACCACGTCCTTATGCGCCGATAATGGTATGCCCTGTATGGAACCGCGCAAACAACTGAAAGTTGCTACTTGCACCCGCAAAGAACTACATGACAATGCCTTGGCGAGATCGGCTTGTAGGAAACATAAGATATCCGACATGGACGCCCAGGTAGGACCAACCCAATGCTCCATGCACCAGGATTCGAAGACCTTCCATACCCGGACATACGACAGGGAAGTGGACGACTTATGAGACCTCAAAAGCGTAGCCACCACCGTGTCGGTATAACCTTTTCCCTTCAGACATTGCCTCTCAAAAGCCATGCCACTAGAGAAAACCAATCGACCTGGTTGAAACAGATGGGACCCTGATGAAGAAGGTTCGGAAAATCCTGGAACCGTAGAGGCCCTGCCACCTTCAGGTTGACCAGATCTGCGAACCATGGATGGCGTGGCCACTCCAGAGCCACGAGAATCACGGTCGTTGGATGTAATTCTATCCGTCGGATTACCTTGCCTGTCAGTGGCCAGGGTGGGAATACATAAAGGAGTACTTTTGTCGGCCAGGGGAGAATTAGGGCATCTACCCCCTCCGCTCCTGTCTCTTGGCGTCGACCGAAGGAGCGGGGTGCCTTGGCAATCCTGAACGTCGCCATCAGATCCATGCTGGGTGTGCCCCACTTGTCGCAGATGAGTTGACAGGCCGCGTCGTCCAACTCCCACTCTCCAGGATCCAGAAGTGATGACTGAGAAAATCTGCGTGAACATTGTCGACACCGGCTATATGAGACGCTGCGATGCTGACCAGGAACTGCTCCGCCCAGCTGATCAACTCCTAAGCCTCCATCACCACTGGTTGACTCTTGGTTCCCCCTTGGCGACTGATGTAGGCAACGGTCGTCACATTGTCGGACAGCACCCGGACTGACTTCCCACGGAGGAGCGGAAGGAAGGACTGCAATGCAAGGCACTCCGTTCTCGTCTCCAAGCGATTGATCGATCAACGCACTTCCTCTCTGGACCATTACCCCTGAATGGACTTTCCCAGACTCACCGCTTCCCACCCAGATAGACTGGCATCCGTGGTCACCACCGTCCACTCAGGAATCACCAGAGGTACTCCTCGGCTCAGGTTGTTGTGGAGCAACTACCAATCCAGACTGGACTTCGCCGAATCGGTCAGCGGTAGGGGCAGATGAAATTGCTCAGATATCGGGCTCCACTGAGAAAGCAAAGCTGATTGCAAAGGGCGCATATGCGCAGATGCCCATGGCACCAATTCCAGAGTAGAAGTCATGGAACCAAGAACCCGCAAGTAGTCCCAAACTCGCAGAGGCCATTTGGACAAGAATTACCGAATCTGTCCCTGTAGCTTGACAATGCGTTCTGTAGTGAGAAACACCCTGCCACTCTGCATGTCAAAAAGAGCCCCCAGGAACTCCAAGGATTATGAAGGGATTAGACGATTCTTGGCCTTGTTGACCACCCATCCTAGGGCTTATAACAACTGAAGCACCCGGCGAACCGGGGAGTGACAACTCGCCTCCGATTTCACGCGGATCAGCCATTCGTCCAGATATGAATGTACCAGGAATCCTTCCATGTGCAACTGTGCTGCCACCACCATCATTATCTTGGTGAACATCCTGGGAGCAGTTGCCAGGCCGAAAGGAAGAGCCTGGAATTGATAATGTTGTCCTAGGATAAAGAACCTCAGGAACTTCTGGTGGACGGGCCAGATCCCGATGTGTAAATACGCCTCCGTCAGATCCAGGGACGCGAGAACATAAGAACATAAGAACATAAGAAAATGCCATACTGGGTCAGACCAAGGGTCCATCAAGCCCAGCATCCTGTTTCCAACAGTGGCCAATCCAGGCCATAAGAACCTGGCAAGTACCCAAAAACTAAGTCTATTGCATGTAACCATTGCTAATGGCAGTGGCTATTCTCTAAGTGAACTTAATAGCAGGTAATGGACTTCTCCTCCAAGAACTTATCCAAACCTTTTTTAAACACAGCTATACTAACTGCACGAACCACATTCTCTGGCAACAAATTCCAGAGTTTAATTGTGCGTTGAGTAAAAAAGAACTTTCTCCGATTAGTTTTAAATGTGCCCCATGCTAACTTCATGGAGTGTCCCCTAGTCTTTCTACTATCCGAAAGAGTAAATAACCGATTCACATCTACCCGTTCTAGACCTCTCATGATTTTAAACACCTCTATCATATCCCCCCTCAGTCGTCTCTTCTCCAAGCTGAAAAGTCCTAACCTCTTTAGTCTTTCCTCATAGGGGAGTTGTTCCATTCCCCTTATCATTTTGGTAGCCCTTCTCTGTACCTTCTCCATCGCAATTATATCTTTTTTGAGATGCGGCGACCAGAATTGTACACAGTATTCAAGGTGCGGTCTCACCATGGAGCGATACAGAGGCATTATGACATTTTCCGTTTTATTCATCATTCCTTTTCTAATAATTCCCAACATTCTGTTTGCTTTTTTGACTGCCGCAGCACACTGAACCGACGATTTCAATGTGTTATCCACTATGACACCTAGATCTCTTTCTTGGGTTGTAGCACCTAATATGGAACCCAACATCGTGTAATTATAGCATGGGTTATTTTTCCCTATATGCATCACCTTGCACTTATCCACATTAAATTTCATCTGCCATTTGGATGCCCAATTTTCCAGTCTCACAAGGTCTTCCTGCAATTTATCACAATCTGCTTGTGATTTAACTACTCTGAACAATTTTGTGTCATCTGCAAATTTGATTATCTCACTCGTCGTATTTCTTTCCAGATCATTTATAAATATATTGAACAGTAAGGGTCCCAGTACAGATCCTTGAGGCACTCCACTGTTCACTCCCTTCCACTGAGAAAATTGCCCATTTAATCCTACTCTCTGTTTCCTGTCTTTTAGCCAGTTTGCAATCCACGAAAGGACATCGCCACCTATCCCATGACTTTTTACTTTTCCTAGAAGCCTCTCATGAGGAACTTTGTCAAACGCCTTCTGAAAATCCAAGTATACTATATCTACCGGTTCACCTTTATCCACATGTTTATTAACTCCTTCAAAAAAGTGAAACAGATTTGTGAGGCAAGACTTGCCCTGGGTAAAGCCATGCTGACTTTGTTCCATTAAACCATGTCTTTCTATATGTTCTGTGATTTTGATGTTTAGAACACTTTCCACTATTTTTCCTGGCACTGAAGTCAGGCTAACCGGTCTGTAGTTTCCCGGATCGCCCCTGGAGCCCTTTTCAAATATTAGGGTTACATTTGCTATCCTCCAGTCTTCAGGTACAATGGATGATTTTAATGATAAGTTACAAATTTTTACTAATAGGTCTGAAATTTCATTTTTTAGTTCCTTCAGAATTCTGGGGTGTATACCATCCGGTCCAGGTGATTTACTACTCTTCAGTTTGTCAATCAGGCCTACCACATCTTCTAGGTTCACCGTGATTTGATTCAGTCCATCTGAATCATTACCCATGAAAACCTTCTCCATTACGGGTACCTCCCCAACATCCTCTTTAGTAAACACCGAAGCAAAGAAATCATTTAATCTTTCCGCGATGGCCTTATCTTCTCTAAGTGCCCCTTTAACCCCTCGATCATCTAACGGTCCAACTGACTCCCTCACAGGCTTTCTGCTTCGGATATATTTAAAAAAGTTTTTACTGTGAGTTTTTGCCTCTACAGCCAACTTCTTTTCAAATTCTCTCTTAGCCTGTCTTATCAATGTCTTACATTTAACTTGCCAATGTTTATGCTTTGTCCTATTTTCTTCTGTTGGATCCTTCTTCCAATTTTTGAATGAAGATCTTTTGGCTAAAATAGCTTCTTTCACCTCCCCTTTTAACCATGCCGGTAATCGTTTTGCCTTCTTTCCACCTTTCTTAATGTGTGGAATACATCTGGACTGTGCTTCTAGAATGGTATTTTTTAACAATGACCACGCCTCTTGGACATTTTTTACTTTTGTAGCTGCTCCTTTCAGTTTTTTTCTAACAATTTTTCTCATTTTATCAAAGTTTCCCTTTTGAAAGTTTAGCACGAGAGCCTTGGATTTGCACACTGTTCCTTTTCCAGTCATTAGATCAAATTTGATCATTTTATGATCACTATTGCCAAGCGGCCCCACCACCGTTACCTCTCTCACCAAGTCCTGTGCTCCACTGAGAATTAGATCTAAAATTGCTCCCCTATTGAACCGACGCTATGACCAACCGCAAGGTCTCCATGCGGAAGCGGGGGACCTGCAAACATCTGTTGACCCGCTTGAGGTCCAAGATGGACCAGAATGTCCCATCTTTCTTTGGAACCACAAAGTAAATGGAGTAGTGGCCCATTCGCTGCTCCGCTGGCGGAACAGGTATAATGGTGCCGAGCTGAAGAAGTCGGTGCAAGGTCACGTAACTGCATGGGGAGACCAGGAATCTGTGTTGGAGGCGCAGTGCAAAATCTAAAGCGTAACCATGTCTTATCACAGATAGCACCCATTGGTCTGATGTGATCTTGGCCCACTTCTCATAAAACAGGGACAATCTGCCCCCTACCACTGGAACCGAGGAGTGGACAGGCCGCCCATCATTGGTAAGGCTTTCCTCCCTATGCAGACTGCGTACTACCCAGTCTGCCGAAGCGGCGCCCGCAAAAGGACTGGGACCAAGACTGTTGACGGGAAGGATTTTGCCGAAAGGAAGACGTGGAAGACTGGGAACCCCTAGACCTCCGACTCCTCTGAAATTGAGACCTGGAAGGAAATGACCCCCTGGATCTAGGTCTACCTTCCAGCAGTCGGTGAACTTTATTTTTCCCAAGAGACTGAATCATATCCTCCAGGTCCCTGCCAAACAGCAAGTTACCCTTGAAGGGCAGAGACCCCCAAATGAGCCTTAGAAGAAACATCCGTCGAGCAATTTCGCAACCAAAGCAACCAACGGGCATAGATAGCAGAGACCATGGAATGACCCGACATCCTCAGCAAATCATACAGAGCGTCGGCGCTATAGGTGATCACTGCCTGTAGGCGACCCACCTGCAGGCTAATGAATCCCTGCCTCCAACAGGGATTCATTAGCCTGTAGTTGTTAAACCCATCAAAGGCCAGCTCTCAATGCAAAATTACTGCAAATTGCTGCACGAACTCCAAGTGCCGAAACCTCAAAAACCTTTTTGAGCTGAACCTCCAATTTACGGTCCTGTAAGTCCTTGAGAGCTGTGGAACCAGTAACTGGGACCGTGGTCTTCTTCGTGACCGCAGATACCGCCGCATCCACCTTAGGAACCCGTAGAATATCCAAGGCATTCTCTGGCAGAGGATATAGCCTGTCCATGGCCTTCGTGACCTTTAACCCCAGATCCGGTGTGTCCCATTCCCTGAATAATAAATCGGTCGCCAAATATTGGAAGGGAAAGGAAGTAGGCAGACCCCTCAGGCCCAATAGCACAGGATCCATAGATCCTAAACGGGATTTTACCTGTGGTTCCTCGACAGGGGCAGATTGACCTATCGGGGGATCGGGCTTCCCCCGGTGGGCCGGTCTAGCTGGTCACGTGGTCTCGACCACGTGGCTAATTGTCTCTTGCAACCTGCACTCAGCCCAATGACCTCCATCAATTCAAGGTAGGTGGCGAATTGGCGATTGCAGCCTCGCAGGCCCATTGAAGTAATACTAGTATAGTACCCCCCCCCTCGAAGCAGGGCCGAAACAGGTGGTAGCTGGTAGCTGTACCCAGCCAGCCCCCGCCGGAGAAATTAAAATCAAGACCGGCGTAGGCCAAAGAAAAGAAGATGGGCCGGCGCCGCCCAGCCAGCCCCCACTGGAGACCAAGCGGCGGGGGCCGAAGACATGAAAATTGTGGCCGGCGGAGGCCGAAGAAAAGAAGATGGGCCGGCGCCTCCCAAACAGACCCCACGGCAGACCAAGCCCGCGAGGGCTGAAAAAATGAAGATGGGCGCCACCCAACCAGCCCCCACTGGAGACCAAGTGGCAGGGGCCGAAGAAATAAAATCGTGGCCGGCGGAGACCGAAGAAAAGAAGATGGGCGGGCGCCTCCCGGACAGTCCCCGCGGGAGACCAAGCCCGTGAGGGCTGAACAAATGAAGATGGGCGCCACCCAACCAGCCCCCACTGGAGACCAAGTGGCGGGGGCCGAAGAAATAAAAATCGTGGCCGGCGGGGGCCGAAGAAAAGAAGATGGGCCGGCGCCTCCCAGACAGTCCCCGTGGGAGACCAAGCCCGTGAGGGCCGAAAAAATGAAGATGGGCACCGCCCAGCCAGCCCCCGCTGGAGACCAAGTGGCGGGGGCCGAAGAAATAAAAATCGTGGCCGGCGGGGGCGAAAAAATGAAGATGGGTGCCGGCGGGGGCCAAAGAAGTGAACACCGGTGCTGCTAGCCACCGCCGGAGACCAGCTGTTCAGCTGGGGGCCTTAGATCGGCAGAGTGCTTCTGTGTGTGTGTGTGTATGTGTGAAAGGAATGGTGCTTCTGTGTGTGTGTGTATGTGTGTGTGTGAGAAAGGAATGGGGCTTCTGTGTGTGTTTGTGTGTGTGTGTGAGAAAGGAATGGGGCTTCTGTGTGTGTTTGTGTGTGTGTGAGAAAGGAATGGCGCTTCTGTGTGTGTTTGTGTGTATGTGAGAAAGGAATGGTGCTTCTGTGTGTGTGATGTATATGTGAGTCAGGGAGGGTGCTTGTGTGAGTCAATGCTTTGTGTGCGAGAGAGAGATGGAGCATGTTTTTGGCTGGCTTTTGGCTGTGAGAGAGAAGGCATGTGTGTGATTGAGCCTGTATGTGAGATAGAACATGTGTGTGATTGAGAGCTTGTGTGTAAGTTAAATAGAGAGAGCATGTGTGTGATTGAAATCCTGTGTGTAAGTAAGGGGAGTGAGAGCATTGTGTGATTGAAATCCTGTGTGTAAGTAAGGGGAGTGAGAGCATTGTGTGATTGAGAGAGACTGGCCAGAGAGGCAACGTGTGTATGTGTGAGACTGATCAGGGAGATGACTGGTGGTATGTGTGTGCTTGTGTGTGTGAGAGAGAGATACTGGTTGGGGAGATGATTGGTGTGTGAGAGACAGAAACTGGTCTTGAGGGTGTGACTGGTGTGTGTGTGTGAGAGAGAGAGAGAAGAGACTGGTTGTGGTCCCGAAGGAAGAGGACAATGAGGACAGCTTCAGCAGCTACTGCTGCTTCTGGTGTGGCCTACAAGGGAAAGAAGTAGGAGAACTGCTGGAGAGGGTAAGTAAAGGTGGCTTTTTAAGTTATTTTTCTTGACTGACTACCATTTTAATTATTGGGTAGTATGTGATGTGTCTGCTGTTTGAAATATTTTATTGGTATTTGGTAAAGGTTTCAAAATTTGCTTAAGTCTTTAATTATTGGATATTCTATCCATCAGCTGTTTTGAAATTATTTTATTAGTATGATTTTATAATTATGATTCATGATTTATATATCTTGATTTTATTGATTGTTTCATGAAGAATGGTGACATTTTTGTTTTTCCATTGTTGCACTGTATAAAGTCTGGTGTGATACGTTTTACAGTTTAGTTTTTGTCTGCGCATTTCTATTTATACTTTATGTGGCTTTATTCTGTATTTGGTGAGAGTTTGTGTTCTGCATGCAAAGACTGAGATAAAGCATTCTTTTAGCATGTGGTTTCTCTGTAGGGATCTGTAGTAGCTTGGCTTGTTCTGTTTTCCTGATAGGAGGTGTATTGATATTTCAGATTCTGGTGTAATATTTGTGGTATTCGTTTTCATAGGTGGGGTTGTTATTTTTAAGTTTTGGCAAATACCGTGTTTCCCCGAAAATAAGACATCCCCCGAAAATAAGACCTTGTAGAGGTTTTGCCAAATTGCTAAATATAAAACCTCCCCCGAAAGTAAGACCTAGCACATAATTCATGTAATTAGCTACGGTATTCCCTCCCATACAGTAATGCACACCCCTAGTATGTAGCTTAAAGAATCCATTTTTTATAGCGGCAGTGATAAATTTCTTTAAGGAGAAATGATTGTCAATGATAACACCGAGGCTGCGGACTTGCTGTAAATTGAGAGTGTCAGATGGTAAATGTAGGTTAGTGTTAAAAGAAATGTTTTGTGGAGTGATGATGAGGAGCTCTGTCTTGTTAGTGTTTATTGCTAGGAAATTTTCGGTAAATAGTTTCTTTATTTCACATTCTGTCTTAATTGGGCCTCCTTCCTTTTTTAACAAACAGGAATTTCACCATGAGGTTCATATTCAGTCACTGTCCAGATAGTTAGCTGGATAAACTTATTCAGCTAACTTTGGAGGGATAGTCCTTAGTATAGCCACACTATAGAATATAGCTAGGTAACGTTTACCAGCTAACTTTAAAATAGCTCTTTGGCCTGCCCAGACTTAGCCGGCTAAGGGGGTTATTTTCTAAAGCTTTATTGCGTGCGTTAGGGCCCTAACGCACGCAATAAGGCCATATTGCATGCAAAATGGGCCTTTTCGCATGCGATATAATGCAAATTAGGGGGAGGGGAGGAGTCGGAGCGGGGAGGGGAGGAGTCGGGGTGGGGAGGGGCAGAGTTGGCGGTGGCTTCGCTGCCGGCAATAATGTTACTAACATTTTCGTCGGCAGTAGTGCGCCAAATAGCACCACCTTTCACGGTGGCGCTATTCGGTGCGAAAACCAGCAGCTGGCGCACCGCTGTGGTGCAAAGGCTGCAGGCTTTTTCTGCGAAGAACGATGAATCCAGGCCTGTGTTATTCAGCTAACTCTGGATATCAGAATTAGCCAGACAACTTAGCTGACTAACTTAACTCCTCCCAGTTATGCCTCCAGAATGCCCTTATCTAGCTAAATTCTAGCCAGTTAACTTATTAGCTAGCTAAAATTTGGCCAGATAATTTCCCAAATCTTCATTTAGCTGGATAACTTCTGAGTCATCTGGCTAAATATTTTTGAATATGTACTTCTATATTTATAATTTAATATAATAATTTTGACAAGTGAAATGTAAATACAGTGATGAAGATATGCATCCTCACCTAGTGGTATTCCTAGATAATCCGACTGAAAAGTAGAGCAGAGCTGTGCTCTCATTGCTTTTTTGGCCTTTTCTAGTGAAGATGCTTTTCTCCAGGATTCCTGGCCATCCAAAGTTTCATTCTTTTTAGAGCGAGGAAGTCTCCACATTTTAAAGAACTAGAATAACCAAAACAGTTTATGTGTTTCTATGAGGAAGAACTCTGCATTACTAAATACTCCAATTAGCATTTTGGTACACAACTTATCCTAGTCAAGTACATACAAAGCAGTAATTTGTAGCTCTAGAAATATTTTATTCAAAAAAATAAGTCAACACAAAACAAAAAAGATGAAGGATTAAAAGTAACATTTCAAACAGGTCAGGACAAAAACACTCAGCAATGAAAAAAATAGCTATTCTAACATCAATACAATTTAATTCAAGGATTCAATATACATATCCACCAGTTTCCATATTCACCAAAACTTGGCAATCCTGTTAGTTTATTCTGAAGCCAATGCTTCATAGTTATAAGTCATGTGCACGGTGCTCCACCAAAATTGGACATTTATTAATGAGAAGTATTTTCAATTCCCAGTAATGGTTTTCAAAGTCAATGATAGCAACACATGAAATAAAGAAAGTCTGCTTTCAGTAAATGGCATTTTTCATAGATAGCAGGAAGAATTAGTCAACACCATCTTTGGTGAGCAAATGTGCTTTTTCCGTTGATAAGCAGGCTGAATTAGCCATTACATGTGAGGAGTTCCAAGCTTAGGGTTGCAGCAAGCTTTAATTGGAAAGCAAACCAGACCCCCACAATGGAGAGAAAACTACAGAGAATGCCAAAACTGCTTGTCCAAGATTACTGTCTGTCTTTGACAGGTCGTCCAGAGAATAGTGGACAAAACAAGGTGAAGAAAAATGGCCAAGATGCAGGTTTACAGATGTTTGGAAATCCAGCTTACAGATGGCTTTACCCTGGTGAGCCTCCTTTATATTTATTAATAGTTGACTAAAACATAGTAAAATCCATTTTCAGTCACTTATCCACAGAAGTCAGGGGTGTTCTGGGCTGTGGGGGAGGCATTCCAGGGAGGAGCAGAGTTAGCTGGATAAGTTGTCCAGCTAACTCCGATATTCAGAGTTAGCCAGATAACTTATCTGGCTAACTCCTGGTTGGATATTATTTGATTTCCTTGGCGGACTTAACCTCCGCCAAGGAAATCAAATCCATCTTAAAAAAAATCACACCTGCTACACACACCTCTGACACTATCCCCACTAAAGCACTTCTTTCTATTCCCTCCATCATTGCGAAACCACTGTCTGACATAATCAACTGCTCCCTCTCCCATGGCAAAGTCCCAGACCCCCTCAAACTTGCTGTTGTCAAGCCTCTTCTCAAAAAACCTACCCTTGACCCCACCAACCCTTCAAACTACCGTCCTATCTCTAACCTTCCCTTCATATTTAAAATTATGGAAAAGAGTCAATTCACAGCTCTCTGACTATCTGGAAGACCACAATATTCTCCACCCCCTCTCAATTTGGTTTCCGGAAGTCTCGTAACACAGAAAGCCTATTACTTTCACTGACTGACACTCTCTTCAAGGGCATGGACCATGGACAATCCTTTATCCTTGCCCTTCTTGACATTTCATCTGCCTTCGACACTATCAGTCACAAAATCCTCCTCACCTGCCTAACTGAGATTGGCATTTCAGGCACAGCCATCCACTGGTTCTCTTCCTACCTCAATAATAGAGGCTACGCTGTAAAAATTGCAAATTCCGAATCCTCATACATCCCCCTTACCCAAGGCGTCCCACAGGGCTCTTCACTATCCTCCACACTCTTTAATATTTACCTGTTACCGCTCTGCCACCTCCTCTCCGACCTTGGTCTTAAGTTTTTCTTATATGCAGATGATATCCAAATCCTCATCCCTATCCAAGAATCCCTCACCAAATCTCTTAAGTTTTGGGAAACTTGCCTCGTCTCCATTAACTCCCTACTCTCTAATCTCCACCTTGCTTTAAACTCCTCCAAAACCGAACTCCTCATCATTTCAAATCACCCTGACTGGACGCCACCATCTGCTTGTGACCTCACCCTTCCCTCAAATGCTTTTCCCTACTTCGTGTGAGATCTCGGTGTCTCCCTAGACCACCAACTAAACTTCAAAAACCACATTAACACAATCATAAAGGGAGGATTTTTCAAGCTCCATATCCTCAAAAAACTTAAACCCCTACTCCATTCGCAAGACTTCTGCACAGTCCTGCAAGTGACAATGTTATAAAAAATGGATTACTGCAATTCCTACTTCTAGGCCTTCCCTACTCTACTATTAGACCCCTGCAAATGTTACAGAATGCTATGGCAAGAATCCTTACAAACACATGCAAAGCCGACCAAATCACCTCTATTCTTAAGGAACTCCACTGGCTTCCCATCTCCTCCCGCATCAGATACAAAACCCTCACCATTATTCACAACTCCCTGCACAACCACAATCACTCCTGGCTTGAGGATGCTCTTCGATTCCGCTTCTCCAATCGTCTTACTAGAACCGCACTTTCAGGAACCCCCTACACCCGTTCCCTTAAATGTGTCCCCACATCTCCACTAGAGAAAGGGCCCTATCCATTGCAGGCCCCTCCCTCTGGAACACTATGCCACTTGAGCTCTGACTAGAACCATGCATTCGGAAATTCAAAACAGGGGTTAAAGCATGGCTCTTTAAATGGCCTACCCTGATCCGGATCCTATGTAGTCCCCCTGCTCCCTTTACTCCTTCAGGGAAAGAGCCCTTGTCATTAATGTATTCATAGCCTTTTCCTTTAATCCTTTAATTATACTCTGTTTTGTCTCCCATTTCTCTTCACCTCCTTATTTACCCCCATTTATACCCCTTCCCCCTTCCCCTGTCCTTATACCCTACCTTTTTCCCTAAAGTAACCCTTTTATACCCCTTTTATTCCCCCCCCCCCTCAGCTTTCCTTTAAACCTTACTTTTCCCTATAGCAACCCTGCTAGTCTATATATAGTTGCCTTTCTGAACGCATAATTTGTAATGTCATATATAGTGTCTCCTGTATGTACTAGTTAAAGATAATGTATACTATTGTATATAATACTTTTTGTTATTATTGTATATAATACTTTTTGGAGTGTATATTTATATAAGTTTTTCCACAAGGTTATACACAGTCCCTTATTGAGTGTATAATTTGCAATGCTACTTATTATGTTCTTTTGTTGTTTTCCATCAGGTACTGTTCCTTTTCTCCTTTTCCTGTTTTTCCCTCTCTTCTCTCGCCTCATCTCTTTTCCTATCTGCTCCCTCTCCCCCCACTCTGGATTTTTGTAATTTCCTCCTTCAGTTATATTATAAACCGGCATGATGTACCCACGAATATCGATATATAAAAGCTAAATAAATAAATAAATAAATTGTGCCACTGACCTGTCCTAAAGTTAATCAGATAAACTTATCTAGCTAACTTTAAAATAGTCAACTATATTCAGCAGTACAACTGCGCTGTTAAATATACCCTGCTAGTTAACAGGATAAGGTTATTCAGCTAATTAGCCGAGCTGCACAGCTGCACTGGTCCCCAGTAGCATGCAATATAGTCTGCTATCTAGCTGAACAATGCACGTGTGGACATTGCTATCTTCAGACCAGTTGGAAAGTAAAAGATGAATAGATGTGAAAAGTGACAAAGTGGCTGAGCCATATGCTCTGCTTGCTTCGGAGCCCAAAGTGTGCAGCGCTGTCCCACTTCTGCAGGCACAAGTGCTCAGGAAGGGTGTTCATAATATGATGGCATAATCTATATTGAAAGCCGACACAATCATTAACCAAACTACAGTTGGGTACAGAGTAGCTCTTCAATAGTGGCATCTCTGGTTAGAAAGAGCCCAAAATAAATTCAAGATCTTCACAGATCATAAAAACCTTGAACACCTAAAGGAAGCTCAACTCTTGAATCCCAGACAGGCCCACTGGGCTCTGTTCTTCGAGCACTTTAATTTTGAGCTCCGCTATCGCCCTGCTGCTAAGAACACCCGAGCGGATGTTCTCTCTCACTCTCTTGAACCTGAAGATAAGCCTGAAATCCCCAAGCACATCATTGACCCAGTCTGTATAAACCTCACTTTTACCCACATGGTGCCAGAGGGGAAAACGGTGGTCCCACGCCGTCTCCGAGAGTGTGTCCTCCGCTGGGCCCATGACTCAAAGTTGGCTGGCCATTCCGGCTGAGCTCGGACTCTAGAAATGTTGAGAAGACATTATTGGTGGCCCAACATGGTCAAGGACTCCCGCAGTTATGTTGATTCCTGCCTTATCTGCGCACAGCAGAAGCCTCCCATAGGTCATCCTTGGGGACTCCTTCAGCCTCTTCCAGCTCCCACCAAACCCTGGTCAAGCATCTCCACCAACTTCATCGTCGACCTGCCCCCATCAAGGGGCAACACGGTCATCTGGGTTATCATCGACCGCTTTTCAAAGATGGCTCATTTCGTTCCACTCCAAAGTCTTCCTTCAGCTCCTGAGTTGGCAAAACTTTTCCTGCATCACGAATTCAGACTATATGGCCTACCCAAGGAGATCATTTCCAATCGTGGACCCCAATTTGCAGCCAAATATTGGAAGTCTCTGTGCACAAAGTTCGACATCACCCTGAACTTGACCTCGGCCTATCACCCTCAAGCGAACGGCCAAGCCGAGAGGACGAACTGTTCATTAAAGACCTTCTTGAGATCCTACGTGAATGATCAACAGGACAACTGGGCCGACCTCTTGCCCTGGGCCGAGTTGTCCCACAATACTCATCTCGCCTCCGCCACCGATGTATCTCCCTTCTCTGTGGTCTTCGGATGCCAGCCATGCCTGCCCCTTCCAGTACCACTCTCCGTACCCTCACCATCAGGTCAGCCAAGAAAGCTAAACGCTTTGCAGAATACCCACCATTGTATGGCGCCTCTGTTCCAACCTGGCCAAAAGGTGTGGCTCAGTTCAAAACACATCAAGTTACGTCTGCCTTCTCAGTGCTTGGCTCCCCGGTTCATTGGGCCATTCCCAATCATCCGCAGGATTGGAGCAGTCACTTACCAATTACAACTGCCTACCTCTATGGGAATCCACAATACTTTTCATGTTCCCCTGTTGAAGCCTCTAGTCTTAAACTGGCCTCCTCGCAGACCTCCCGCTCCTTCACAGATCTCCGCTGAACCTGAGGATGTCCTCCAAGTTAAGGAAGTGTTAGACCTCAGGCGAAGACGAGGTCATTGGGAATACCTCTTGTCGTGGGAGGGCTTCGGTCCGGAAGAGAACTCCTGGGAGCCCTCCCACCACATATACGACAAGAACCTCCTTGTAGAGTTCCAAAGGACTCATCCTGACAAACCCAGGCCAGTAAGGGGGAGGCCTAGAAGGGCGGGTACTGTTGTGCTTCCTGGCCGTGTCCGATCCACGGCCGGTCCTGCTCACCTGGCCCGACCATCTACCAGCTCCGCCCTGAGTCCCTGCACTGCTCAGCCGCAGCTTCCATGGGCGTCCCCGGCTCCCTCGCGGCCTTCCTCATCGCAACTATCCTTGCGCCGGGGCTCGGCGTTCTCCTTTGCTTCGGCCCTGCCTCCTAGCGTATGCACGCGCAGAATTCTCCCCAAGTTAAAGGGCCAAGCGCAGGAAAACCTTGGGCGGCGCCCGAGTCTGACGTCACTTGAGCAGGGTATTTAAACCACACTTCAGTCCCTAGCTCATTGCCTTGGCAATCGGGTTGTACACATGTGGGTAAAAGCGAGATTTATACAGGCTGGGTCAATGATGTGCTTGGGGGTTTCAGGCTTATCTTCAGGTTCAAGAGAGTGAGAGAGAACATCCGCTCGGGTGTTGTTAGCAGCAGGGCGATAGCGGAGCTCAAAATTAAAGAGCAGAGCCCAGTGGGCCTGTCTGGGATTCAAGAGTTGAGCTTCCTTTAGGTGTTCAAGGTTTTTATGATCTGTGAAGATCGTGAATTTATTTTGGGCTCTTTCTAACCAGAGATGCCACTATTGAAGAGCTACTCTGGTGTGTCTAATTTGCTTTCCAGTGTTTCCTGTTCCAGTGTCTCTTGCTCCAGGTCTCCTGTTCCAGAGTCTCCTGTCCTTCATCTCTCCATCCCTGGTAGTACCCTCCGGACTGATTTCACGGTACTGACCATTGCTTGCTCCTGACTATTCTTGACCGCTGCCTGGAACCGACCTCTGCCTGGACACTGACTACTTCTGGATTGACTACAGGTACTGACCCCTGCTTCAACTGACCATTCTGATCTACTGCTCTGGCCTTGATCTCCGCTACTCATTCGGACTCTCTGTTCTGGCCTCCTGTGACCACTAGACATTCTGGTTTGGACCTCGACCGCGCACCCTTGTTTGTGGTGGGCACGCCTCTACACTTCCTCTCCAGGAGATCCTGTGAGGCCCACCTAAGATTAGACGGCCCGGGTAACCAAGGGCTCAACCTGAGGGAACCCCGGGTTGCTATTGGTGAAGCTCCAGCTTGCCTCTGTCTCCTCCTGTGCTCCGCCTCCTGGTGGCAGGCGCTCTCCGGTCCGACCGGAGGGCTGTACCATTCCTGCACCAGACCATGGGTCCACCTCCAGCGCAACAAATATGGTCAACCTGAACCTAGAAATAAAACTAGTAACATAGTCCAAAAAATAATTTTTGGAGCAAGAACCATTTTAATCAATTCAGACCTACCCCACCATAATAAAAACTAAAGGGAGTACCTAGAAATAGCATCTTATATTAATAAATAAATGTGATTCATATTGCTATTAGCAGTTAACTCTAAATCACTGTCAAACAAGATCCCTGACTACATCTTTTCTGACATAATCCATCTGAAATTAAATTGGTCAAAAAGAGAATGCAGAAAACTTTTCAAAACCCACAAAATTTCTACCACACTCATACCAATCTAAAACCTTGAACAGATGATCCTATACTATCTGATCAAAGCAGCACTGGCAATACTAATTGTATTGTCTTTAATTTTCTGAGAATTGGCAGCAAAATGTATTTACTATGGAAGAATTTCTTCTTTTTAGCATTTCATATGAAAGGCACTTAATAAAATGTCTCAGTATAAAAAACTCAGCTTTCTTAAAGACTGCCTCAGGCAAAATGCTAAATAATGCCTAAAGGATAAACATGAGAAGAGAAAGGAGTATCTAAAATTAAGCATTTATGTGTATTTAACTTGTATTAAAAAGCTTTTAAGACTGAATGAATATGGAAAGGTTAAGCCTCTCTATTCTTTTTGTGACTCTGCTTTTAAATAGACTGTTAAGCAACCTTCCCAACTCACAATCAAAACAAGGGTAAAATTTTTCAAGAGACCCAAGAAGGTGGGGGTGGAAGGGAAATAGAACCAAGAGCTAAGAGAAACAGATAAGTATGAGAGAAAAATGTGTGAAGCTTGCTGGGCAGACTGGATGGGCCATTTGGTCTTCTTCTGCCGTCATTTCTATGTTTCTATGTTTCTATGTTTCTAAATACATAATTAAGAAGCTGTAATTACAAGCTTTTCAGTATCTAGTTGTCAAATAAACATTTTCTTTCCATGCATAATGATCATTCATGTTTATTCAAAACATTTAATGTAATCATACACTACAAATACAAAAGGGATTGATGTTGCTGTGTGTTTGCAGACACTATGGAAACCAGAAAATTATAACAGGCTATACCAACATCACATCAAAACAAAGTGCACTGGAAATACTTGTGCTTTAAAAAATAATCGCTGAGACAACCCAACTTAAAACTTTGGACTTTGATATGTTTAAAGCCTAAAGGGTATCTAAGGTTATATCTGCAAAGAATTATAAGTGAGATATAAGCAAGCTTGCTTATCATAAATGGTGTTTTCTGTAGATAGCAGGATGAATTAGGCATGAACTCTGTCTGGATTGACGCCCTCTGGTGGCAATGAACAGTCATCCTTCTCATAAGAACATACGAAATTGCCATGCTGGGTCAGACCAAGGGTCCATCAAGCCCAGCATCCTGTTTCCAATAGAGGCCAAACCAGGCCACAAGAACCTGGCAATTAGCCAAACACTAAGAAGATCCCATGCTACTGATGCAATTAATAGCAGTGGCTATTCCCTAAGTAAACTTGATTAATAGCCGTTAATGGACTTCTCCTCCAAGAACTTATCCAAACCTTTTTAAAACCCAGCTACACTAACTGCACTAACCACATTCTCTGGCAACAAATTCCAGAGCTTTATTGTGCGTTGAGTGAAAAAGAATTTTCTCTGATTAGTTTTAAATGTGCTACTTGCTAACTTCATGGAATGCCCCCTAGTCCTATTTTTCGAAAGTGTAAATAACCGATTCACATCTACTCGTTCAAGACCTCTCATGATCTTAAAGACCTCTATCATATCCCCCCTCAGCCGTCTCTTCTCCAAGATGAACAGCCTTAACCTCTTCAGCCTTTCCTCATAGGGGAGCTGTTCCACCCACTTTATCATTTTGGTTGCCCTTCTCTGTACCTTCTCCATCATAACTATATCTTTTTTGAGATGCGGTGACCAGAATTGTACACGGTATTCAAGGTGCGGTCTCACCTTGGAGCGATATAGAGGCATTATGACATTTTCTGTTTTAGTAACCATTCCCTTCCTAATAATTCCCAACATTCTGTTTGCTTTTTTGACTGCTGCAGCACACTGAGCCACGATTTTAAAGTATTATCCACTATGATGCCTAGATCTTTTTTCTTGGTGGTAGCTCCTAATATGGAACCTAACATCGTGTAACTACAGCAAGGGTTATTTTTCCCTATATGCAATACCTTGCACTTGTCCACATTAAATTTCAACTGCCATTTGGATGCCTGATCTTCAAGTCTTGCAAGGTCCTCCTGTAATGTATCACAATCCGCTTGTGATTTAACTACTCTGAATAATTTTGTATCATCCACAAATTTGATAACCTCACTCATCGTATTCCTTTCCAGATCATTTATATATATATTGAAAAGCACCGGTCCAAGTACAGATCCCTGAGGCACTCCACTGTTTACCCTTTTCCACTGAGAAAATTGACCATTTAATCCTACTCTCTGTTTCCTGTCTTTTAACCAGTTTGTAATCCACAAAAGGACATCGCCTCCTATCCCATGACTTTTTAGTTTTCTTAGAAGCCTCTCATTAGGGACTTTGTCAAATGCCTTCTGAAAATCCAAATACACTACATCTACCGGTTCACCTTTATCCACATGTTTATTAACCCCTTCAAAAAAATGAAGCAGATTTGTTAGGCAAGACTTCCCATAAGTAAATCCATGGATCTACGAATATGTGTTGTGATGCTGGACCCTTGGACTGAGCGGGAGGAGCCCCACAGACCCCCACCAACAGCAGGTGAAGGGAACGAGGAGCTAAGACCCCGCTGGAGCTTCACCACTACCAGCCCATATTCCCCTTAGGTTGAGCTCTCAGGTGCCGAGGCCGGCTGGACTTATGTGGGGCCTCTGCAAAGATGGAAGTCCAGAAGAGGGGCAAGAAGCAGTCGTGCAGGCCAAAACTGGAGTTGTGAAAGGAGTCCGAGGTGATGGCGGCGAACTCACAGTCAAAGTCCAGGCAGATTTCCAGGCAACGGTCATGGTAGGCAGCATAACTCGCAGTCGATATCCAGGTAAGGGTTGTGGCAGGCGGCGTTGGCTCGTAGTCGGTATCCAGGCAAGGATCATGGCAGGTGACGTTGCTCATAGTCAGTATTCAGGCAAGGGTCATGGCAGCTGGCGAAGCTTGTAATCGGTATCCAGGCAAGTTCTTGGTCCAGTCTGATCCAAGGTCAAAGCCAAAGACAGTCAGGAAAAAGCAGGAAGAAGAAGCAGGAACAACTCAGGAACAAAGCAGAAAGAAGAAGCAGGAACAACTCAGTAACTCAGAGGCAATGCACGTCGCGAGACCTATTGCCAAGGCATTGGATGAAGGCAAGGACTACCCTTATATAGTCCCTGGAAGATGATGTCATTGATGAGGCCCGTGGAGCTTTTCCCACTGCGGGCCCCTTAAATCTGGAACAGAGATGTGCGCACGGGCACGCCTAGGGGGTTTGAGACTGGAGCACAGCGTTGGCGGCATTCCTGCCGCGAGAAGGCGGACGTGACGTCAGCTGGCAGCTTAGAGCCTCATGGAGCAACAGTAGCACTCAGGGCCATGAAGGGAGAGAGAGTTGCGTCGGCAGTGGCTCCCTGCCGCTGCCAGGGAGCCCGGGCTTGCTGGGTGAGTGAAGCCGGTTGTGGGGCTCTGCAGCCAGCGAGCGTAACAATATGCCTTGGCTCTGGGAGTGTCCAGTAGCGCTCCTATAAACTGGGCAAATTGGGATGGTGTTATATGAGATTTCTTGAAATATACCACAAAGCCTAAGTCTTGGAAAAGCTTGACCATTTTCTGTAGGGATTGTTGCACTTCCTGTTAGGATGGAGTGCTAATCAACCAGTTGTCCGGGTATGGGAATACTTGAATGCCCTGCTGACGAAAATGCATTGCAACTACCCACCAAGCACTTCATAAAGGCCCATGGTGCTGCGGAGAGCCCAAAGGGGAGTACCCATTATTGGTAATCATTGTTGCTCACTTGGAAATGCAGGTATTTCCAGCATGAGGAATGGATCGGGGTATGGGCATATGCATCTTGGAAGTCCAGGGAACACATCCTCCTGCTGCAAGAAGGGCAAGATTTCACCCAGGGAGTTCATCTTGAATTTTTCCTTTTGTAGGTAGAGGTTCAATTGCCTGAGGTCCAAGATAGGAAGCAGCCCCCTGCCCCCCCCCCCCCCCCCGACTTTTTTGGAAAGAGAAGTAATGGGAGTAGAACCCTTATCCTTTCTGGAGGAACTATTTCCACAGCTCGATGGAAAAGGAGATTCTGCATTTTTGCATGTAGTTGAATCGATGCTGCTGGTTCCTGCATTTGCTGAAGGAGTGTGGTAGTTGTAGAACATGGGAAAAATTTAGATATCCCTGGTTCACTATTGATGGGACCTACCAAACGTCAGTGATGGGCTGCCATACAGACAGGAAATTTTGTAGTCTGCTTCCCACGGGGTTTGCTTCTCCAGGGGAGGCTGTGCTAAAAACTCTGGGAGGTTTTTGACTGTGACTGTTGTGACTACTTTTGCAATCTACTATTTCTTGATCAATCCCGCGTGGCTGATTGTTGGGTTGAGGCCCCTAGTGTTCTAGCTGCATGTATTCACATAGCACCAATTGTCTTTATGTTTCCTCTTGCCGTCACTGGGCACCATCCAGGTTGCAGGGCCTATAAATCTGTCAAGTTGGTCACATACACAGCAACTGCAAAGTCTCTCATCTCTGCATTTGGCTGCAGATAGCCATACAGGCCAATGTCCATTTTTTCTTATGTCAGACAGACCATCTTAGCTGCTTGTCCTCTTAGCAAGAATTGGGGTTTCCCTAATGGCCCAGAAGTCATACTGTTCATTAAAGAGATCATATTAATCCAGGTGGCCCTATCGGTCATTGTAGCAGGGGTAGCCAATATTGCTGCAATGACCAGTAGGGCCCCCTGGATCACTATGGGGATCCAGGGGGCCCAATTCTAACTAACAGGTCAAGCAGCTAAGATGGACTCTCTGACATCATTAAAAATGGACACTGGCCTGTATGGCTATCTACAGCCAAATGTAGGGATGAGAGACTTTGCAGTTGCTGTGTATGTGACCAACTTGACAGATTTATGGGCCCTGCCAACCTGGATTGACAGAGAGACTGATCCTGTCAGAGGAATTCATAAGTAGAGGAGCAGAGCGCACCTTGTTGCTGGCCAGTAATAAGGTGAAGCCCTCCTCAGCTCTGGATGCCCTTGCCATTGGGGAGCAGATCCTGTCACAACACAGAGTTCGGAGGCCATTTCACAGAGAGTAGACTGCGTTTAATGTCTGCTGCAGGTTGCGATTCCGGGCCGGTCCACCGGCCCGGAATCGCAACATGCAGCAGACATTGAGCTGCAGGCCCGGCGCCTGTCCACCTCGCCTGGGCCTGCAGCTCCTTCTGCCACCGCGTCTTCGCTGCGTCGGAGCAGCCGGCGTCCAGCAACTGCTGGCTCCGCCCCCTAGACGCACGCGCGTCTAGGGGGCGGAGCCAGCAACAAGGTGCGCTCTGCTCCTCTACTTATGAATTCCTCTGACAGGATCAGTCTCTCTGTCAATCCAGGTTGGCAGGGCCCATAAATCTGTCAAGTTGGTCACATACACAGCAACTGCAAAGTCTCTCATCCCTACATTTGGCTGTAGATAGCCATACAGGCCAGTGTCCATTTTTAATGATGTCAGAGAGTCCATCTTAGCTGCTTGACCTGTTAGTTAGGTCTGGGCTTCACTCTCCCCACCCGGGGGAACCCGGCGACGATAACGCGGCAAAAGACAGATAAGTAAAGATTGCATCTTTTAAAAACTTAAAGACGCATCTAAACAATACAAAAACCGCGCCGAAAGGGAGCCCCGCCCCCGATCCAGCTCCACCAATAGGAGCCAGCCCTGAGGGGCTTTAAATCAGCATTACGTCCGGCGTCGCGCGCCGAAGGAGCGCAACAAAGGGGCAAGCCCCTTTGTTGCGCCCCTTCGTACAGCCCCGAGGAAGTCCCGAGCCATACCCGCGGAAGAATCTATTGCCATATATATCATTTCGGCGGCCTACATCCCGGCGCCCACCTGCACCCAACCGCTTCCTCCTCCCCCCTGCTGAGGCTTGCGCGATCGGCGCGGCCCATCCGGGGCAAAAGCCTGCTCACCAGACACTCGAGGTGAGACGTGCAGGAGAGACGGGGGGCAAAGAACAAAGATACCTAAAACGAAACTAAAACTAATTAGCCACTCCAGCAGCACTCATTCAGCCTCCAGCAGCACATCCAGTCTCCAGCAGCACTCATTCAGCCTCCAGCAGCACATTCAGTCTCCAGCAGCACTCATTCAATCTCCAGCAGCACATCCAGTCTCCAGCAGCACTCATCCAGTCTCCAGCAGCACATCCAGTCTCCAGCAGCACTCATCCAGTCTCCAGCAGCACTCATCCAGTCACTCCAGCAACCAGCATTCGTCCAGTCACTCCACCATCCCTCTAGCAATCTTCTAGTCACCCCAGCATCCAGCATTCTTCCAGTCAATCCAGCATCTAGCACTCATCAAGCCACTCCAACACCCAGTAGTCATCCAACAATCTTATCCACCTGCAATTTCTTCGTAAAAAGACAGCATGCTACAAACTTTCCCCATTCAGATCATCCCTCACCTACTCACCCACAGAGCAAATACACCCGTGCTCAATCCACGATCAAAGAGATCCCTGATTCCAATCATGATCTCCCCTCTAACACAATTCCTAGGATTATCTCTAATCACCTTAACCCTTTTCAACTCCCAGTCGCTCTCAAAAAAATCTCATTTGCTCAACGACCTCCTCCTGGACACCCAACCGGACATCTGTGCCATTACAGAAACATGGCTAAAAAACACAGACACCGCCATTATTAACCAGTTGCCAACACAACAATATGACATCTTCTCTATCCCCAGACCTAAAAAAAGAGGGGGTGGAATAATGTTAATAGCAAAAAAAGAACTGAGACTGTCCCAACAAGCCTTCAAATCGACGACCAAATTAGAAATCGGACTATTCAAATCCTCCCAGCTTCAAGTCTGCCTTATTTACGCCCCCCCGGGGCTCCTAGAATCCGACCCTTCTCCACTCATCGAAACCATAGCCAAACACATCAACACTAACTCACCGGCTATTATCTTAGGAGATTTCAACATCCATGTTGACTCCCCTACCCTATCATCTAATTGCGAAGCCCTTCTCCTTTCTCTCCAGGCTATGGGATTCAAACAAATTATAAACAACCCCACACACAAGGCAGGCCACACGCTTGACCTGATATTCACTAACGAAACCATCTCGCCCATCACCCCTCCTTCCTGCTCTCCCATCCCCTGGTCAGATCACTCGATGATAACTACAAAATTATATATAAAACAAAAATTGACCCCTATTGTTACTAAATCCTCGATCCAGTTCAGGAAACCCTGTTCCATGGACACTCTCAACAACAGCCTGGCCGAAGAACTAATTAAACTGGACTTCTCAGATGCGGATACCGCTATGAACTCCTGGCAAACTATTACACACTCAGTAGCTAACAGAATTTGCCCTGTAACAACAAAAGTTATCAACCCAGCCCGCACGAACAAGAAACCCTGGTTCTCAACCGAACTAAGGAAACTCAAACAGGATCTACAACACAAAGAACAACGCTGGCGGAAAGATTCCTCCCCTTCCTCACTTGCTTCGTACAAAACTGCAATGAGCTACTATAGGACATCCATTACCCGCACCAAACGAGATTTCTACGCCAAAAAAATACACGGCTTCTTATATGACCCTAAAACTCTGTTCTCATATGTAGCTGCCCTTACCACACCTATGCCCCTCACCATCCCAGAAGAAGAAGCCCAGAACAAATCTACAGAGTTGGCTATCTTTTTTGATAACAAAATCAAAAACCTTCTTGCCCCCCTGGCTTCAACTAACATGGCTCCAAACCCTTCGCAACCATTAAGCCTCGCAACTAATAACCCTCCACCAAATATCCACAGACCGTCACTAGAAATTCTTGAACAGACATCCTCCCTGGAAATTGAATCAATAATCAAGAAAATGAAACCTTCCACTCATCCTCTGGACCAAATACCGACCAAACTACTTCTCACCATCCCTAACACCATTGCTAAACCGCTGGCAGACATCATAAATTGCTCCCTCAATCAAGGATCGGTCCCGGACTCCTTAAAAATTGCTTCACTTAAACCCTTACTTAAAAAACCCAACCTGGACCCAGCCGACCCTGCAAACTTCCGCCCCATTGCAAACCTACCTTTTATAGCCAAGCTAATGGAAAAGCTTGTCAACATCCGACTCACAGACTACCTTGACTCCCACAATATTCTCTACCCCTCTCAATTCGGATTCAGGAAACGCCTAAACACAGAATCCCTCCTTCTTTCTCTAACGGACAACATCCTGATGGGCCTTGACAAGGGACAATCTTACCTGCTAGCCCTTCTCGACATCTCTGCCGCGTTCGACACGGTAAACCACACTATCCTCATAAACCGCTTAATGGAAATAGGCATATCCGGCTCTGCACTGCTCTTGTTCACATCCTTTCTGAACAACAGACACTACAAAGTCAAAATAAATGACAAAGAATCTCACTCCATTCCATCAAACCAAGGTGTACCTCAGGGTTCGTCTCTTTCCCCTACCCTGTTCAATATATATCTACTCCCTTTATGCCAGCTACTCAATAGTCTCAATCTCACCCACTTTATATACGCGGACGATGTACAAATCATAATCCCCATCTCAGACCCCATCTCTACTCTAAATTTCTGGAACAACTGCTTACACGCCATCAACCTTCTGCTCTCGAGTCTCAATTTGGTCCTAAATACTTCCAAAACGGAACTACTGGTTATCTCCCCTTGTGACAACAACCCCCTCGCAAATAATGCTAGCATCCCATTAGCAAACCAGGTCAGAGATCTTGGGGCCACCCTTGACTCTAGAATGAATTTCAAAAAATTCATTAACGCCACAACCAAAGAATGCTTCTTCAAGCTACAGGTCCTGAAGCAACTTAGACCGCTCTTACACTTCAAGGATTTCCGTTCGGTGCTTCAAGCCATACTGTTTTCAAAGATCGACTATTGTAACGCTCTATTACTTGGTCTGCCCGCTTCGTCCACCAAACCTCTTCAGATGCTGCAAAACGCAGCGGCTAGGATCCTTACAAACACTCGTCGCAAGGACCATATCACACCAATACTAAAAATTCTACACTGGCTGCCCATCCAATATAGAATACTTTTCAAGGCTCTCACCATCATCCACAAATCAGTCTACCAGCAATCCACTCTCCAACTCACCTTCCCACTTGAATTACATACTTCCGCAAGACCGATCAGAACTGCCTACAAAGGTTCGCTCAAGGCCCCCCCCAACAAATCATCGGTCCACAACACTATTCACAAGCGAGCTCTTTCAACAGCAGGTCCACTACATTGGAATTCACTTCCACAAGACTTACGCCAAGAACAATGCCATTCAACTTTCAGAAAGAAATTGAAAACCTGGCTGTTCGCAGAAGCCTACCGCTGAAGGATCTCCTCAACCATCACTGACTCTCACTCCCCCACCCCTCCCCAATCCCTTCCCCCCACCCAACCTCACCCTTTCCTTCTCCCTCTGGACATACCAGGCTAATAACTGCCTAGGAAAAACCTATGTTTTTGTATCTTACAGTTTTTGTTGATTTATATATTTATCTCTCTCTAATTGTTTCTTAGTTTAAACTCTGTACTGTCTTCCATTGCCCAGGTTTTATGCTCCCTGTTTAATGTAACTTTACTTTCTACCTTGATGTTAATTGGTTTCCCCTCAGTTACATTGTAAACCGGTACGATAAGACCTAGTCTTGAGCATCGGTATAGGAAAAGAAATTAAATAAAATAATAAAATAATAATAATCAAGATCTGCTCCTTGCCTTGCAACGAGGTTCCCAGGTATTCCTGTCTCCAGTTGCTGCGTTCCTGTATCGTTTGGCTTCTGCTTGGCTTCTGACCCCGGACCGGCTTACGTTGATTCCCTGGCTTCTGACTCCGGACCGGCTTACGTTGATTCCCTGGCTTCTGACCCCGGACCGGCTTACGTTGACTCTTTGGCTCCTGACCTCGGACTGGCCTACGGTGATCCCTTGGTTCCTGACTCTGGACTGGCGAGCGATGACCATCCGGCACTTAACCTTGGACTCCATCTGACTCGGCCCCCGCGGGCCCTCCTAAGTCCCAGCGGCCGGGTTCCTATGGGCTCCTCCTCGGGGGACTCCGGCTTCCAGGGTGAATCTCCTAAGTCCCAGCGGCCGAACTCCTACGAGCTCCTCTCGGGGGAGGATCGGCTTCCAGGGCGAAGATCTTCCCACCACTGCGCCAGCTCCATCGTCTCATCCTTCCTCGCCAAGGCCCTTGGTCGCATAGGGCTTCCAGAGTCACTCCTTCGGCCATCCACGAGTCTGTCCTTGCCGCCTCCCGGTCGGGACCACTGCTGCAACCTCCTTCAGCAACTCATCCTTCGGTTCCGATCGGCCCAAGGGTCCACGAATCCAACACTGCATTGGTGAGAAACTGAGGGTTCTAATCCCTATCCCTTTCAGGAGGTCAGAAAGATAGACTTTTTAGCTCTGGTCTGCAAGTCTAAGCTAGGGGATGTGAGGCTAGCATTAACTTTGTAATCTGATAAACTAGATGATATGTAAGCATCAGTAATAATCTAATTGTTTGTTTCTTGATATGAAGTATTGTGCCTGTGTCACTCAGAAATAAAGATTCAATCAGACAAACGGTTGATATGTGTATTTCATGGTAATTGGAGGGAGCGTTAGAAAAAGGAAGCAGTGGGGAGAGAGGTAAGACCTCAGAAATCCCCCTGTAGATTGTTTTGTCATAGAAGAGGAAAAAGAGGGTGAAGAGGAAGTGTTGCAGGGGATGAGCTTATGCTCAGTGTGGTACGCAGGGAAGGGGACGAGGAGCAACTGTGGCCTACATGGGACTGACACAGCTCTTCAATTTTCCCCGCTCTTTTTCTTGGAGCTTGTGGGGATATTTTGCCGCAGGCTGAGCAGCCAGGCTGGTCATTATTGGGTCCCAAGCGATAACATGCATCATGCGTGTCAGTGACGAATATAAGTCGCCCACATGCACAGGCCTTAACACCACTCAACAGTATTTTGGACTGCGACATCGCTGAAGTATCTCCTCTTACTTCTTGGGGGTTTTTTTTTTGGTGGCACTGAAAAGTGCCATTTGGGGGCTGCTGAAACAGTAATGGAGAGAGACTGAGAGAAAAAAAATCAAGACGTTCACTGAGAAAATTTAGAGTGTAGAGAAATCCGTCCATGCTCCCTTGCAGATAAAAAAGACTGAGGCAACTGCACAGTAACGGTTGCACGGGAACCTCTGCACATGCTCAGTAGATAAGTCCATTTGTTGCCACCACAGGGCATCAACCCAGAGATCATGACTAATTCAGTCTGCTTATGGATGGAAAAAAAATATGACTGAAGAAACCCACATGAAAGACTTTACACCCATATGCCCAAAGACAAAGATTGGGATTTGCATTCCTGTGACTAACTGATATTGCTTCCCAGAGGTTCTCATAACTGAGGTGACAACAACTTGATAAGGCAATCCAGTGTAACAAAATCTTCATCTTTATTTTCTGTTCTTTTCTCTTTGCTCATTTTGTCTTTGTTGTGGCTAACAACGAAGGGCCTAATTTACTAAAGCATTTTTCCCATTCTGTGTTTAGGGGGGAAAAAAGCTCATAAAATCAGGCCCTTAATTAGGAATCAGTGCAAAATAAATATATATGCCCACTTACTACTGTAAATGATTAGTTAATTTTATGAGTTAATTACTTCAAAACACTGAAATCAATGTGTATAATCGTCTTTATTATATATTTGTATAACCTTATTGATAGAGTTACTATTCAATGATCTCCACAAAAAATGTTTGTGGAGTACCGCAGTTCTGAGCATATGTACTTCACCAGAATTCCTTACTTCACTTGGATGTGGATTGTTGTTTCTTGTTCCTGTTGATGTGCCGGTCCTTATGGGCTGTGGTTTGGAGTAAGGTTTCCAACCATATTCATCATTGTAGTTAGTGAAACCAATGGGTTCATTAACCTTATACGGGTTTGAAAATCCTCTGGATGTTTTGGGACTATGAGAAATACATTACAAGCTACATTCAGAAATGTGTACAACAAATAATATCAACATACATTTCAGCCAGTTCAAGTTTTAAATTTTAACAAATAAGCTCTTCTGCAAGACACTGAGAAAATGATACCATCATCATGAGTGCGGTAGTACAGGTAAATGGCAGATAGCTATTTACCCTTTCAAATGGTACTAGGACTAGTGGACATGCCTTGATAATGAAAACAAACTGGAGAAAGCAAATGTTGCTTACCTGTAACAGGTGTTCTCACAGGACAGCAGGATGTTAGTCCTCAAAGATGGAGCCCAATCACGGAACACTTTTGTCAGTTTCTAGAACTTTGACTGGCCCCTACTGGGCATGCCCAGCATGGCACTAACCCTGTAGCCAGCAGGGGTCCCCCTTCAGTCTTGTTTAAAAAACTACAGGAAGTGCCGAAAAATAAAATAAGAAATGTAAAGAACCCAACACTGCGGGGTGGCGGGCGGGTTTCGTGAGGACTAACATCCTGCTGTCCTGTGAGAACACCTATTACAGGTAAGCAACATTTGCTTTCTCACAGGACAAGCAGGATGGTAGTCCTCACATATGGGTGAGTACCGAGCTGAGGATGTCTGAGTATGCACCAAATGTACTCAAAGACATGCAACAGGCACAACAACTGGGGTAAAATTTGGTAGAGGGCATCCTGAACCCTAACGGGCAGACGGAAGGGTGTTGGTACGTCAAGTTGTAAATAGGTTACGCAGGACAGATTGGCCGAAGATGGAATCTTGTCTTCTGGCCTTGTCCAAGCAATAGTGGGCTGTAAAGGTATGGAGAGAACTCCAGGTGGCAGCCCTCAAATGTCAGGAAGCAGCACCGATCATAGGTGTGCTACTGAAGTCGCCATGGCCCTCACAGAGTGTGCTTTAACACGGTCTTGAAGTGGAATGCCTGCTTGCTGATAGCAAAAGGATATGCAGTCCGCTAACTAGGAGGAGAGAGTCTGCTTACCCACAGGCTGCCCCAATTTGGTGGAATGGAAAGAGACAAACAATTGAGTGCTTTTCCTGTGGGCAGCTGTACGGTCTAGGTAGAACGCTAGAGCCCATTTACAGTCAAGGGTATGCAGAGCCTGCTCTCCTGGATTGGAATGGGGCCTGGGAAAAAAGGTAGGTAGTACAATGGATTGACTGAGATGAAACTCTGACACTACCTTAGGCAGGAACTTAGGGTGAGTGCGGAGTACTGCCCGGTCTTGCAGAAGTTTAGTGTAAGGAGAATAGGTAACTAGGGCCTATAATTCACTAACTCTGCGAGCTGAAGTGATTGCCAAAAGGAAAATCACTTTCTATGTGAGATAGCGAAGTTCACAGGATTGAAGAGGCTTGAATGGTGGTTTCATGAGCCTTCCTAAAACCAGGCTGAGGTCCCAAGAAGGGGCCGGAGGATGCAGTAGAGGCTTGAGGTGAAGCAAGCCCTTCAGAAAACGTGTTACAAGGGGTTGTACTGATATAGGAACATCCCCAATACCTTTATGGAAGGCGGCCACCGCACTAACATGCATTCTGATGGAGGAAGTTTTTAGACTTGACTCCGACAAGTGCCAGAGACAGTCCAGAAACTTCGTGATTGGACAGGTAAAGGGGTCAAGGGATTGAGAAGAGCACCATGACTAAAACCTGTTCCATTTGTAAAAATAAGACTTTCTCGTGAATGGCTTCCGTGAAGCAATCAGGACACGGGAAACTGATTAAGAAACATTAAGTGGCTGAAGGATTAACCTTTCAACATCCATGCCGTCAGGGACAAGGCTTGCAGATTGGGGTGGCGCAGGTACCCGTCATTTTGCGTAATCAGAAGCGGGTCCTTTCCCAAGGGAATGTGCCTGCGAATGGAGAGATCCTGAAGTATTGGAAACCACACTTGGCGAGGCCAGTGAGGTGCTATCAGGATCAAGGTTCCCTTGTCCTGAGGTAACTTCACGAGAGTCTTTGAGAGAAGTGGAAGTGGAGGGAATGCATATAGGAGACCTGTCGCCCACGAGAGGGAGAACGCATCTCTTGGTTGTGAGTGTTGGCTGCGAGTGAGAGAGCAAATGTTCTCTACTTTGCGGTTTTGACATGTTGCAAAGAGATCTATATGAGGGTAACCCCATTGTTGGAAGATCAAGTCCGCCACTAAGGGATTGAGAGACCACTCGGGCGGTTGAAAGGTATGACTTAGCTTGTCTGCCAACACATTGTCCACTCCCGACAAGTAGGTGGCCCTGAGGTACATCAAATGGGAGAGAGCCTCCGCCCATATCTGTGCAGTTTCCTGGCACAGTAGGTAGGAGCCCGTCTCTTCCTGTTTGTTGATGTACCACATGGCCACATGGTTGTCCGTCTGAATCAGGATTACTTGGTTGGAGAGGCGATCCTGAAATACCCTGAGAGCATATCTGATTGCTCGCAGCCCCAGGAAATTGATTTGGTCTTTAGCTTCCTCTGGAGACCAATTTCCTTGTGTCTGCAGATTGGCCACATGGGCTCCCCAGCCAAGATTGGAAGCATCGGTGGTGAGAATTATTTGAGGGTCTGGAGGCTGGAAGGACAAGCCTTGGAGGAGATTGATCTGATTTTTCCACTAGGCGAGAGACTGACGGAGTGAGTCGGTGACGTGGACAATGGTCGACAGGGGCTGAATGCATTGAGTCCATTGTGACCTTAAAGTTCACTGCATGACTCTCATGGCTAGGCGGGCCATTGGGGTGACCTGAACTGAGGACGCCATGTGTCCCAGTAGGATGAGATAGCGGCGTGCAGTCGTGTAGCGCTGAGACTGCAGCTGGTGTGTGAGAGAGATTAGAGTGAGAGCTCGTTGTTGAGGTAGAAAAGCTTTTGCCTGCAAGGTGTCCAAGTCTGCCCCTATGAATGATAAGGTTTGAGATGGGACTAAGTAGGATTTGTCATAGTTGATGAGAAATCCTAGAGAAATCAGGGTGTGTAAGGTAAGATGCGGGGACGACAGAGCAGTTTGCTGAGTGGGAGCCCTGATCAACCAATCGTCTAGATAGGGGTAGACATGAACACCTTGAGTCCTGAGGAAGGCTGTAACTACTACGAGACATTTCGTGAAGACTCGTGGTGCAGACGCGAGGCCGAATGGAAGCACTCGGTACTGATAGTGCTTGGGGCCTACCAGAAATCTAAGGTATTTGCAATGAGATGGAGTTATCGCAATATGAGTGTATGCGTCCTGGAGAAATAGAGAGCAGAGCCAGTCTCCTTTTTGCAGAAGAGGAAGGAGGGAACCCAAGGTTACCATCTTGAACTTTTCTCGTTGGAGGTACTTGTTGAGGGCACGTAGGTCCAGAATTGGACGAACGCCGCCTGATTTTTTGGGGATTAGAAAGTACTGGGAATAGAATCCTAGGCCTCGTTGAGAATAGGGTACTGGTTCTATTGCTCTGGACTGGAAAAGGAGGGAGACCTCCTGTTCCAGAAGTGGTGAGTGGTCGGATGTTCCCCACATCAGCCGAGATGGGGAGTCCGGTGGGATGGAGAGAAAGTTCAGGTGATAACCCTGAGAGATTATGGCGAGGACCCACTAGTCTGAGGTGATTGTGTGCCACTTGTTGTGGAAATGGCACAATCGACCTCCCACTAGTATCTGAGGCAGTAGAAGCTGGCTGCTGCTCTCTATGCTGGAGTCAAAAACCGGAAGCAGTGCCTGGCTGAGGAATTGCTTGCGGCTTTTGTTTTCGTATCCGACGAGACTGGGCCTTTTGGAAAGATCTCGTGGAACGAGTCCTAGAAGGTGGTGGATAGGACTTCTTTGGATAGAAGAATGACTTTTTAGTATCCTTCCTGAATGGCTGCTTGGAGGCATACTCAGAAGGCATCAGAGAGAGCTGTCTCAGGATCTCATGGTGGTCCTTGAGTTCTGCCACCGTTTGTTGAATCTATTCGCCGAACAGATTGTCTCCTACTGTTGCGTCCGTCGCTGCTCGACACCCTCACTCCGCCCTCTTTACCTCTGTGGTGACTCCCTCCGGGTCTGATGGACGGCTGGCTACCATGGCGTCTCCATGCCGTCTCCTTCTGGCGTCCCCGGACTGGCTCGACGCTGCAACTCCACCATCTTGTCCTGATGCCTAGGGCGCGCGCGCGTCCCAACTCTTGTACCAGCAAGGGCGCGAACCTCAGGGCGTCCCCCTGAGATGACATCATCTGCTTCCAATATTTAAAGGTCTTTGAAAACGCTAACAAATCGAGTTAGCAAGGATAAGGATAAGCATACGGCTACGGACTCGCTTCGGCTATCCAAGCTACTCTGCCTCCTCGGACTTACCAGAGGTACCCGCTCCTCGGGGGCCTCGCTCTTTTCTTTATTTTCAGATTACAGATAGGAACCGGTACTTGCTCCTCGAGGGCCCATGTTCCTGGACACTCTGAAGATTCTCTACTGCCTGGAAGCTATCACTGCTACAAACAACTGTGAGTTACCATCGCTCTCTCAGAGCTTTCCCTGGAACCAGGTACTCACTCCTCGAGGGCCTAATCCTTTCCAGCTCCTGAGCTTACTTGAGACCTTACGTGAGTTTTGTCATCTAGTTCTATTCATGAACTCTGCCTACTCACTTTCTACAGTTTCTCAACAGCTCAGCCATCCTGGGATTGTTGTTCCAGTACCTGAGGGACTACAGCCCTGTCGGGCATATCAGCTCACTACTGTCACCTCTGGTGGTTTCTAATAACCTGTTTAATAAAAGAACTAATGTGTGTCTGTCTCCATACTCCAGCCTAGCCAGTGGTCCCTCTCGGGGTATCCTCCCGAGAGTGTGGTCATCTGCCATCGGCCCAGGGTTCCACCCACAACTATATCAGAGCTTTCTCTACAGATTGCTCCTCCTATCAAGCATCTTCTCCATACAGATTGCTAACTCGAGCAGCAAATATACCTCAGATTGCTAACTCCCTAGCAATTCGCTAACAGATCGCTAACAGATTGCTAACTCCCAGCTCTAACACAGAGCTTTCCTAACACCTACACAGGGCAGGTAGGACAATCTATCCTGCACTTCAGGGCGAAGGGCCGAAGACTTGAGCCAGGCCTATCTTCTCGCCGAGATAGCAGCTGCAGATACCCTGGTAGCAGTGTCAAAGATATCGTAAGATGATCTTATCTCATGCTTGCCCGCCTGAAAACCCTTGTTTACTAGGGTTTGGAGCTGATCTTGAAATTGCTGAGACAGGGAGTCTGTCAAATCTTGTATCTGCTTAAATAAGACCCTGTTGTATTGAGTCATATAGAACTGATAAGAGGGATTCGAGAGATGAGCATTGAGCCCTGGAAGACACGGCGACCAATGGCATCTAGAAACTTTTGCTCCTTGCCTGGGGGAAAGGAAGTGTGAGGTTTTGATCTCTTTGCCCTCTTTTGGGCAGATTCCATGACAACAGAGTGATGCTCCAATTGAAATTTTTGAAACACTGGAGCTGACTGTACCAAATAAGTGGTGTCAGCCTTCCTGTTGACTGGAGCAACAGAGCCAAGGTGTTCCCAGTTCTTTTTTAAGAGATCCAGAAAAACTTGGTGAAGAGGGATGAAGGTTATTTCCTTGGGAGCACCCAGGAATTGCAACAGCTCCATCATTTGGTGCCTGTCATCTTGTTCGGTCTGTAATTGGAAGGGAACCAATTCAGACATCTCCTTCACAAAGTTTATGAAGGAAAGGTCCTCTGGAGGAGAACGCTTTCTGCTTTCAGAAAGAGAAGGTGGTGAAGGCAGATCATCGGTGCCTGGTAAAGAATCATCTGTCCAGGTATCGTAGGGATTGGCATCTGCCCCTCTAGGAGCCCTAGGGGGACGGGACAGTGGAATCCCTGAAGGTCTGGTCTAGGCTCCAAAGGAATCGAAGGAATAATTGGAGGCACCAATGAAATCATCGAAGGCACTGGTGCAGGCATCGAGGGCATTGATGAATGGATCGGTGGAGCTGATGGACGTATCAGCATCAATGGCTGAGGCATCGGTAGGACTCCCGATGGAGGGATGCGGAACGGTGTTTCCCCTCCCAATGACAAAGTAAGCGGAGAGGGCACCGGAGCCATCGGTGACCCGGGATCCATCGGTGGAAAAGCGGCGATGAGCGCTTCCATTTTTGAGAGCAGCGGTGCCAACGCTGCCGGAATCGGGTCAGTGGTTGGTTCCATAATCAGTACTGGTGTCGGTGCCAGAGGAACTTGGAGTTGATGCATCGCCTTGTCGATGGCCTCCTGAACCAGCCGGTCCAGTTCTTCTCAGAGACCTGGAGCAAGCAGCCCCGGCTCCGGAACAGAAGAAGGAGGCAGAGGTATAGCCGGAGGGATCACCGTTAAAGGCGGAGTCGTGGCTCCCAAACCCCTTTCTGGACGGAGTTTCTTCGACAGCAGCTCGGACGATGGCGAGGTCGATGATTTCGCTCCCTCGATGGTCCGAGACTTCCGATGTCGATGTCGCTCTCTACAATCCCCTTGGTCCTGAGGGGGAGTTGAGGGAATTGAAGGCCGAGAAGTTGTCGATGCCGGACAGTCACCGGCCGGTGGTCGATACTGGTGCGAAGTTGACGGTGCCGGTTCTGACGATGTCGATGCAATGGATGGCGTCGGGGTTTGAGCATGGAAGAGAAGTTTCATCTTCTCCATTCTGGCCTTGCCTTTTGGTATCATTAGGGCACATTTGGTGCAGGTCAGGACATCGTGCTCACATCCGAGACACATTACACAGACCTTATGAGGGTCTGTTATGGACATGGTGCGATTGCAGTCCAGGCACCGACAGAACCCCGACGCCATGGCCATGAAAAACTCGAGCTGCGGTACAGTCGACGGCCAATAGGCCGCGAGAGCCAAACTCGACTGGAATCAACTGAAAACGGGTAAAAACTTACTGGAGTACCGCGGAGTCAAAAATTTGAAGGAGGGACCCCTGTGGGGTATAAAACTTTTTAATAATTCCATGAGGAAAATTCCTGTCAGGAATCTCTGTGGAGCTCCTTAACCACGTGGCTACTGCTGCGCGGAAAAAAGAAGACTGAAAGGGGACCCCTGCTGGCTGCAGGGTTAGTGCCATACTGGGCATGCCCAGTAGGGGCCAGTCAAAGTTCTATAAACTTTGACCAAAGTGTTCCGTGATTGGGCTCCATCCTGTAATGTCACCCATATGTGAGGACTACCATCCTGCTTGTCCTGTGAGAAAGTATTTTTTTCAGTCAACACATAACCATGCTGTGGAATTTGTTGCTGAAGGATGCTGTCAAAGCATCTAGCATAGCTGGGTTTATGGAAAAGTTCCTGAAGGAAAAGTCCACAAACTTGTTGGGTAATTTGTAACTCAGATTGGCCATTGTTGGAGACAGGATGCTATGCTTGATGGATCTTTTTCTGACGCAGCATAGCATATCTTACATTCTGATCTAACGAAATAGCAAGTTGTGGAAGGATATAGGACTCCTGCTGCAATAAAAGAGCTCAATTCATCCCTATCAGAGAATCCAGCAAAACATCCAATTGACTCTATTCCAGTAAAAACACTCAAACTTATTGCTGAAACAATTGCACCAATCATTGCTAACATAGGGCCTCATTTTCCAATATCGCATGGTATACCAAAAAGGGGTGTTACCTTATGCTAATAAGCATGTGTATTGCAAATTGCGATAACAGCTATGCAACACGCTCTTAGCGCAAGTTGTGCTATTAACCCAATTTGCGCTACATTGCCAGTATATATTGCGGTTCACAATGTTTCCTGTTTCAGTATGCTGCAGGCTAGGGCAGAGAGAGAGAGAGAGCGAGAGAGAGAGAGACTTGCTATAGTGCCTCCTCCCTAGACAGGTATTTGTATCCCTATGGGAGGCCTACCTAGTAACTCGAGATGGGGATTAGGTATGAGTGTAGGGGGTTGGGGGTCCCTTTCACATTCAACATGAGACGTACGAACAGAACAGTGGTCTCTTGTGAAGATTTGATGGCCTTCGGAGTGAGGAAATTCACTCCAAGATGAGATTTGGACAATGTTCTCTCCACCTAGCTTGTTGTTGCCCAGGTAGAGTGTCCATCAAGCTAGGTGGAGAGAACATTGCCCAAATCTCATCTTGGAGTGAGTTTCCTCACTCCGAAGGCCATCAAATCTTCACAAGAGACCACTGTTCTGTTCGTACGTCTCATGTTGAATGTGAAAGTGGCCCCCAACCCCCTACACTCATACCTAATCCCCACCTCGAGTTACTAGGTGGGCCTCCCATAGGGATACAAATACATGTCTAGGGAGGAGGCACTATAGCAAGTCTCTCTCTCTGTCTCTCTCTCTCTCTCTCTCCAGCATACTGAAACAGGCTGTCCAGAAACATTGTGAACCGTGATAAACCTTTACTGGCCTCTAGCACACAACGTAACGCAAATGAAAGAGGTGTAGTTATTGGCCGTGTTGGGAGCCGCGCTAACACTGCGGCTGTTTCACGGCACTCGATAAATCCTCCCTACTTTACATTTGCTCCGCCCCCTGAATACAAAATTTGCATTCGCAAATCACGTTAACGGTTGTTAGCGCGATTTGCGGAATTATCTCCCACGGTAACTCCTTGGAAAATGACCCCCATAGTCAACTTATCATTGAATGAAGGCACTGTTCCCGAGATTCTGAAAAATGCAATTATTAAACCTATTCTTAAAAAGCCTAATCTGACACCATTCAATTAAGTAATTTTAGACCTATTTCTAACTTATCTTTTATTGCTAAGATTTTAGAAAAAGTAGTTCAAATTCAACTTGATAATTTTTTAGAGTCAAATGATATTTTATTTTCTAGTCAATTCGGTTTTAGAAAGAATTTTAATACTGAAACCCTTTTACTCGCTATGACAGATACAGTTTAAGAGGCTTTGACACAGGTAAAAGTTATTTTTTAATTCTTTTAGATTTATCAGCCATCTTAGATACCGTCCATCATGATATTTTAATTACTCATTTAAAGGAAATCGGAATTACAGATAATATTTTTAAATGGTTTATTTCATTTCTTAATAACTGTTCTTTCCAAGTTAAAATAAAGAATTCTTTCTCCAGAAAAATCCCACTTCAAACAGGAGTACCCCAAGCGTCAACGCTGTCAGTGACCCTTTTTAATATTTATTTGTTACCGATTTGTCATCTTCTCACAGGGTTAGGCTTGAAGTTTTATGTTTATGCAGATGATATTCAGTTTTTAGTTCCTATAGAAAATGATGTCGATTATACCTATAAATTAATCACTGTCTATTTGAATGCTATAAAAAAATTATTGCTACAAATGAAATTGCTTCTGAATATGGAGAAAACTGAAATAATATTATTAGAAAGAAAATGTTCCCAACAGAATATTCCAGCATTTAATTTTGAAAACATTAGTATAGTGCCTTCGCCATTTGCCAGAGATCTCGGAGTGATAGTGGACACAGACCTGAATTTGAAAAAGCATAATGCTACTAAATTAAAAGATGGATATTTTAAATTGCTAACTCTGAGAAGACTGAAACCATTATTAGAGCCACTCAATTTTAGATCTGTTCTCCAAGCCTTACATTTTGCCAGCATAGACTACTGTAATGCATTGCTATTAAGTCTTCCTCAGTCTACCACTAGACCTTTACAGGTATTCCAGAATGCTGCAGCTCGAATCCTGACGGGAAAAAAGAAGTGTGATCACATAACACCAACATTGATAGCATTACATTGGCTACCGATAAACTCTAGAATACTATATAAAACAGCGTGCATAATACATAATATAATCTATGGAGAGAAGACAGAATGGTTAAATACTGCGCTACGGCTGCATACTCCACAAAGAAATTTGAGATCAGCCAATAAAGGACTCCTATCAATTCCCACAATTAAATCAGCACACCTTGGCCAAGTAAGAGAGAGAGCGCTGTCAATTGCAGGATCAAAACTGTGGAATATGTTACCATCTCAATTAAGGGTGCAACAGGATAAAAACAATTTTAAAGCTGAATTTAAGACATGGCTGTTTAACACTGCTTACACTGAAAATAAGAAAAAGGCATGCCCATAAGCTTAATATCTACAGCTGTTTTCTTTTTCTTTTCTTCTTCTTTTAAAAATGCTAGAAACGCTAAATTTGTGCTTTTAATATTTTTATCGATTTAATACCTGTTTTACTATACTAATACCTGTTTACTATACGAATTTACTATAACTATAGACTAAACTATATACTATATATAGTATAGAGAGGAGAGAGAGGGAGAATAGAGAAGAGAAGAGATAATAGAG